>NC_056737.1:1284332384-1284397384 GCF_019279795.1 Protopterus annectens
AGAATACTGGGCTATGAGACCTTTACCCTTGGTATAATAAAGCAGAACAAAATTCCCTTAAAGTGACACTTTGCTGAAAAATCTTGCTCAGTAATGTGGTAGATATGGCAGTGTGAAATGCGTTACTCATTTCAGGACAGATCTTTCCTTCTACCATTCCCTACACTAATTAGTAGTACTGTAAGTACTACAGTGCCTCAGAAGATCAGAGGGAGCGAAAAAGAAAAAGAAAACACATTTTTAGTTGTGAGAATGTAGTTTTATGTTGAGTTATAATTTGAAGTACTATGCTATAAAGAAAGCAATGCAGTTCTCAAATTTAGAAGCCTTATTTGTTTTATGTCATTGTCTATTTTGAAATGTTTCATAATAAACAGAGGCTGATGTAAGCACATGCAGTCAAAACTTCATTTAAATATAAACTTTAAATCAGATACATTTAGATTAACATTCATTTAACAAACCAAATAATTTAGTATATTAATTTAAATGCATTGCACAGTGTAATATAAATCAATTAGATTTCAAATATAATGTCTGTTTACTCCATAACATATAAACAAACCCAGGGAAGAACACATTGTAGTTTTAAAGGTTGTTATACAATGATTATTGATAATACTTTCTTGAAATTGCACTGAACAGTATATTTTATCAAAATTAGGTTCATTAAACATGGATTTGTAGAAATGTGTCAGTATGAATTGTTTTACTATATTAAAGTCCAACAATCTGCAGCCCACTATCAAGAACATAATATTTTGATACCCCATCTGATCATCTTTCAATTGAAATAAAAATAACCATATTTAAATCACTTTTGCAGGGGGTGAGCCTGGTCCCCAGCTATCAATAAGAGGCACCCGAATCATCTCAGAGGTAACTAATATAGTTATTCCCAAATCTCTGAGATGGTATAACCTTAGAGGTAATATATTTAAAAACATGAAATGGGGAAGCTGAGGCCCCAGATAAGGAGTTTCTATATGACTTATAAGATCAAGCATGATAACATGGCCTAGCATGGTATAATGGCCAATGGATAATGTTCTGCAGGACAGTGTGCTAAGGAAGGTGTGTTTTGTAGTTCAAAACACAGCTGAAATCCCATAATATTCAGGATAACCTAAATTGTGCAACATATATGATAAAAAATACAGTTTTCATTGTTATCACTTATCTCAAGTCATGCCTTTCAGGATAACCTAAGGTTCTTACCAAACATGGTGGTGCCATCACCCCAACTAAGGGCACATATCCAGTTTTTGATTTCTCTGATTCATAGTCTCTACGCTGTTTGATCAGAAAGATATATTAGCCATCTTAAAATCTGAAAATACATCACATTGAAAAGAGTGAACTGAGATAGCTGGGGATGTGCACGATATGCCTGTTATGATCTGTGATACAACTTATGCATACAGTCAGCTTAAGGTGGGATGGCAGTGATAAATTTACTGCAGTATCATAAGTGTGTTGCTTATTTAAATTATTGTGTGTAGCTTTAATTATGAAACTAAAGATTAAGAAAAGCTACCATATCACATTATTACCAGCATTACAAATTATAGGCAAAATTCAATTCACACTATAAAGTTCAAGTTGTAAAAGAATATCAGGTTGGAAGAGTAGTATTTGAGTCTCATTAGACATTAACCTCCTTGTTCACAATTAAGACATAAAAATGTGGCTGTTGCTCTGAACAGAAAAACACTTGGATGATGGAATTAACTAAGTAAATACTGCATGAAAAAAAAAAACTAAATACATGCAATTGTTTAAAAAAGCTGACACATAGAGCCTTTCATGCATTTCAAAAAGAAAATAAGGCTCATAGTCATTGTTTGTATAAGAACTGTTGCAAATCATTAAATTTGGTGGTAAGAGGTGGCCTTTCTATTTTAGCCTGCATTTGTTACATTTAATTGATGTCATATTATGCAGTTAAATATTTCCAACAATGAATGTGATACCCCTGATTGTAATAAATATTATTTGATTCTATCTAATATATATATATATATATATATATATATACACATATACACAATTTAACATCCAGCATGCCTTTTCTGAAAATGCTCACACTGAATTGATTAAAATGTCCATTTCGAGCTAACTTCTCCACATATTTTATTGCTTTTGACTCAACACATTGAATTCTCATTTCTTCAAAAGACTATATGCTGCAGTGCTCATTTCTGAAGCTAGACAAGTGCTTATCATTTGAAATGTTTAGTATTAATTAACTTTACAACAGTGATAATGATCACCACTGAAGTATTTCTCATTTAAATCTCAGCTGGCCTGCTATACAAATTTCTCTTTACTGTTAACATGATGAATTATCTTGCAACACGATATCCTTCAAAATGGAGAGCTGTCTGCACAAAACTTCTCAAAGACAGACACCATGAGAGTCCACATAGCTCTTTTGTCATTATCTGTTGAACCATTTGGAGCTTGTACTAGCGCATGTAAGATTGCCGTTTCTAATTATTAAATTCAGGTTAGTTTTGATGGTAACATGTCTCTAATCCCTGATGCTTCACACCACTCTTAAGTGAATAAATAACTTTTCATCCACAGCATTTTATAAGCAGTGCAGTACTTTTTGTAATTAAAATGCCGCAGCAATTTGGGGAAAATGCTTGACATCAGGCATTCAGTAAGAAAGGATAATGATGCTAAAACACCCTGCCATATTCTGTTAAACATATGTTATAAATTGCTTATAAATTTTCTCTTCACTAATTCAGGTGGTGAATAATGATCAGTGGAAAATAAAAGCAAGTTGGAGAATATTAAAAGTAATTTTCTTTTAAACTATTCCAAAGAACTTATGTGTTAAACATTTAATTTTTGAATGTTATACATGTTTCTAAAATGGCATTTAAATTTAAATAAACCTGATTGCCTGAGATACTTTATTTGGTTGTTTTTCAGTCACACAATGATTGGATGTCCATTTTTATAGTCCAAATAATCTGTTGACATACATAGCTGCCATACTTTTCCATTAAATACAAATTGCCTTGTGCTCCCACTGCTGAGAAGGAACAAACAGTATATATGAGGTTGTGGCAAGCATTTTTCCTCTAATTATCTGTGATTTTATGCATGAATATGAAATCTTTACAACTGTAGTTTTTCAGATGATTTTGTCTGTTTAAGAAAATTTTGCTGCGTGACAACTTGACTCATTACATGGAAACATACAGTTTTAATGTTTATTTTTTCTTCATTTAGCTTTAGAAGGATGATAGAACTGAAAGAAATCAAAGTTCTATTAAAGTAAACATTTTGGTCAAAATTTCAGTATCCGTGGCTCAGCAGCTAGCATACTTTCTTTTCATTTTAGGAATCCCAGACAGCTGTGGGTTCTGTTCTCACCTCAAATGCTTGGAGCACCACTACAATGCTAACAATTTATTTGGTACTTATGTATTATCGCAACCAGATTTTCACGATAATGCCTCTTGCTTCCCGCTCTGTAAATTTAAAAAGAAATGCATGCAGAATCAAACTGACAATGTTAACTTCATTTAAAAGCATTGATTAGGTAGGGAAAACATTGTAAAATTTAAGGAATGAGTGCTTGATTCAAGCTATGCTGTTTTCCGACATCTAGTCACTCTAAATACTTGGATGTACTGATTTAAAACTGCTGTTCTGTTTGTGGAGGTTTACAGGCATAAGCCCCTGCCTTTTTTCTCTGTAATGCTATTTACTTGCTGTGTATGACACAGGACTTGCTAAAAGCTGTACTCCTTTAAAAAACAGTTAAACCCTTTTATTTTAAAGTGTTAGTATGCATACAATCCTGTGCAATGGAAACAGTCACGATCCCTAAGCAGGAATGTACCCTTTGTAAAACAGTCTGTCACTGCGAGAAAGGCAGCACTCCCCAAACAAGCATTGAGCCGTTACTTACTCTTCCTTACAGGCACCTTTGCTTTTGGTGACTACTGGCCATGAAAAGTCAGTGTGTATTTCATGAGTCACTAGCCCTTAGCTAACAGGATAATGAGGAATGCATGAATCGGAAAGCAGTGCACCACTGCGGAGTTGTGGAAGAAATGAGGCGCGTCACCCAGAAGTACAAACTGTCACCATTTTTCCTCTTCCTGCCTCATTCCCACTGTGACAAAGTAGTACTAACTTCTTTACAAACCCCATTTTAGATTAAGCCATCTGTTTCTGCAGAAACATGATGAATTAGTGCACTTCACAAATCTGGTTGCGATAATACGTAAGTGCCATTTATTTATTTTACATTTGTTTACTGGAGAGGTCTGACTGGACAGAGCTGTCCGTTTTCAGAGGAGGCCTGGGGAGAAAAGCTCCAGAAAAATTGCTAAAATACTATACATAAGATATTTACATGAGCATTGTGGTTTACACATACAGTTATAAAATATAGCAGATAATAACATAGGATTGCATGGTGAGTGCATATCTGAGGTGCCATCCTTTGAATGAGATATTAAACTGAGGTCTTATCTGCCTAAGCTGGAGGTAGAACAACCAGACATTAAATATTTCAGAGCAGAGTTGCTCAGAAGACTAAAGCTCTGATTTGTTAATGAACTGCTTCCTGCGCCAAAAGTACAGGGTTTGAATCTTTCCACCTTCATTTGCCTACTGTGTGATCTTTTGCAAGCCATTTTAACATGACAGTCCTCTATGGCAATTGAGAATTTGGGCTAGACTCCTTAAAGGCCTTCTGAACAGATTGGCTAGCTGCTACCTATGAACCTTTGAACCAGTTTGAGAAAATGTTATGCAAATGAGGTAGTGATGAAATGTAAATGAGGAATGTGTAAAAAATATGTGGCTATATTATGCAAATAAAGAGGTCTTCCCATCCTTGAGTGATTCATAGTCGATTTTTGATGTGTAAGTGCTAATAAGGCTTATAAAAAGCAAAGTACCATCTTTTCCGTCTACTTTGCAATCCATGAAGATACATGTATTTACTGCCAGCTTAGATGTCTCCCATTCTGAGGTGCTTATTTTGGTCATGCTCAGACCATGTGTATGAAGTTCTGCTAGCCAGCTTAGAAAACAAAGATACACACAGAAGCTAACCTATCTGATCAGGAAATCATGGAGAGGTTTAAAGGAGACATAGACCTACTACAGTCTTTGGTGAGACTGTACACAGACAGGGCCTGGGGGAAGTGTGACCTTCCTACACCTGTGGATACCACTTTATGTACAGCCCTCACTATATTTGCCACAGGGACCATTCAGAGACAAACTGAGGACACAAAGGGCATCTCACTGGCTTTGGTGATGAAGATGCTTCAGCAGTTCCTTGCCATATTCTTGGCAAATGTGGATCAGTATATCTATTTCCCATTGTCACCTGAGGAGTGGGCCTGTACCATGCATGCCTTCTGTGGAATGCTATGCTTTCCTGAGGTGCTTGGTGTGATGAGATAGAGTGCATCCTTGTTGTTGTTAGGGCTCCATCTGGACTACAAGGGGGAGCAGTATCAGAAAACAAAAGGCTACCATTCCTCCACCTGCCAGGTAGTGTGTGATATAAAGAGGGGCATCACTGACCTATCAGCCTAGTATCCTAGTAGTGTTCAACATTTCCGTATTTAGCACTCAAGTGCAGTGTACCACTTCTTTCTGCATGGCAGGATTCCTTGTGGTCACCTAGTTGGTAGCTGCAAGCTATTAATACTGTTTTTAACCATCATCATTTCTGTAGCTATAGAGTGGCATATGTAGTACTGAGTAATCACCCCCTTTTTGTTATGTGTCACCTTCTAGTTTAATTTTCTAGTTGACCCAGGCTACTCACTCCTTGGGTAATGACATAAGTCTGTAACCCACAAAGAGTTGCTGAGGAAGACTTCAACACTGCTCTTTGCCAGGGATGGATAGTCATTCAGTGGGTATTTGACCTGTTCAAAGCCTGTTTCAACTGCTTGGATGAATATGGAGTCCTCTCACTATAACCCTGCAATTGCATGCTGGGCTTTTGCCACCTGCTGGGTTCTGCACAACATGATCATACATCAATCTGGTGCAAAACTACCATGGTCAGTCACCAGTAGTGGCAGTGCAGCTCCCAATATCATTTTCCCACCAGTGAGGACAGTGACTGTTGCCAGCCGATGGCACTAGCATGGTAACCCCAATGACCTCAATGGCAGGCTCATGTGTGGTAAGCAGTTGTGCAGGGAAAGAGTCAGAATCTAGTCCTCAACAATGGGTCATGACTTTCACTATGTGACAGTGAGATGTTACACATATAATACTTGATGCACATAGTGTTACTTGTGGACTTCATTGAGAACTGCATGGTCTACTTACACTGTACATCCAACATTTCTACACGTCAAGGAAAATAAAACATTTTAGCAATGTATTAACAATCATCATTTGTACAGTGTTGAGGGGGCAGCAGCATAAGTTCTAGTTATACTGGTAATCTTTGATTGAAATGCAGAATAATAGGTACTATGAAACATGTTTAGGGCTGTACAGTTGATTGTTTCTCCGCACTGTCACTTACAGAAGATTGTTTGTTTATGGTTTTCTAGAGAGAAGGAAAAAACAGCTATTGTAGCTCTGTCTGAAAATTGACTCCTAAATGAGTACTGACTGTGTTACTGACTTTAAAAATATAACTTCTATTTGGAAGGTGTCATGTACAATGTTCACTAGGGATAATGTAGGGGAGGGTCCTATAGACCATGAGCAAATACTAGCATGAGACATGGATGCTGAGTTGCTCTGATGATGGGATCTATTGATTGAAGAGGACCCTCTTGACATTTTCCTAATAATGCTGTGAGACTTAGACCTTGACTGAGAGTCTTGACCATATGTTGTGGAGGTTTGAAGAGGCCTGGCCTCCGTCATCCTGGAGGAATCTATATGGGTGTCTGTCTGCAGCAATATCTTTGGACATATGTGGTGTCCATCCCAGTCATCTACCACACATGCAGACAACCCCTCATAAATGTTCATGTGCTCCCAGTTTGTGCCTAAGTATTTATTAGTGTGCGCCTGATGGCTGACGTAGATGCTGTGTGCATTAATAATACTGCACATGTTAAATATCATGGCACTGTCCCTGGCCCTCACCATTCACATATATTGGTGAAATTCATCATACATGCACTGTGGTATACCAATCATCTCTGTTAGACTGTCAGTGGCAGGAGCCTGTGCCTGAACTATGCATGACGAAGGCCTTGTGTGTCTCCAGAGCTAACTGCGAAATATGTATTCATCTGGCTCCTCTGCATATGGGTGTGACAGTAGGTAATGTGACTTCCAAAATGCAGTCTCTTCATCAAATGGTTCAGGCTAGGGAGAAGAAATAGCACTAGGTTTTTAGTTGCATGGCATCATTTCCTTATTCTGATTAAGTCTTGCATGGATGAAATTGCTTACTGCTGTTTTAATAAAAGTTGTATCTTTGGTTATATTGATCATTTTTATCTTGATTTTCTTATTTTGTTGTGTGTGCATGAGCCTGTGTCACTGCCTATGGAGTTATGTATCTGCTGTGAGATCGAGGTCCCTGACAGTACACTTTATGACTATGTGTCACTGTTCACAGGCTATTCATGACTATAAGAGTCATGGCAGCGCCACTGACAGCCATTCTGCTATCAACATCAGCCTATGGTTCAGGTACTGACCCCATGAAGAAATATTTATGATTGTGGTTATGTTACCTGTGACAGGTACAATTATTTTTACATAAAGCAAGTTCTAGTTCAGATATTTTTAAGAACAGCCTGGATATTTATTATGGGAACAAGTGTTTTGGTATATGTTGCCGACACTTGCCATGCATTGTCTGTAGAGTTTGTGCCATATCTAACATTGACGGTGTACCCAATGAAGGAAATGCCAGGGTTATATGTATGTAGGTATTGTGTCAATTGGCACCCTATTGAAATTTTTTAAAACTTGAACAACCTTTGGCATGTTTTTCAAGAGCATTAGTAACATTTTTTTTTGTTATTGGTTATGTATGTGATTCTGATGTTGGAGGAAACATTAACAACTTGTTGGAGGCAGAAGAAGTCCATTGGCAGTTATATTTAGCTGCTGATAAGATATTGACACTGAATGAGATGATGCACATCAAATGTCTTCTCAGATATTTCTAAATGAATTTTTATATTGTTTTATTTGATACAGTATTAATTTCACTGATGACTTTTTCATTAGTTTATGGATGCTGTTAAGGAATAAATGTTTTATTGTGAATATTTTGTAAGACATATGTATGTTGCTTTAACTCTGTTATTTTAATGTTTGGTCACCAATCACAGGACTGATTGGAAAGTTATTTAAGGTGCATTATTTACTACTGCATCTACATACATACCTACATACATACATACATACATACATACATACAAATGTTTCAAGCATGGGCATTAATGCCCTTCTAGCTCGCCAATATACCAAAACACTTCTTCCCATAATAAATATCCAGGCTGTTCTTAAACTTATCTAAACTAGTACTTACTTTAATATAATTTGGTAGTCTATTCCAAGCATCTACTACTCTGTCAGAGAACCAATTAGTACAATTCTCATTCCTATAGAATCTTCTCTATAGGTTATCAGACGATTCTCTAGCACTTTTTGATAACCCCAAACATTCCCAGAGGTAGTTTTCACTAAATGCCCTATATACCCGAATAAGATCTCCTATTAGATATCTGTAGGAGACACTGTAAAGTTCAGATATTTTAGTCTTTCATAATAACTTAAATGTTCACATCCATGGATACCCTTGGTATATTTCCGTTATACTCTTCCCAGTTTATTCATGCTTGTTTTCCTATAGGGTTTCCATATTGTTGTTCCATACTCAAGTTTGGGTCTAATGTAACTAACAAACAATGACTTCATTATTTTTGATTTCCTATACTTTATAAATATTTTTATACAACCTATAGTTCTATAACTATCATTAACCAATCGGTTGATATAATTAGAAAACCTCATAGCTGAATCTACCCATATCCCCAGGTGCCTAAATGAGTCTATTGATTCAATCACTGTGTGCTTTATTAAATATTCACCTTTCAATTGATGCCTACTAAATCTCATATGCTTAGTTTTTGATGTATTTATCATCATATTATTATCCTGTGCCCAAATGGTCAATTTAGTCAAGTTATTTTGTAGACACATGCCTTATCTGTAACATATGTAATCAATTTACCCAATTTCAGGTCATCTGCATATAGACTGTAGAACACCTCAGATGCAAAGGTTAGGTCTGAAAGATACAATCTAAACAAATAAGGGCCTAGGACAGATCCCTGTGGGACACCCCTGACTGTAACCAAGGATTTCACATGTCCAGTTGCTGTATGATACTTGCCATGTCCTATTTGTAAGACATGCAGCTATCCATCTTATCAAGAGTACATTGATACCTAGTTGTACTAATTTATTGATCAGTTTTTGTGTATTACCCTGTCAAATGCTGAAGTTAAGTGTATATAAATTACATCACAGCACAATTTTTCATTCATAGCTGTTATTATATTGTTATAGAACATCATGTTACAGGTGGTAATAGATCTGTTTTTAACATATGCATGCTGATATATGGTTTCTAGTCACAACCTATCCAGTTCTGACAATAACTTATCCAATATTACCTTCTCCATTATTTTCCCACAACATGAAAGTAGACTTAAGGGTCTGTATGACTCTGGGTTTGTCCTACTCCTCTTTTCCTTAAAAACAGGTTTAATAAGCGCATGCCTCCAATCTTGAGGAATCTCCCTGTATTTATATAACATAGTGAATAACAGATATAATGGTACTGTAAGTTCTTGCTGAAGTGTTCTTAGGTCATTGTACTAATTCTGTCTCCTCCCTGTGCTTTGTTTGTATCCAGTTTGCCCAGTTCTTTTTCAATATAATCTAATTTGATTCCAGTATTTGGGGTTACCTGGATGTTACTAGGACAATTTACCATCCCTTTTATGGAGCCAAACTGCATTGCATAAGATTTTGGAAATATATCTATAATCTGTTGTGTTTGAGAATACATTTTAGAATCTGCACACAGTTTATCAATTTGGATGTCTTTACTCCTTCCACATCTTATGTATCTATAAAAAGGTTTCTTATTATGCTCAATATCTTTATATAAATTTTCTTCAAAATGTTCTTGATCTTGTCTCATATTATGCTTAATCTGTTTGTCCAGCTTGTTTATTTCAGTTTTCAAAGTTGTAGTTTGACCTCTCTTCCATTTCTTATATTTTTTGACTCTCAACTTAATCAGATATCTTGTTCTTATGGAAATATATCTGCCCGATGTTGTATGCATAGATCCTGATGCTAAACATTTTGTTTATTTGTTTTTGCACTTAATTTCTATTTCAAAACTTTCCACATTCCATCTGCAGTTTTTCTACCACCTCACTTTAGTTAGTTTTACATAATGACTGTTTTGCTTCCATATAATCTGTAATTAACCTTCTGTGCATTGACTTTGATTTCAGTTTGGCAGAATTATCTAGCAACAAATTAACCTTTATAACCCCATGATCACTGCACATCAGTGGTGGTAAAACTTGACTTGAAGTTACAGTAATTTATTTGGGAATACAAACAATGTCTAGTATGTTTTGCCCCCTGCTAGGTTACTTAGTTTTGAAGAAGCTATAATTAAAGAATGAACATACTTAATGTACACTTGTGTTGCCCATTGGCATTGTGATCTAAGTCAGCAAGTGTTTATTATTCACTTGGTTTAAGTTTATATTTTAACACTTGGACACAAGATGTTTATTTGTTTATTGTTCACTTTTCAATGTTTTCCACCTTGTTATGGCTGACAAAGAGATGAACCACTTGACAGGTGACTCTTACCCTGTTGACGATATTTTAATTGACTTGCCCATGCATACGCATGCTATTCCTCAGGAGTTTATTGGTTTTACATAGACCTTTGCCATGTTGGTTTCATAAGCTCATGTTGTTCTCAATCAGATGACTGCAGTTGTGTCAGGTTCGAAAACTAGCTGTAATAACAGAGTAAATCTAGTAACCAGTATTCGTAGTCACTTGTGCAAATGCGATAGGGGTATCCCTGCTCCTTACAAATGAAAATCATAAGGCAAGATTCACAGAGGTCATTTACACTAATGTGAAAGGCCTTAAAAATAATGATATACAAATAAGAAATGTTGTAAAGTGTAGTATGCTGATGAAGCAGTTTTCAATTCATAGTCCGACATCCGTGTGGCATGCACATCCATTGTTAAAAGTGATGCTTGCCTTTTATATTGGAGTTGTATTCCACAAACTTGTCACCAGCCATCCCTTCAGTAGTTTGTTCAAGTATGCACAAGCACTTCCCTCATACACAAATGAATTATTTCTCACATCAACCCATTTATTAGTATGTTTTAAGTATGCACACGCACTAAAACGACACAAAATAAATTATTTTACCCAGTGATCACTTCAGCAGTTAGACCATGTATGCAAAAATACTTCCCTGACATACAAATGAATTATTTCCCCAAACGGCCCCTTCAGGAGTATGTCCATGCATGCACAAGCACCAAAATGAAACATTTCCCCAAACAATCCCTTCTGTAATATGTCCTAGTATGCATAATCACCAAAATGAAGCATTACCCCAAGCAACCTCTTCAGTAATATATCTTAATATGCACAGGCACCAAAATGAATTATTCATCCAAAATACATTTTCAGTAAAATGTCTAGGTATGCACAAACATCAAAATGAAACATTTCCTCAAGCAACCCATTCAGTAACATGTCCTACTATGCACAAGCACCACAATGAAGCATTCACCCAAGTGATCCCTTCAGTAAAATGTTCAGGTATGCACAACCACCAAACAATCTCCTCACACATCTCCATATTCTCTTAGAAACTGCTGCTTATTGGTGTAAATTCATATCTATTTCAGTATGCAAATTAGCCCAATATAGATTCATGTTTATGAATCATACTTGTATGCAAATGTGTAAAGCCCTTTAACAGAGTAGTAGCTGTCCCCCTATCACTTGTGTGTTAAGCATGTTACACTTTTGCGATAGGTAGAGCTTGTTTACAACAGCATCTTCACATGTATGTATTCATGCTGAAAGTCCAGGACTTCCATGCCCATGTAACACCACTCTTCATTGATTACCACTAAGAAAATGTGAATCCCCTGACTATGAATACTGCCCAGTGTCTTCTAATGAATGAACTTCATCTGTGGACAGTTCCATCACAAATACTTTGGTCATGGGCGCTTCTTAATCCAACAAAAGTTTGGTTGAAGATTTGAAAAATAGTTCCATTAATATGTTTTCATCAAGTAGGGCATCAGCCTGTGTTGTCTGAGAGAGTGTCTGCAGCAAAAGGTTAGGAATTTCATTTAAGACATCTATGTATGAATTTGAACCAATGTTACTAAAACTAAAATCTTTGAAATTTCATCTCTTTTGTTTGGTACATTGTATTAACTTAAAGCAAGTTACTTTGGGGCTCAGATTGTACAGGTTTCTGAATGGAATTTCCTACCAAGATGGCATTTATACAGAACTGGCAGATTTATTTAACAACAATAGATTAAAAATGTTGCTTATTTTAATTACACATAACACCAACAAGATTATAAATCATAAAGAGCAAATACTTAAAGTAGATATTAATGTTAAGTCACAGTATGGTACGGTGAGAACCTTGTTCAAAGGTGTGAGAGCTAAAATACAAAGACATGTAACCACAGAGTTGAATAAAAAGCCAAAGAAACTGAATAGCAACATGGATGTATATAACAACAAGCCTGTCTACCCTTTGCCAAATAATGTAAAAATAAATGATTTGTAGGTTGAGTAGAACATGAGGTTAAAAGACCATAAAGAAACAGCTAATAAAAGCTACCATTGCAATGGGCCAAGTATTCACAGAGGAAGATTTTCCACCTCTGTCATGATGTTCAGAAAGAATTGCAAATGCTAATGGCATGAACAATGATTCAATGGCACTGAATCAGCACTTCACTGACCATCAAAATTCTAAAATTTAACAGCAATAATAATTCCCATTACTTTTTTTAATGTGCAGACTGCTGTCCTCAAGTTGAATTGTTGGGAGAGAGCAAAAATAGAGGTCACAGCAGAGGCTGGGACAGAGAAAGTACTTCGTAACTGTCAAAATTTTAAAATTAAGTAAATAGTTTAAATGGTTTACTATCAAAATATTGAAAGCCCTAGCCACGAATGTTCATATCCTCAAACCAGAACAACAATTATTTATTATTATTATTATTATTATTATTATTATTATTATTATTATTATTATTATTATTATTATTATTATTATCATTATGACACATTATATTACATAATATACAATTTTTAACATTGGTACCAATAACATCATTAAAAAAGTACTTTAATCCAGTGCTGAACAGTACTTTAAAAATGTTTTTCTATTTTAGAAGGTTATTGGACCACAAAGTTAAAAACAGATAGTTTAACTTTTCTCTAATTTTTCTTTTTGTTTTATTAACATTGCAGAGGTGTGACAATTTAATAATTCTGAAAGCAGACAACGGCACTGGTGTTGTATTGATGGCTGCGGACAAATATATATGTTTAAAATTAATTAATTGCCTTTTGTCACAAAAAAAATGTTACACTTTAGTAAGCATTATTTATTACAGAAATATGAGATGATTGACAACTGTCTTTTTTGACCTATTACATCAGGGCTATATAGATTTTGAATTGTTTGAGATTTTTAAGGTATGAATTATCAAAACTGAGAAGAATATGTAGTATTAACAAAATACATAAAAACAGAGTCCACCATTTAGATAAATTCTGGCTGCAGGCCATCGTGTTAAAATCAGTAACTTTCATCAATAACAGATTTAGTCTTGTAAAATAACTTTTTCATGTTTGAACTGAACATTTACCATCAAATAAAAGGGGTGCCTATGGGGCTAGAATGGCTCCTGCTTTTGCCAATCTAGTTATGAATTGATGGGAACATACCTATTTGATAACACACACCCTATCTTGTTATGTTTCTTTATGCAGGAGATACATTGACAAATTAATACTTAAGTGGTACAGTACTAAGGAGAACTTTTTTTATTTTGTGGAACAATTAAATAAGAGTATAGATTTTTTATTTACATATACCCCAGGATTCAATAAAGTCCATTCAAGCTCCATGTAGACTATACATGGAATGTATACATGTACACGGCCACAATTCTCCTTTTGCAGCATGCCATGCATATTAATTGTGGTGCGTGTCTAAGGGAGGTCAGAACAACATGGATACTGAATCCGTATAAGACCAATGGTACATGCACCAACCTTCCGGCCTGGTAACCTTGACCGACAGGTGTACAAGACATTTTATTTCATAAAGATGGATTTATTTTATTTATTTTTTATATAAAAAACACTATGAACTTAAAATCCAAATGAAGAACATACTCAGAAGAGTGACATGAACTGAATCACATTTTATTGAGTACTTTTGTCAATAATAATACTTGACTTTTTAAGAACCACACAGTAAAACAATTGTGTCATCTTATAAAGCCAGGCATATCATGTGACAATGGTTAATTCATAAAAAGTGTTTTTAAAGTAACACTCACGTTAAGTATGTACTCCATATATACACTTAAGTATATATATATATATATATATATATATATATATATATATATATATATATATGTATATATACATATATATATTTATGGGTCCCATACAGAATGTCATAACGCTGACACCCATATGGCCGATGCCATATGGTTGACATTCAGAATATCGACAATGGGGAAATGCTATCTCCCAATAGTGTGGAATGGAAAATTTTCCATTCTTGCATTGTAGTTCGATCTCGGAGTAGGTATATTAAATGTACGGGGCTTGTGGGGAGTGGAGCCCCCCACAGGGGGTGCAGGGGTCAGAGCCCCCCTGCTAGCACAAAAAAGGAAATTTTATTTTCCTTTTTTGTGAAGTTCTGGCACTGTCAGTATTGTGAGTGTCGACCATATGGCATCGGCCTAATGGGTGACGGTGTTTTGGGCTCTCGGTGTTCTGTAGGTGGTCCATATTGATATATATATATATATATATATATATATATATATATATATATATATATATATACTTTAGTATATACGTAACGTGAGTGTTACTTTAAGAACACTTTTTATGAATTAACCATTGTCACATGATATGCCTGGATTTATAAGATGACACAGTCGTTTTACTGTGTGATTCTGAAGAAGTCAAGTATTATTATTGACTGAAGTGCTGAATAAAACCTGATTCAGTTCTTGTCACTCTGTTGAGTACATTCTTCATTTGGATTTTTATTTATTTTTTATGCTTATGTGCTTTTTTGTGCAATGCTCTGTGTTATTTAGCTATGCTTAGCTCTGAGCAGCCATACATAAGACATATGCCAGACATCTAAAAATAGAAACCAGATGCATTCAGTTTCTATTTTTTTATTTTATTTTATGTGCTTGTTTGCATGATGCACTGCATTATTTACCTACGGTATGCTTAGTACCATATACATATACATTAGACATACTCTAGACAGCTAAAAATAGAAACTGGATGCATTTAATTGGCATAGTTCTGTGGGGTTTTGTGCTACATGCAAACCCATGCAGTGGTATGCTTACAGGCATCTTCGCAGTATATCTGAAGATATATGACTTCCCTTCACTATTTCAGTTGCTAGATAGGCTGAGTCATGAGCTACAGTGTAGTAGATCCTGAGTTTGAGTCTTGAGCAGCAATACCTTTTACAGATACTGCTGTGAAACTGTGTCAGGTGACTGAAACATCAGTTGACTGTAAATAAATAAATGTTACATTAAGAAAAGGTGCGCAACACTAAGCATCTCTTAAACATGGTCAATGGTATTTTCGTGATTGCTCATCTCTAAGCTTCACTTAAACATGGGTTATGTGAGTTTATGTGATGCTAAGTGATACAGCACATTTTTAAAAGTTACAGTATGATGGGCAATGGTGGGAATGCAGCCTATATAAAGGGCAATAAGTGGGAATTTCACATTATTCCTAGGAGCTAGACCTTGACTGTGGGTATGGCTGCTGTCATGGAGGAAGGTGTGCACTTTAGGGCACAATGGTGGGGTGTGCAGGAGTCCAGGGTTTTCACTGGACTCCTGGTAGACCACTATGGGCCCAGGCTGCTGCAGGGCAACTAGCAGGGCTCAGAGTGTAAGTCTGAGTCATGGGATAGTTTGGGCAGGGATCTGACCAGTGCAGCTGGTATCCCCGCACTGGTAAGCAGTGTCATCACCATTCTGATGACCTGTATTGAAGGAAGAGGAGAATCTTGGATACCTGGATCCAAGAATCATGGGATGGGAACACCCCACAGATATGTAAGTATGTTTTCTATTAATTTATAAATATACAAGCTAAATCTGTGCAAAACTGGTATGCATAATGGTTTCCTTCTCTTACCACAGCTGCAGAAGAGAATGCTTGCAATGTCCAGTCCCATGCAAAGCATTTGGCCAGGGTGAGGCAAGCACGTGATATGTAAGAAAATCAATAAAGTAATAACTTAATGCATAACCTAATAATAAAATAAAGTAAATTCAGATATTGCAGTCTTAACAGTCATATATGAAATACCAGGGACATCACAGACTTTCATTAATGTGTCAGTGCATATCTGAACTGTTAAAGCAAGTTAAAGCAAGTAAGCATGCAGTACTGGGTAGCATAGCTTCCAACCATTAGTTAATGTTATGTTTTTCACAGACAAACCAAACCAAACACCGGTTAAACTTCACAAACTTCATTAAAAGCAAACCTGGCCACAGCAACTCTGATCCAGCACAAAACAACTAGGAAGTAATAACAAACTTAATTTTATCACTTTTGTTTTTTTTATTTAAAAACGTCTTCAGACAGAACATTAAAGCAAATTTCAAACAGCAATTAAATCACTTTTCAACATGTCACATGACATTCAAGCCCCTTTTCCTAAATTTCATTTCTTAAAGTAAATTCACACCATTCTATTAATTCTGCCAGTACATTTTTAAACTTTTATGAGAACAAAGAATATAAACATAAAACAAAGTAAAAATAAAACAAACATCCCTATCTATGCAAAGCCTTTAATTTTAAAATACAACTAATAGACAGGTGTTCATTTAACCTAGGCCAAACACTAGCTTTTAGCAACAACTGCCATTCAAGCTCGCATTTTTCTAACAAAAGTGGCCAAGGACCCCCACACTTACTAATTTCAATTTTTTCAATAATAACAAATTTAAAAGAGTACCCTGGATTCTCCATTAAATGCTTAGTCAAAGGATGTGTTTCACTTTTCTTTTTAACATCATTAATATGTTCATATACTCTGTCCTTTAACCTTTGCTCCATTTTCCCTATGTAGTTACCAGAGCATTGTTGGCACAATGATGCATAAGCTACCCAGCAGTTTGACAATCATAACCCCCTTTAACTGCTCTATAGGCATAAACTTTACTTAGATAGGCCCACCAAGTTAAAACTGGTTAACAGTCTACTCCTCACTTCCCTCCTCTATGGTAGTCCCATCTTCACTAACCTACACACAACTTTCATTAATAAATTACAAGCTTCTACAAAGTAGCAACGTTTGCCTTCAATATGCCAACTTGCACTTATCACTGCCTAGCCATTAAAGAATTAAACTGGTTTGAATTCCCCCATTACTTAAATTACACCCAACTTACTCTCACCCACAAATTGCTATATAACCCAAATTACTGCCCTGCACTTCATGCTATGCTACAAGCATACACCCCAAACAAAATCTTAGGTCTTCTAACAAGTTCCTAAGCATATCAAAACCCAACAAACGAGCTGAACAAAGACTTTATTCCTATACCGTTGCTAAACTATGGAATGCTCTTTCTCCCTCTATTACTCAACTAGATTACATAAAAGCATTCAAATTTGCACTGAAGTGCCACTACCTTAATAATCATATCTGTTCCTGTGAGCACATGCCTAAGCCATCATAAACAAGTTATTTCTTTACAAACTACTCTCAAGTCTTTTAAGAATGTCCTTCTACATCAATTAACTATCTCTAACTTTACTTTACTTCAAGAATTTGTCCTATTTATAGCCATTTAAACTGTGTAACCTAGCTTATAAAAATGTTTTTACTTTATAACTATCTAACTGAGTGACTTGAGGACAAGCTTATAGGATGTGAATGCTTTTAATCCCTACTTTAATGTTGTAATTAACATCTGTACACTGTCTATACTATTCAAATATACTGTCATATAAAATTTTTTAACTTTATTTTGGAGCTTTTCTTCCTGAGCCTCCACTGAAAATAGGTCTCTGACCCAGTGGACTTCCCCGGTCAAAACATGTCAATAAACAATAAATAAATATGTGGTTGTTTCATGTCTGGAATTTTGTCTTTGAGACTATGGGGGTGGCAACAGCCTTGGACAGTAGCCAACATTTGAGGGGTGATTGATGAAGACCATCTCTGGCAAAGCATCGAGGTCTGTCGATCATGTCATCCCAGGCTGACAGATAATGTATCCCCTTAGAATGACACCAAAAACTAAGGTAATTATTGAGGTCAATCATTTTCTGTTTGTATGAAGCATCATCCTAGGTGAAGGTAAAATGCTGCTTAAGGCTAGGGACATACCTGCCTGAGACACATAGACTGAGAGTTCAGTCATGTGTCTCTTCATACAGTCCAGAGAAGTACATTCAAGTAATTCACACTAACATGGACTATGGCAGAGTCACAATAGTACCTGTTTTTGGGATTCATGAGTACATGTGTGATATGGTGGATACTGGCACCTGAAAGACAGCTGACTGTTACCTTCTCCTCATCCAGCCTGGTGAGAGGGACATCTGTGTGTCTCACATTGGAATCAGCTATGACTAATATGTTTCTTTTTGTGTTTTGCCTTAAGCGCTCGACAAGTGAGACACTGGTGTGAGAACTATTATTTGTATTGTGTTCTACAGTGGACGTATCATGTGTGGCATGCTTATGTTTATATGTGGGATGTCTCTGGTGTTTATGTATGTTTCTCTTGAGGACTTCTGCTTATGTAGGTATGGGTGAAGTGAGAGGTGAGGTGTGCATGGTGACAACTTGCTCATTGTCACATGTCATATGTACTGACTGGTGTGTGTATTTTATTTTTTTATTTTTCTTTCCTTCATCCTAGACTCTTCTCTTCACAAGTTTTCCACTTCTACTTCAGTTATCGGCACAACTATCTTCTTAAACACTCTATACCGCAGCAGACAGCACTCATCTATATCGCTCTTGCTCTTACCTAGCTCTTTCCCCACTATTTCCTAGACTTTGACTCTAAGTTATAAGTAGAACTTGCCTATCCTCTAGTCCTTCTGTTCCCTCTCTCTCCAAGTTCCCTACTATACAACCATATTCAACTTGTGATTATAAGGCCATTAATTGCACCTTTTAAAAATGTTTAAGACAAAGAATATTCTCATAATATGATTTTGCCTATATCTGTATTTTCTCTTTTGTTATTTACTTTTGTAACTAATTGTAATCATTGCATTTGGAGCTTTTCTCCTCGGGTCTCTGCTGAAAAAGGGCATCTGACCAGCCAGACCAACCCGATTAACAAATGGCAAGTAAATAAATAAATAAATAAATGAATTCCAGGCTGTTAACATAGTTGCATCTCTGAAATTATGAGTCTGTGTTACTTGTAGTCCAATGACATGAGTGCGTGCATAATGTAGCAGATCCTAGCCCCTGATAAGCAACTGACTAAGCCTTTGTCCTTACTCAGCTTGGTGAGAAGGACATCAGTGTGTCTCACAATAGAGTCTGTAATGACTAGAATGTTGGACTGTGTGGTGGCTTGCCTTATGGTCTTACAGGTTGAGCCTCTAAGACATGCAGCTCTATGTGATGAAATGTCGGCTGATTTTACAGAGTGCATTTGGGGTTGCTGAGGGTATCTGTTATCTGTGCTTTGTCTATGATGTCTTTGTGATTTATGAAGGTTACATTTCAGTGCCTCAGCATATGTCTGCTTTGAATTGTGTGTGATGGGTGCACTGTGTACTACTGACTACCTTATTGACATTAGGAGTACTGTCCTGTGAGAGCTTTGCCTCCAGTGACATTGTATAAATACATCTCTCACATACCATATTGGTTTGTTTGAGAATGAACTGGTTGTCAGTAAACATGAGGCAATTTCTACATTGCCTCAGGATGCTCATATCTACCAAGGTGATAACGGTCACAGTGGGAAAGTTCAGATCCATGGAAACACACCCGTTTTTATTGATTAAACCGTTGTACTGAGAATATCAATCAATGTCACCAGTATCTGTTTTGCACCTATAAGGACTGTGCTTGCCACTTGCAGGCTAGTTTTCCTGTGTGCAACTTGGTATTGGAGTACATTCCATCATGCCTTCCAAGGAGAAATGTTACTCAAGGTGACTGAGTCTGTACAGAGCAATGCCAAGCACTGGAGGTGAAACTGATACATACACCCTGAAAAGTTAAGGACTGAGTATGTAGGCAGTTATTCTGAAGTGAGAAACAAATCAAGCAGTGCTTACTGAAAACAAAGAAGAACCTTGTGAAGACTGCTGAAAATAGGGGAGTAGCATGAATGGCTACTGCCAGGCTACAACTACTGCTGGTCTCGTCACAGCCTCACTTTGCTGGGATACAAAGTTCCTTTTCTTTTCCTCTCACCAGAAGCAAAACCTTAGCACCAATCCCAAGATAAGAAGTGGGTCACAGCCTATTTGTTGATCCACACACTTGTCCCAGGTGATGCAAATGCATGCAGGCTAGTTGTAGCCTTTCTTAGGTAGATGCATTGAACAGCAACCATACCAATCGGTTCAGTTTTGCATGTTTTATTCCTTGATTTCCGAGGTTCCTAGGATTTGACTAGGGTACTAACCTGATGGTGATTAGGAGCATGGCTGCTGCATCACAATATAATGTTCAGTGTCAAGTGACATAGATGTCCAAGGTTGCTCTAGCAAACTCCACAGCAGCAGTGATCCATGTTAGGTAACAGTTTCACAGAAATTCATGCAGCCTGCCCTTCAGCAGCATAATAGAGGTGATCTGCATGACATGCATATGAGGCCTACTGCAGAGGAGTGGCCATCTTTGCGAGATGTTTCTGTTCCTCTAGCATGTCTCAGGTATGTCATACTGTACATTTATGTTACTGGAACACAAAACTGTAGTCCCACATTATTTCCTACAACATCCATTTGTTGTCTGGTTGTTTGACAGGCACTGTAGCCTTGCAAGGCCAAAGTACTTACTGCAAATTTGAACACGTTTTCTGTGCACGCACAGACATCCACATCATTGCTGCAAAGAGTCCTTTCAGAGAGTGTGTCTGAGGCTGTTAACCCCAAGGGTGTAGCAGCATGACCCTAACTTTGCTGGAGCTGTACATTGTCACATTTCTAAGTATGCTTCTGTGACCCTGCCTAATAACAGAATTAGGGTTCGGGAAAGTGCCATATGTCTGGCAAAGCAGCGTACACAATCCACCATGTTATCCCACACTGTCAGGTAATGTTTTACCATAGAATGACAACATAAAGGTAATAACATTTTATATGTAAACATCTGTCAAGCCACTGCCTAACCCTGGCCTGTTGTGACATATACACAAGGAATAATCTATTGCTAATGGCATTAGCAGTGTCTGTTGAAGAGATGTGGACAGTGTCCCCACCCCTCTACTCTTACTCCACACAAACACAATGTGTGAGAGATGCAGCTATCTTAAGAGCCTTGAATCCATACTCTCTCAAACACCAGTCAGTACATATAACAATGAACGGGTTACCACCAGGCACACCTCAGTTCCTACTCCACCCAAACCCACATCACACATATCAACATATGCAGAGGTCATTACCAGAAACATACCTAAACACCAAACACTTCCATAACACAGACACTTGCACACTAAACATACCACTTTGTTTGCAGAGCACATTAAAAATAATAGCTCACCCACCAGTGCCTCCCCAGTAAACCCCTAAGGCAAAACACAGAATCAAACATATTAGTCAAAGGTGATTCCATTGTGAGACACAGAGATATCTATATCACCAGACTGGGTAAGGAAAATGTCACAGTCAGCTGTTTGTCAGGTACCAGGATACGCCATATCCCACATGTACTCAAGTCTCAGCAAGTACTGTTATGACTCCATCATAGTACATGTTGGTGTGAATTACTTGAGTCATACCTCTCTGGAATATATGGAGAGAGACATGACTGAACTCTTGGACTATGTGTCTCAGGCATGTCTATATCACATTATCAGACTATGACAAGAGTGAATGCTCTTTCATCTAACTGATAATATCAAAACCACAAAAACATGAACACACAGAACAGAAAATGTTTTCCCAGGGAAAAAATTCACTATTCGCTGCTCCGCAAAAAAAAAAAAGTTTAAACACAAAATTAAGTTCTGTGACTTTGCTATTTTCTCCTTTTGACATTATCGGAACAATGAAAGAGCGTTCACTCTTTTCATCGTCCGATAAAACAATATAGACCCTCTCAGGCAGGTATGTCCCTAGCCTTAAGCAGCATTTTACCCTCACTTAGGATGATGACTCAGTAAAGACAGAAAATGACTGACCTCCGTAATTACCTTAGTTACTGGTGTCATTCTAAGGGGATACAGTATCTATCAGCCTGAGATGACATGATCAACAGACCTCAATGCTTTGGCAGAGATGCTCTTCATCTGTCACCCCTGGGATTTCGGCTACTGGCCAAGGCTCTTGCCATCCCCATAGTGCCCTTTTTAAGCAGTATTTCAAGGACAAATTCCCCAATCTATAAGCCCCATCTACAAACAATCTCAAGGTTATGCTTCTAAATGCTAGGAATCTCAACATGAAACTGCAGTCACTGTATGCTGTCCTCACCTTAAAAGACAAAGACATTTGTGTGGTCACAGAGACCTGGTTGAAGGCTGTGGGCAGCACCCCAGCTAAACTGGGTTACACCTCCTTCCACCTGTTCAGACCTCAAACTGAAGGCATGAAAACTAAAGGAGACAGTGTATCAATATTCATTAAAGATAAATACACATCCAGATTGGTTCAACATTATGTTTTTCTTGCAGACACTTCAGGTGCAACTAACTGTTTACTGAGCACCTACTGAAGTCATTGCCAGCTCCAGGACCACCTCCATGGATCAGGACACCCACTCTGCTTATTTGTATTTACTTGATTCTATCAAGATACATCTGAACACCCTGGTTTTGGGTGACTTTAAATACCCATCCATTGACTGAGTAAATTACTCCTGCTCAAACTCAGTTCCCCAAAGGTTCCCCTATTTCATTAACTGCAGTGCCCTGGACCATCTGGTTAGCACCCCCACAAAGGGAGCCAACATCCTGGATCTGGTGCTTACCACTATGGGAGACCACTGTAGCACTCCCACTATGAGGTTATGCCTGGTGGGATCTGACAACAAATTGGTCTCATTTGAACTATCTTACCTGAACCCCCCCCCCCCCCCCCCAGCAGCAACTGAACTAAAAAAGTTCATCAAAGAAAATTATAACTTCTTACAGGATGATACAAATAGCTTCACTGCCCCTCTTCCCTCATATGGAACTGGCAGCTATGCCAAGCTATACACCAATGCTTCATATAAACACCTGTTTAACTGCATTGACTCTGCCGTACCTCATAGGACCAAAGCAATCTCCTCAAGAAAGAAATAACTTGTCTGATGGACAAATGCCATTAACAGGCTTTACAATAAGAGGAAGAAGTTGCTGTCTAAGATTAAGAGGGAAGGAGCCCTCCATAACTAGAAAAAGTCCATCTTCAACTTAAACAAGCAAATAAGACATCTTGTGAAGTTCTCCAAAGCAAATTATGAGTCCAAATTAGCTTCCTCAACAAAGGACAACCACAAGGCATTCTATAGTTACATCCATAAATTAAAAGGAAAGGCACAGATTTGTGCCAGATTGGTAGCTAATGATACCACATATACTGAGCCTCTTGCTATAGCTAACCTGTTGTCCAACAGGTTCTGTGAAAACCTCAATCCCTTGTCACCATCACAAATACCCCATGACATCCCTATCACCTGCCCACTACCTTGTATCTCTAAAGATCAGGTCATAAATGCTCTCTACGAGGCCAAAATACACAGCATCTATGGGACCTAATAACATCCCAGACTGTATCCTACATAGTCTCCAACATGAATTAGCAACACCATCGTGTGCTCTTTCAGTCATAGGGCCAGATTCAGGAAGGCTTACATGGAGTTCAAGAGTAGTGTAAGCCTCCCGATTCAGGAACAGCCCAAATCTCCGTGTAAGAGACAGCTAACACGTCTCTTACACGGACTGGGCGTGGAAATGCTCAATACCTCATTTGCAGCTCAAAGATATGCAAATGAGGTATCTGAGCGATCCACGAAGCAGAAACCAGTCCGTGTAACGGACGTGTGTTATGCAGAAATGTACTCAGCTGACAACTGAGTACATTTCTGCAAAATTAAAACGGAGCTATGTCAGCTCCAAATAAAGGGTGCATTTGTTTCATTAAGCATGCCAATGGCCAAATATGTGGCCATTGCCATGAAAAGCTGTTGCAAAAATATGTTATATAACTTTTTTTTTTCACGGGATTTTGAGGTTTAACTGCAGCGCACACCCGCGCAAACGGGGTGCGCTACCTAAAACTAAAACCGAAGCTTATAAGCCCACAATTGTGGGATTTATGTATTACATGGAATGTCAATGGAGGGACTTGCAGACCAAAAACAATATGGCCTCCGTTTAGTGGTTGTCAAGGGAAGCTCCGTGTAAGACATGTAACTAGTCATTACTAGGCAATCCTATGTAAATGAGGGTTACAATACTGAATCACACTGCCACATAGGTAATGAGCACTTTCTGAGTAGTGTAAGAGTTAGAGAAGGGGAGGAACAGAGTAAGAGGTAGGTGACATCACGGGGAAGGATAGATACAAATGTACCAGATTGGAGGGCAATGTAAGGTGAAAGATGACAGACAGACTTCAGGGAGGGAGGTGTGTCCCAACAGAACACTAGGAAAGTCAAGAAATTGAAGGTTTACGCTATCCCTACACTCAAAGTTTCTTGAAATACGTGCATGCGCGCGTGTGTAAGGCAGGCTCAACATATGGGAGCGTGTTGCAAACCGTTTACAACGGTTTGCATGCGGGCACGCGTGTAAGGCAGTGTGCGCGCGTTTTAACATGAATCAGCCTAGTTCACACCGTGTAAGGATGTGTGCGCGCGTGTAACACCGTGTAGGGATGTGTGCGCGCGTTTAAGTGACTGTGAGCGTGTTTAAGCTGGTGTGCACATTGCTCCCCTTCAGGAAACAGAGAGGAAACAGGAAACAACCAAAATACACGGAAACTGCCAGAGGATACTGCTGGAGTTAATTGGTGGAAACAATTGGAAGCAGGCAATTATGCAGGCAGACTAGAAGCCCAACCCAGCACTTAAAACACTGCAAAGAGCAGTGCAGGGTGTTTCTCACAAGAGATACTGCAAGAAAGTAAGCTATCAGAATTGAAAACTGAAAAAGCTGAACTCAGAGCAGAAATGCTAGGGGCTGCCATAGCTGTTATAATCAGGCAAAGGCGAATTGCTGAGGGTGGTGACAATGCAGATGCTGACAGACAACCCAGAGTGAGGAGAAGGAGAAGAGTATACAGGCCCAGGGTCACCTACCATGGGTTACATGAGCTGGAGATAGTAGAGCGCTACAGAGTGGACAGAGACCTTCTGCAGCAGATTGTTGAGCTGTGCAGGCCACATCTCACACACAGAACCAACAGAGGGAACCCATCCCAGTGGAAACCAAGGTATGTGTTGGCCTAAGAATACTAGCAACAGGTACCTTCCAGAGACCAACTGGTGATATGATGGGGATATCACAGGCATCAGCCTCCAGGGTACTGCACCAGTTCCTGGATGCCATGTCAGCACATGTCGGTGATCATATATATGTCCCTAATGACCGTGAGGTTGTGGCCAGCAATATGCGTCTCTTCCAGCAAATAGCGGGATACCCTGAGGTGCTGGGTGCAATAGACTGCACGCACGTGCATCAAAGCACCAGCTGGTGAGCGGGTAGAGTCTACATTAACCGCAAGGGATACCCCTCCATCAACTGCCAGGTCATGTGTGATGCCCAGGGCATAATAATGAATGTGTGTGCTGGCTGCCCTGGGAGCTACCACGATTCCCACATCTGGCATCTGACGCAGCTGTACCAATCATTTGCCAGTGGGGACTTCCCACACGGACACCTAGTGGGGATGCAGGTTATGCACTTGAGCCGTGGCTGATGACACCCATCAGAAATGCACACACACCTGAACAGGAACGCCATAATGAGGCACACGCACAAACACGTAATGTCATAGAGCGTGTGTTTGGGCTGCTCAAGTCACGGTTCCGGTGTCTGGACACATCTGGTGGAGCCTTGCAGTACACACCAACTACATGTACCCAAATGGTCATGATATGTGCTATGCTACATAATATGATCCTGCGGAAACAGCTGCAGCAGGACCAGCACAGGGCTGGGCCTAACATCCCCACCATTGCCAAGGCCACCACAGGCAGAGGGTGACTCGGAGGAGGAACAACCTGACCTTGTCCCAGTAGGCAGAAGGAGGCGTGCCCAGTATGCCCTGGCCTTGGCAAAGAGGCAACGATAGCACATACACTTGGTCAGTAGGAACACTGGGACTGATACCCGCTCTGACTCACTCATATAGTAACAGGGATGCCTAACATGACACAACCTGCTTCCAAACATGTACAGGGAGTGTAGTATGTGCATCCGACAGAGGCAGCCCTGCAGCACCACCTGAGGCATGAATGCCATGTGTTAAGTAATGTAATACCATGTACCATATGCACACCTGAGGACCCGACTAACATCCACCCTCACCAATCATAAACCACAAAAAACACAAACCTACCTCATAGGTACCACAAGGGATAGTAACCTAGATGTAATGCTACCCAATGCCAGAAGTATAAATGCGTGCAGTGTAAACACACAGTATAGAGAATGTAGATATCAGTGCTGTAATAGAAAACAGGGTCAAAGCCCACATCAGCACCCTGACACTACCAGGTCACACCTCTGTCCTAATAGCAGGAACTGCCCCAGGCCTACTCTGGCAACGTGAGTGTCAAATGAAATATTACTGTCAACCTGGGTGCCCAGGTCCCTGATAACCTCTTCTGTGCTTAGAGGATTGCCACCTAGATGGGAACTAGGGGTAACCCTGTTGTTCCCGAAGGGTATGACTATGCATTGTTTAGCGTTTAACGTAAGGCCATGGCTCTGGCACCAGTTATCTGTGTCTATGAGACCCTTCTGAAGGATGTCTGTGTCAGATGGGTTTCCAACTATGGTTCCCAGTTTGCAGTCATCTTCAAACTTTGTCAGCCATAATCCTCCTGTGTTTGCTTGTACTTCTGAAAAGTAGATGCTGAACAAAAGTGGGCCCAGGACTGAGCCCTGTGGGACACCACTTGTGACAGCTCTGGAGTGTGACATGGCACCAGCAACTTTGACCCTGTGTGTTCTGTCACTTAGCCAGTTTGCAACCCATCCTGTGATGTATGGGTTCACATTTAAGCTGGTGATGTTTTCAATGATACCTGAGTGGGGTATTGTGTCGAAAGCCTTTGCCAGGTCAAGGTAGGCTGTGTGGACTGCCTTGCCCACGTCAATGGCCTGGGTGACTGTCTTGAAAAAGTCAACCAAGTTTAAAAGGCATGATCTGCCCTTGACAAAGCCAAACTGGATTGGATCCAACGTCTGCAAGTCCCCTATGTCTTCATTTATTATTCCCATTATGATCCTCTCCATAGCTTAGCAGACCAGGCTTGTCAAGCTGATGGGATGGTAGTTTCGGGGTTGGTGGAGGCACCTCCTTTGTGAAGTGGGTCCACCATTGCCGTATGCCACTCCTTGGGCACATATCCTGAGGTGAGGCTAAGATTAAACAGCTGCCCTAACTGCGGGTGTAATTCCTCATTGAGTTCATGGAGCACACAACTGGGGACACCATCTGGTCCCATGGATAAAGTGTTTTCCGCCTTGGATAGAGCAGTTCTCACCCCAGCATTGGAGATGTTTGGGGGGCTACAATCCTCTGGTGTAGATACCCTCCAGTTGGGGAGGGGAGAAATCTGCACTGAACCTGTCAGCCAGTATGTTGGCAATGTCTGTAGGTTCAGTGATATTTACATCATTCTGAACTAATTCTGAGCATATCTGGGAGTTCCTCCCAGGTGTCAAACATAGGTAAAAAGGCCTCATGATTGTCCCTTGAGTCCTGAGTGGGTTTACTCTCAAAACTTGCCTTGGATGATTGTATGGGGGAACCCAGTGTTTTACTCATAATGAGCAGGGGTGTCTTCCCTTCTACGGATGTCGCTCTATCTTGTAGTAGCTCCTTCCTTTTGTTGTAGAGCTTGTTTATGGCTGGGGTCCACCAGACTGGATGCTTGCCTGTGGTACAAAGAGTCTTTGTTTTGTTTGGGATTGCCTGATCCATGCAGTCCTGGAGGTGCTGGTAGAAGGCATTTGTAAGTGATACAGCGGCTTGGGTAATGGTGTCCGCTGGCTTGGGGGCCTTGAAAGAGACCACACCAGTCCTTAGAAATGTGAAGTCGGCATTTGAGAAGGTCTTCACTGTTTGTTTTCTATCTGGGGTGTGGGTGGGATGTGGACTCCCACTGAGATTAGTTCATGATCTGATCTCACCAATGATGGGTATACTTCTGGTGTTGAACAGTGTGACCCCATGTTCGTGATGATGAGTTCTAGTATGTTGTCTCCACTTGTGGGGATGGTGACCAGTTGTTCCATGGCATTTGAGTGTATGAACTCTTGGAACCTTTGGGTTAGAGTGTTGGGGCTTGATTAGTGATCCCAGTCTATATTTGGATAGTTGGAATCACCCAGTATGATGGTGTTTGGAGATACATTTATCCCCTCAGTGTTTTCAGGACAGCTGTGTGAGGTACCTGAGTTTGAGAGGGTGGCATGTAACATGCTACAAACTGCAGAGCAGTCTTGCCTACGGTTACTGGCACCTGGATGGTCTCCGATGCATCGTGTGTTGCCACCAACCTTGAGGTGAGGGTGTCCTTGATGAATATGGACACCCACCCTCCTTTCTTGGTGTTGTCCGGATTTTGGTGCGGGAACGCATGATATGAGGTAACACCCGATAGTGCCGGGTGCTGTCAGAAGCCGTGAACCAGGTTTCAGGCACAGCACAGACATCAATGTGCTACATACTGAGAAGGGCATCGAGTGTGTGCAGCTTGAGGTTGAGACCTCTGGCATTGAGCAGCATTACCCTTAGTGTCTTTCCTTTTCTGTGTTCTAGGGTGGTAGGTGTAGAATCTGATTCTTGCATAAAAAAGGCACAATGGGGTGGCAAGAGCATCAGCCGAAATCCGGAAGCCCAGGGGTGACAGGTGCAAGCCGTCCCTTGCAAATCAGCGTGGCCTGTCCAGCATGTCATCCCAGGCAGACAGACATTGGACCCCCTTTGAATGACACCATAGTTTAAGCAAATTATTACAGCTGATCATCTTGTCTCTGTTTATGTGGCATCATACTTGGTGAAGGTAGGATACTGCTCAAGGTCAGGGTCATACCTGCCTGGCCTACATAATCAGAGGGATCCTCTATGTCTCTTTCCATGTAGTCCAGGGAGGTACATCTCAGGTCGTTCACACCAGCATGGATAATGACTGGGTCAGACTTGTACTTGCAGTTGAGTGACCTGAGTGCTTGCATTATGTGGTGGATTCCAGTGCCCGATAGGCAGCTTACTGTGACCTCCTCCGTACTCGATCTGGTGAGCGGGACGTCAGTGTGTCTGACTATGGAGTCACCTATGACAAGTGTGTCTGGCATTGTGTTTGGCCTTAAGGGCTGTGACTGTTTGGCACACTGACTCTGTGGTCTATGTGTTGCATGTGCTGTGCCCTGTGGAGGCAGTTGTGTGGGTGTCTGCTGTGGTGGCCGCTGCTGTTTTGGTAGAATTCTGATCCGAGTATGTCTTTGTGTGTCTATGTGTATGATTTTAAGTTGTGATAGTGCTATGTGAGACTGGGTTTGTGATGTGTGTGGTTACCTTCACCTTCTCTCTGGTCTTGCTAGTCCTATGTTGAGAGAGCTCAGCCTCCACTTTGGCTATATAGTTGCATCTCTCACATGTATGTGTGTTTTATGGGAGAAGGAGAGGGTTGTCAGTGTACATGAGGCAATTGTAACATTGCCTCAATATTCCCAGGTTCACCAGCTGAGCAGGAGAGGACACTAGCAACTGATCCCTAGACATGCTAGAAGGAATAGACAAAACAATGTTGGAATACAGGGAGATATCAAGCCCCCAAACCACATCATAGTGCTTGACTGACAATACCTACACATACACCATAGTTTCATAGTGTCATAGTTTACTAGTAGGCTATCTGCCCTAGTGCATGTATATGCCTAGCCATAGTGATGTGGCTATTGCCACCCCTTATAGTGGTAATAAGTGTACAGAATAGATTCCGAATATTGTGCCTCTGACTTAGTAGTGACACATTATGACCCCTTACGTAATTGAATAACATGACTGTGCCTCTGTCTAGTCTGTGCCTCTGTCTCATATGCAGTTGTCCAGATGTCTCTTGAAGAGAGTCAGTGAGGGACTCTGTCTAACATGAACTGGGATACTCTGCTAGAGTGTGAGATGCCTCTGAGTTATGACTCTGTCCCTCCAGCATGTCCTATACATGTATGTGCTGAGGTTCAAATCTTCAGCTCTCATGGTTCTGGTGGATTTGGATTGCTTGCAGTGGAGCATGTCCACCAAATCCTGATTGGACATGGTCTTGTATGTCAGGCATAGGTCACCTGTAAGTATGCGGTATGACACTGAATAAAGCTGGGTTTCCTCTATTCTGGAAGCATATGACATGTGTTGTAGACCCTGATCTTCATGGTAAGGTACTTTTGGGGTCTCTCCAGCTGTTGCAAGTGCTGGGTGAGGTACATACCAAATGGGGCTTTGTATTCAATCATGGGCCTGATAAGGGAGAAGTATAGTGGTACAATGACCTCCTATGATCTGGATGGAAAACCCTCCATGATAAGGTGGGCAAGATAGAAAGTCTTTCTAACCACTTTGGCAACATGGGTGTCAAACGAGATGTCACTATCTACACGTGTCCCCAGGTGTCTGATTTGTTTTCTGTGCTCAGTGGGTTGCTGTCTATGTATTGATCTGTGGGTACTTTGTTCCTCCCAAAGGGATGACTACACATCAGTTGCATTCAGTTTCAGGCCATGAGTCTGGCACCAGCTATCCGTCTTTGTGACGGCATTCTGTAGGATGTGTGTGCCGGCTGATGTATTCACTATGGTGCCTAGGTTGCAGTCATCTGCAAACTTTGTCAGCCACAACCCTCCTATGTTTGCTTTCACATCTGAAAAGTAAATACCAATTAAGAGGGGTCCCAGGACACATCCTTGTGGGACACCACCTGTGACTGGCTTTGAATCTGACAAGGCACCTGCAATGTTGACTTTATGGGTTCTGTTTCTTAGCCATTTTGCAACCTATCCTGTGACATATGGTGTTATATGTCAGCTGTTGAGCTTGTCTATGATGCCTGAGTGGGGTATTGTGTCACAGGCCTTAGCCAAGTGCAGGTAGGCTGTGTGGACTGCGTAGCCCTCATCAATGGCCCTACTGACAGTTTCATAGTAGTCAACTAGGTGCAAAAGGCAGGATCTGCCCTGTACAAAGCTGAACTGGGTGGGATCAAGGGTCTGTAGGTCAGCAATGTCTCTGTGTAAGAGCTCCATAATGACTCTTCCCATAGCTTTGCAGACAAGGCTGGTTAAGCTTGTGTGGTGGTAGTTGCCATGGTCTGTGGAGGCATCTCCTTTGTGGAGTGGGACCACTGTTGCCGTCGCCAGTGTTCAGGTACATATCCTGTAGCAAGGCTAAGGTTAAATAGCATTTGTATATACGGGTCCAGCTCCTTCTGGAGTTCACATAGCATGCAACCGGGGATACCATCAGGTCCCATTGATGCTGTGTACTTGTCTTTGCTGAGTGCGGCTCTCACATGGACATCCAAGATGACAGTGAGGTTACATACAGCTGTGATAACTATCTTCTTTTGGGGGTGAGGGAGGGTGTAAATCGCACTGAAGCTGTCCGCCGGAATGTTGCCAATATCTGTCAGGTCACTGGAATATATGTTGTTGTGTACCAACTCTGAGCATATCTGAGGGTTCCCAACCAGGTGTCTGACATAACTGAAGAAAGCAGTGTGGTTACCTTCATTGTCTTTGGTGATTTATGTCCCCAAGTTGACCTTGCATGTCTTTATGAGATAATGTAGCTTTCTACTAGTGCTAATCACAGCTGTCTTCCCTTTTGGAGATGTAGCTCTGTCTTGCATTAGTATCCCTCATCTGTTATACAGTTTGTTTATGGCTGGGGTCCACCAGACAGGCCACTTTCCCTTTGTGGAGAGGGTCCTGTTTTTATTTGTGATTGCATGGTCCATGCTTTCTGACATCTAGCTAAGGGGAGGTCATTGTGGTTCTGCAGTTATCTTTCATCAGCATTAGAAATGACCACAACAGCCCCTGTGGGTGTACCTCATGCAGACACATCCAGCAACTGTAAAGTCCACAACAGTACCTCACCAGGAGTATGAAAGAGCTGGAACACATGTAATGTGTCGCCTGATTAAACAGAGTGCAGCTCCACACACTGCCATGCTGTCCACCCAGATGCAAGCTGTGCCTGATGTAGAAAGCCATGTCCAAGCTGGAATCAATGCACATGCTGCACCTTGTACAATCTGAATGGCAGGGAGCTATGCACATGAGGGACCTGAACCCCAGCACTGACATACATAGGACAGGCTGTACTGCATTATCCATAACACAGAAGCCACCCCCACGCATGAGTAAACTACCAGTACAGGTTATCCGTAGAGTCACTCGTTGATTCCCCTCAACAGGAATCCTAATGAGTGGATGGGAGATGGTAGGTTTACCCTGGGTATCAATGTTATGTCACAGGTAGACAGAGGCACAGTATACTAAACAAGACATATGTCATGGCAAACTACACTTACAATGTGTTGACGGACAAACACACTCTCCGACTAGCATTAGAAATGGCCTAGGGCACATCGGTAGTGTTTGCCAATGTACACCCATGTTGTGGAATACACTACTGATGTTGGATGAGGCTGTTGTAAGTAGTTCACATCTGAACATAATGCAACATGGTCAGATAGGTTCATAGGTACATAGGTTTATACTAGGCTATCTTCCCTAAGGCAGGTATAAGCCTAGCCCAGAGTTTGTTGGCATACACCACCCCTTATATGGAAACAGTACTGTGCCCATTATTTTGTCGTGCCTCTCTCCAGCAGTGACACAGTGACGATCCCCGGGTTAAACGTATGACCTTCCATCCACAGGTCAAGATACCTCTTGAACACAGCCAGCAAGGTGCTCTGCCTCACATGGACCGGGATTGTATTCCACAGCATAGGGAGTCTCCGAGTGATAACTCCATCCCTCCAACATGTCCAACGTACATCCATGCTAAGGTGTAAGTCACTTGCACTAGTGGTTCAGGTGGATCTGCCGATTCTGAGGTGGAGCATGTCCATTAATCCCTGTTTGGACATGGCCTTGCATGTCAGGCACATGTCACCTCTAAGCAGACGGTATGTGACTGAATAGAGCGGGAGTGTCTTCAATCTGGCAGCATATGACAGATGTTGGGGTTCCTTATCCTTTAGGTGGGGACATTCAGGGTGTCTCCAATTGCTGCAGATGTTGGGTGAGATACATCCAGAATAGGGCATTCTACTCGATCACCGGTCTGATAAGTGAAGAGTACAGGGAACAATGACCCACTAGATCTGGATGTGAATCCCATCCTGATCAGGTGGGCAATGTAGAAGGTCTTTCTAGCCACTTTAGCAACGTGAGTGTCAGAAGAACGGCGACTGTCAACCTGGGTCCCCAGGTCCATGATAACCTCCTCTGTGCTTAGAGGATTGCCACCTATATGGTAGCTTGGGGTTACCTTGCTTTTCCTGAAGGGTATGTCTACACATGTTGTGCACTTTGACTTCAGGCCATGGCTCTGGCACCAGCTATCAGTTACCGTGAGTCCCTTCTGAAGGATATCCGTGTCTGATGCACTGTCCACTATGGCGCCCAGTGTGCAGTCATCTGCAAACGTTGTCAGCCAAAGTCCTCCCATGTTGGCCTGTACTTCTGAGAAGTACATGACAAACAATAGGGGCCAAGGACTGAGCCCTGTGTGACACCACCTGTGACCAGCCTGGAGTCTAACATAGTGCCAGCAACTCTAACCCTGTGGGTCCCGTCCTTAAGCCAGTTTGCAACCCATCTTGTGACATATGGGTTTACATTTCAGTTGGTAGGGTTTTCCACAATACCTGAGTGGGGTATTGTGTTGAAAGTGTTTGCAAGGCCAAGGTAGGCTGTATGGACTGCCTTTCCCTCAACAATGGCCTAAGTGACCGTTTTGAAGATGTCAACCGAGTACAAAAGGCATGATCTGCCCTTGACCAAGCCAAACTGGGACGGGTACAATGTCTGCATGTCCCCTATATCTTTGTTTATGAGCTCAATTATGATCCTCTCCATAGCTTTGCAGACTAGACTTGTTAAGCTTATGGGGCAGTAATTACCAGGGTCCGTAGAGGCACGCCTTTGTGCAGATGTGCACAACTGGACCCTAACCAGGCTGTTGTGCACACTATGGAAATGTAAAGCAGTGATAGGACTAAAGCCCAGGATACTGACCACCACAGTGAAAGTACTGAACCACTACACTATACAGTACTACAGTGTTAGGTCAGTATGAACGGATGTTGACAATTGTGTGCAAAGTATCCCATGCAAAACCTGCAGGCACAGTATACTCCCTGTTGTGTTCACACAAAAAGCATTTGGACAGTAACTACACAACATGGCACAGAACACACAACCATAAACTGGAGGTATTTGTTGAAGGTCACACTCATCCACAAATGTGATGGGCTGCAGAGTTCAACATATGGAAAGCCCACACTGGGCATGCTCACACACTTAGATAAATGAGACATCTTTCACACAACATGCCATGGGAAGGCTGAACTGGGCATGCTCACACACTTAGTCCAAATGTTACTCCTAGCAACTGTGAAAACACACCAGAGGATGCTCATTCCCCTTTCTAGACACTGATCATGTAAGCACCCTATAAGTATATCAGGAGAAAAGGAATCTCCCAGTAATCTGAATAGCGTGCTCTGCTAATGCGTCCGTCTGTAGTGTCATAACATAGTTAGGTAGGGGTTTGAATCCAGCAAGTGTGTGTGAAGGGGGGTAAGTGTGTATGAAAGGAACATCCCTTTTGGCAACTGGGAAAACACACCACAGGATGCTCATTCCACTTTCTAAACTCTGATGATGTCAGCACCCTATAAGTATATCAGGGGAAAGGAAATCTCCCAGTAATGCGAATAGCGCTCTGCTAATGCGTCCGTCTCTAGTGTCATAACATAGTTAGGTAGGGGTTTGAATCCAGCAAGTGTGTGTGAAGGGGGTAAGTGTGTATGAAAGGAACATCCCTTTTGGCAACTGGGAAAACACACCACAGGATGCTCATTCCACTTTCTAAACTCTGATGATGTCAGCACCCTATAAGTATATCAGGGGAAAGGAAATCTCCCAGTAATGCGAATAGCGCTGTGCTAATGCGTCCGTCTCTAGTGTCATAACATAGTTAGGTAGGGGTTTGAATCCAGCAAGTGTGTGTGAAGGGGGGTAAGTGTGTATGACTGAAATATCCCTTTTGGCAACTGGGAAAACACACTACAGGATGCACATACCCCTTTCTAAACGATATCACAATTATGTATGGCTTTTGATTACAGACATGCCACGTGTGTTTTGCCCACACAGAATGCCCATGTGTGCAGGTTGTCCCTCACAATAATGCATGACATTGATTAAACCAGTTATGGCAATGCACACATGATGTATGTGTGTGCCAAATACACATATGTACCTGTGACCTTCAATAGTTACCATGTGTGATGCCTGCCACATGTGAATACATGGTATTTGCACAGGGTAACATTATGACTGTGGTCTTCTGTGCAGGTGCTGCATGTGGGATGTGTATATACAGTGTGAGATGTAGATGCTATCAGCCTAGTAGTGAGGGATACACACCTGGTCTGGGGCATATAGTCTACCTGTTGTTGATGTACAGGTGCTGCATGTTTTCACCTGTTGTGGGAGTGGTAAGACGTTATTCCATAGCAATGCAGTGACTGCATGCTAAGAACCGTTCAGCTAGGGTGTTGTAGCTACACTAATTCATTAGCATTCAGTAATATGTCAGAATCCCTGGTGAGGGTCTGATGCCAACCAAGGTCAGGGTTCTACCAGCCTGTGTCACTTGCTCAGTGATCCCTTCCATGTTCCCTATCATGTATCCCAGTGAGGGACATCCCACATCAGCTGTGGTGGCATGGACAATGACTGAGTCATATGTGTCCATGCATCTGACTGACCTGTATGCTTGTGTTATGTGGTGGACCACAGTGCCCCATGAGCATATCACTGTGACCTACACCTTGTCCAGCCTGGTGAGCATGTTCTCACTGTACTGGACAATAAAAGTACCTAACACAACTGCGGCAGTAGTGTTGTATAGCTGTACAGACTGTGCTTGTTTGGCACACAGGATTTGTGTGCTATGTGTTATGCGTGCTGTGTGCAGGCCTAATGTATGCCTGTGTGCCAGCTGCAGAGATGTCTGCCAGTCATGCAGGATGCTATCCTTAGGCTCCACAACTGGCCGGTGTGTTTCCATGCTTGTATTGCTGTCCGTGTAGGTCCACATCAGATTGGTATTGCTGTCACTGTAGTATTTCATGCCACCCGACAGGTTATGCCAGTACTGGGTTCAGAGTGCTTAGTCCACAGTTTGGCCATGTGTTTCCATCTCATACATGTGTTGTACATCCATGGGTAGGGGATAGGGTTGACTGTGTACATGTGGCAGCTGTGACATTACTACATGACACACATATTCCACAACTGTACCATAGAGGTGACTGACAACTGACCTTTGCACATGCTACCATAGTATTGAGATTGCATTGGTGATTAACAGCACATAGGGCCAATGGTGAACAAGATACATAGGTCCATAGGTTCATACAGGGATGTCTGCCCAGGGCATGTATCCACCTAGCCAGAATGTGTGTGGCTTTCAACATGCATTGTAAATCTGTCTTGCTATGCCCTTTTCCAAGGTTAGTATACTGTGCCTCTGTCTCACAGTGACACATAAGTGATACCCAGGGTAACCCTACAATGTCACATCCAGTCATTAATATCACTCTTGAAGATAGTCACTGAGTCACTCTGCCTAACCTCTATTGGGATAATATTCAAGAATGAAGGGAGCCTCTGAGTTGTGAATGTGCCCCTCCAGCATGTCCTATGTATATCACTCCTGAGGTTCAAGTCTTTCCAGCGTGTATCCTGATGGGATCTGGATATTCTGAGGTGCAGCATGGCCATTAAGTGAGGGTTTGACATGGCTTTATATGTCAGGCACAGATTGCCTATGAAGAGGCAGTATGCCACTGAGTAGAGCTGCTGTTTCTTTAACCAGTCAGTATGTGGCATCTGTTTGAGCCCTTTGATCCTCTTGTCGAGGTACGTATGTGGTATTTCCAGTTGCTGCAGGTGTCTGGTAAGGTGCATGCCGACAGGTTCATCATAGTCAATTATGGGCATGATGAGGGATGAGTAAAGGGGCACAATGTCCTCCCCGATCTACATGTGGATCCCATCATGATGATGTGGCCCATATAACATGTTTTCCTAACCACTTTGTCCATGTTGTTGTCAAATGGTAGAATGCTATCAACCTGTGTACCCCAAGGTCCATAATTCCTTCGTCTGCACTTAATGGATTAACACATATGTGGTACTTTGTGGTCACTTTGTGTTTGACAAAGGAGATGACTATACGCTTTCTGTCATTCACCTTGAGGCCATGGCTGTGGCACAAGTCGTGTGTTTGCAAGAGGCCCTTTTGGAGGATGCGTGTGTTAGCTGGAGAGTTGATTATGGCGTCCGGTTTGCAGTCACCTGCGACTTGCTCAGCCACAGTACTTCCATGTTGGCCTGTACCTATGATAAATATATAATGAACATGACAGCTCCCAGGGCTGAGCCTTGTGGGACACCACTTGTACCAGGTTGGAGGCTGACATGGCTCCAGCAATTCTAGCCATGTGTGTTCTGCCCTTGAGCCACTGTGCAATAACCATAGTGACATAGGGGTTAATATGTACACTGGTGAGCTCTCCTAGAATGCACAAGTGGGGTATTGTATCAAAGGCTTATGCAAGGTCCAGGTAGGCTGTGTAGACCTCCTTCCCTTGACAGTGGCCTTGGTGACTGTTTCAAAGAAATCAAACAGGTTTGAGAGGCAGGATCTGCCATTAACAAAGCCAAACTGTGTATGGTGACATGTCTGTAGGTCCACAATATCTAGATATGTGAGGTTCATGATGATCCTTGCCATAGCTTTGCAGACAAAGCTAGTCAGACATATGGGGCGAATAGTGTCCAGGATCCGTGAAGGCACCACCTGAATGTAGAGGGACCACTGTTGCTGTACGCCACTCTTTGGCCACATATCGTGTAGTAAGGCTGGGATTGAACAGTAGTGTTATGTCTGGGTGTAGCTCTTCTTGTGGTTCATGTAGGACACAGCCTGGGACACTGTCTGGTCCCATTGATGCAGTGTTTATTGCTTTGGGAAGGGCATCTCTTACCTGAGCATCTGTGATGTCAGGGGGGGCAGCACTCTGCCGTGAGACATATTTGCCCTTTTGGTGTGGTGGGGGGGAGAAGGCAGCAGTGAACCTGTCCACTAGGATGATGGCAATGTCTGTGTGTTTTGTATTTCGTGTGACATCTTGGATTACCTCTGAGCATATCTGGGTAGTACCACCCAGGTTCCTAACATAACTACAGAAAGCCTTGTGATTATCCTCAGTGGCTTGTGGAATCTTCTCTCAAAGATGGCCTTAGACAATCGTATGGGTGCCTGTAGTTGTCTTCCAATACTCATCAGTGATGCCTTCACATTTTGGGAGTTTGTTGTATCATGTAGTGGCGTCATCCTTCTATTGTATAGTGTGTTTATGGCTGGTGTCCGGCACACAGGACGTCTGCCTTTGGAGAATTGGGTCATGCTTTCATATGTGGTTTCATGATCCATGCATTCCTGAATGTGTCCATAGAATGCCTTTATACAGGTATCTGCAGTCTGGTCCATATTTTCAACAGGCCTGGGGCCTTTGAAGGTTTCCACATCATTTATGAGGGGTGTGAACTTGCTTGACATGAGCTGTTGACAGACGTGCCGCCCTCCAGACTGAGCAAGGTGAGGGTCACATTTAGCTACCTGTCGGGTGATAGAATGTGCCACATAACACAGGCACACAGGTCACTCCACAGCAAGTACAACTATGAGGCAGTCATTGTCCATGCTGGTGCAAACAACCTGAGACGTACCTCCCTGGACCACATGGAAAGAGACACAGAGGAGCTCTTACAGCACCCTCTCAAACTCAGGACTCCCACACAGCCTTCATGCTCACACAGGAGAGTATAGATTGCTCTGCAAACACCATCATACTGGGTGACGTCAGCTACCCAAACATAGACTGTGAACATTACACAAGCCACAATACCCAAGCTCTAGGGTTCCCATAGATCAGACATTCTTTAGCTATGGAACAGGTAATCAACCTTCCCACAAGAGGGGCAGATATACTAGACCTGATCATCACAAACATGAGTACAAAATGCTCACCACTGGGAGTATATCCCTCATTGTTGCAATCAAACCATATACTAATCACACTGGAGTACTGGATCCCCCACATATGCAAACCTCGAACACATCGATGTGTGTGTGGGAAATGCCCCTATTAGCAACTGTGACAGTACAGTACAGGATGCAGATCCTCCTTTTGAAACACTGATGATGTCAGGACTCTATAACTATATTACCTGTATTAAAGTCCTCCAGTAATTCATACAGCGCGCTCTGCTAATGCGTCTTTCTCCAGTGTCATAACATAGTTAGGTAGGGGTTTGAATCCTGCAAAGGGAATGTATGTGTGTTAGTATGAGTGGGGTTTATGTGTGTGCATTATGCTGGGAGGGATAAGTGCCTTTTGCCAACTGGGAGAACACACTACAGGGTGCACATCCCTCCTCCTACACACAGATGATGTCAGCACCCTCTAAGTACAGCATTAGAAAGGATTTCTCCAACTACTGCAAATAGCACACTCTGCTAATGTGTCTGCTTCTACTGTCATAACACAGTTAGGTATGGGTTTGAATCTTGCAAATGGAAAGTATGTGTTTTACTGTGGGTGGGGTTAGTGTGTGTGCACAATGATGGGGTGGGATGTGGCTTTTGCCACATGGGGCTATGCACTGCAGGGTGCACATTACCCTTAACAAGCAGTGATGTTGACAGCACCCTATACAAACAAAACTACAAAAGAGAAGGTGGTGGTACCAATAACACATGTAAGGTAACACTTCTTCAAGTAATGTCCACAAAAGAAGTAGGATAATCAAACAATTCTTTTATTCTATACAAACAACATGACAACAGACAACTGCCAGTACTCAGTATAGTGTTACATGCTACTGTAACACGCACATGTACCAGAATATACCTAGATAGTGTTTTGAAGCCTGAATGTGGCAAGTGTGTGGATGTGGGATGTGTCTGTGTGTGCATTTCCGTATGGGAAACATGTTTGATGTGGCAATCAGGGTACCACAGTACCTGATGCACATTACACCTTTGAACTGATGAGGTTGCCTGCACCCTGTGAGTACAGGTAGAGAAGAGGAAGTCGGTAGTAAACAACATAGTGCACTTCTCAAATGTGTACCTGTCATGTATCGACAGCTACTCATGTAGGGTAATAAATAATGGGAATGGCAGGTGAGCGTGTGCATGTGTGTGGGTAGCAGGGTGTGTATAAATGCATGTGTGACAGAACAGATACATATAGCTGAATCTACATAACAGCACATGATGCGCATTCCCATAGTCAATGTTAGCATGTGATGGTGTGCAGCTGGTACACTTTGGTAAGTAGTATGGGTGCAGATAACAATTGAGGACATTCATACAGTTACTGCAGCAGGACTGCTGGGATATACACACAATCATAGTGGAACAGTGAACAGTTACCAACATGTTACTACTTATACACATCTATGTAGTCACCCTGTGCATCAGCAACGTGTTTACCTTTTCCTGCACCAATGTTGTAGTATGCAGGAGGTGGCACAGTGTCATCATATGCACAGGGTGTGGGTTAGGTATGCCCAAGCCAGCCACTGGTAACACCAATTGACATGTGTGTGTATGTGTGTTTGTGAGGGGCAGCAGTACAGGGTGGACCAGTGTTGGTGCAGTGTGTGTGTGTATGTGTTTGCCCTAGGTGTTAGGTTTCTGCATGTGTGTAAGCACGCACACAGTCCCACATAATGGCTGCCATGTACAGGGTTTTGTGGACAGCCACAGACTGCACCTGTCAGGTCATCCAGATCAGTGTCTGTGGGCACGGACACGGTACCTGTGCCTGGCAGGGGTGCTACGGGCCGTATCGAGTACTAACCCAGACTGGGTACTGTCGTCAGAAGCAGGGGTGTGTTGACTGGACACAGTTCCCTGTTGGGACTGTCCAGAGCCACGTGCACGTGGTCTCCTGGGGCGTCTTGATGACAGCACAGACCCAGCATTGCTGGGGCTGGTGCTGGCACTTGAGGTGCGTGAGTGGGCCTGTTGTCGTCCGCGGCCACTGCCAGCTGGTGCTGTTGCTGGCATATGGCCACGTCGTCGCAAACGCACACCATCGCCCTGGCCCATGGACATCTGGTTGTGGAGCAGCTGTTCTATGCCCCACAACGTCTGTCAACGACATCTGTGAAGTTACGGATAGCATTCGCAACGTCACGCATGCCGTCTGTCATGGCTGTGCGACATGCTCTCAGCTCCCTCAGACCCTGTCTGGTGTACCTTTCCATACGTGCCTGTGCCTGCATGACAGTTCAAAACATAGTGGAGGTTGACATACCTCCTTGGGCACGTCGGCCAGAGGCAGTACGACCACGGATGCCCCCACGAGAACCCATGGGCGACTGTCTGCGTGGTACCATTGGAGGACCCTGCTCATGGCTGCCTTGTGGGGATGCATGTACCACAGGTACCACATTACCCTGATCTATGCCCACTGCAGACTGTCCATCACCTAGGGACAATGGTGACAAAGGATGTAACGGCAGGATGACTGTGCGCATTGACGGGGTTGACAGCTGTGTACTGTCAATTGGCTGACCAATGGTGGACCCAGACACACCTTCCTGCACCATTACAGACATTTCATCATCATCAGTACCTGGGGCACAAGATTCAGGTTCCCTGCTGCAGGTCACCAGAGCAGCACCAGAACCTACGGGAGGAAAACAGGGAACACAGATTACAGTCTCAACACATATTTGACAGAGATGCACTTCAATACTAATGCACACATTCAGAAATGGACACATGCACTCATGGACACTAACACACATGCACACATGGGCACAGGCACACTCGCACACATGCACACCCCACAGTAAACACACACATCAGTACCGTGTTACACTACTCTTAATTTTGTACAACTGGGTATTGCAGGTATTATTAAACACACTCACCAGCATGTCTACTACAGAGTTACACTACTCTTACTAGTATTATAAATTGTTTTTCAGGTAATGTTAAACACACTCACCAGCATGTATGGCCTGCCTCGTTGCTAGATGGGAGGGACCTGGAAGTGTGAAGAGAGTAATGTCAGTGGGCACAAGTGTGCCATTTGTTTTGCACATGATACAGTACAGTAGTACACTAGTTCCCTTATACACATCAGCTGCTCATAATGTCTGTATCACACATGCACAATTACATATCATGATGACAGATACATACCACATGCACACCTTATGCGTGCATGAAGTAACAGTGTACAGAACAGTCATATGTACATACCAGGAGTTAACTCTAATCTCACCCTTACCTCTCTTCAAACGACAACTCAAACTGTACTTCCAAAACCACTGGCTTTGTTCTTGTTGGACTCAGGCTAACGTCCCTCTCCCCACCCTCTCTTTACCTTTAACCCCTCATTGTGCATAAAAACTAGCTTCTACCCTGTTTCTTTCACCTTGATGTCCTTCTATGCTCTGACCTACTTCTCCCATCCCTCCCACCTCCTCTTGACTGTCTTCCTTCTTTTCCTCACTTCCCTTCTTGACTCCTGCCTCTTCCCTATTATTTTATCTTTCATACTCCTTCTACTTCTCTACCCTTCTGAGCTTTAACTATTATCTATATGGCTTTTGCCTTATTGCATAACCGTTATGCTTTAGGTAGAATTGCTTTGAAACCGACAGTACATTGTGTATGACTTTAAACTGTTTGAGTTCCTTAAATGTATGTTGATTTAATTAACAGGCTGGTGTATATTTCTATTATGTTGGCTGTCTGTATTAACAACTTGTCTGTCTGCCTTTATTATGTTATGTGTGGAGCTTTTCTCCCCAGGCCTCTACTGAAAATGGACATATATCCAGCTAGACTATCTTGGTCAACAAATGTAAAAGTAATAACAATAAATAAATATGGCATCTTACCTGCACATTCGGTGTCTTGCTGCTGTGTGGATCCAACCTCCATCATGATGCATGACTGTTGCTGTTGTTGTTCTGGGGCTGGATCCACAACACTTAGCAGTAGCCCCTCCTGTCTGGTGAGGGGGATGTGTGGCCACCCCACCTGTGGCAACCTGTTGCCTGCGGATATCTGCAGCACGCTGGCGGACATTTCTAATCAAATCACTGCAGTGATGTCTCACCTGCTCATATGTCCTATCATGCATGCCAACATCATTTATCCTGCTAACTAGGTTTTGCCACAGTGCAGACCTCTCCTGCTGATTCTGGGTGGTGCGTGAGAACAGGATGGCATAGTCACGCACCAGGCTCTGGTGAATCACTTCATCCTCTGCAGCAGAATATGCGGGGTTCCTTTTAGGAGCCATGTTAACCTGGAAAGGTACACAAACAGGTTATCAGCATAGTATCTCAGCAATACATGGTACACATTCTATACAGGGAGTATTAAATTGTACTTATTACTGCTTGGTTGTAACTTGATTACAGTGTAGCTATCATTCTAAGTCATTTGGACTAAGCACTTGGCCTTCAGACCAGTTGTTTTACATTAGGGAGGTTTGTGGCAAGCACTGTGGTGGCAGGACACATATCTTTCATCCGTTGAAGTTGGGAACTGCTGATTGAGGGCCCAGTGTACAAGTGTATTAGTTCTGGTATAGGCAGTTGGCCTTCAGGCCAGTTATTTAACATTAACAAGGTTTGTGGTCTGCACTCGTGTGTGACAATAGGCTGTACTCTGCCATTCATAGCTGGGGACATCTGGTTTCAGGTTTATAGTGCCTGCATATTTGAGCTGTATCTTACTGACATTGCTACACCTTGTTTGCTGTAGCAAACACTACATCCAGGCCTCCTGGATCTACCTTTGTTTATATGCTTGTTATTTGTTAGCTTGTTATTTCACTGGTATGCTACTTCCACATAATACACAGCTTCTCAACACTTCTGTGACTCACTACTGATATCTGCATTGCTTACTGTACGTATTTCCATGTTACACATGACAGCAAGTGACTGCTTGTCATTGTTGCATTTACTTAATTGTGACACATTGCACTTAGGTTACCTGGCACTTGCTCACTGAAGCTTTTATATCAGTCAGCAGTAGTAGGTAATATCAGTACACCCTCACTCCCCACTGGACCTTGTTTTCAATTATTACGGAATTCACAATAGTATTCTAGCATGTCCAAAGGTCAGTTGTCAGTCTCCTCCCAGTCCAGCTGGTGAGTGTGGTACTCCAGAGACAATGTTAGAACAGCTGCATGTACACAGACAACCCCTCCTCCTAACAACAAATTCAAACTCATGTGAGTGATGCAACCATATACCAAACTGGAGGCTAGGCTCTGTCTACTCAATACCGCCATAACCAGTCAGGTGGCGAGGCTAACCACACTCACTACACTTCCAGTCTCACATAGACCTACCACGACAGCAGAACTAACACATGATCACACATGAACATACTTGTAGGCTCGGACTACAGGTCTGCCTATGCAGCAGAGACCTCCTAAGCAGACACTCAGGCAACCACTACCACGGAAACAAACACGTGCAACACATATCACACAAAGCCAATGTGCTGAACACTCACAGCCATTAACAGTAAACAACACACCTCATACACCTGTACTAGGTGCCTCTATCATCAGGCACACTGACATCACGTTCACCAGGCTTAACGAGGTGAGGGTCACGGTGTGCAGCCTGTCGGGCACTATGACCTGCCACATAACACAAACACTCAGGTAACCCCAAGGCAAGTACAGGTATGACTCAGTCAATGTCCATGCTGGTGTGAATGACCTGACACATACCTCCCTGGACTACATGACATGAGACAGTACGGAGCTCTCTGAGCACGTAGCCCAAGACAGTTTGACCCTGACCTTGAGTAGCATCCTACCCTCACCAAGAACGATGCCACAATATCAAGGCACGATGATCCCTTCCAACAATTGACTGACATACTGGTGTCATTCACAGGTGTGCCAATGCCTGCCATCTTGGGGTGGTATGCTTTGCTAGGGACAGCTTGCACCTGTCACCCCTGTCCTATTGGAATTTGGCGGAGCCTCTTGCTACACCCATAGTGCCTGTATTAGGCAAGGCTCATAAGGCAAACCCACATCCATTTGTATCACAAAGGATGAGGAAGTAAGAGTGATGCTACTCAACACCGGAAGTCTAGACCTCAGGATGCACGCACTCAAAACCCTACTTAGCATTATGGACATCGATATCTGTGCAGTAACATAAACCTGTTTCAGGTTTCACAGGAGCACACCAGCACTACCAAGTTATAGCTGTTACCATTCTTGTCGGCCCCAACACTTGAACAAGGGAGGGGGAGTATCAATATTCAATGCAGATTCCCACGCCTCCACATTGGTGGCAAAGTACAACATAGGTGTTAGGCCATTGAGTACAGAAGACGTAGTTGGGGACCTGGGGAAGAAACATGATAGCAGTCTGTCATTTGTCAACCACATGGCCAACGTGGATTGAAAGACATGTTATATAGCCCAGCTAATCATGAGGGATTCACATGTATGGCAGGGGAGGTCATTGTGCCTCTTTACTCATCCATCATCAGGCCTATAATTGCGTACAATGCACCTTTTGGGATGTACCTAACCAGACACCTACAGCAACTGGTACAGGACAACAGTACCTCATCAAGAGGATGCAATGGCTCAAACAGATGTCATATGCTGCCCAGGTAAAGGAAATCCAGCTGGACTCAGTGGCATACTGCCTGTTCAGAGGCAATCTGTGCATGCCATATACAGCCATGTCCTACCCAGCAGTAATGAACATGCTGCACCTCAGGTAATCAGAGTCCCATACAGCCACATGCTCAGGAGACCTGAACCTCAGCACTGACATACATGGACATGCTGGAGGGGCTCCCTTCACTCTGTAATGAGCTCACACTACAGGTTAGGCAGAGTCCCTCATTGACTCTCTTCCATAGGAATCTGGATGAGTGGATGGAGATCATAGTTGTACCCCAGGTATCACTTCTATGTCACTGTTAGACAGAGGCACAGTATACTAACGTCGGACAAGGGCATAGCAGCATAACTTGTAATTGGGTGGCGAAAGACAAACACATTCTACTAGGCTTATCAATGCCCTAGGGCAAATAGCCTAGTATGAACCTATGAACATGTGTGTACTGCTATAGTACTTCTGCCATATGTTGCATGTGTGTGTGTTGTGGGGATGCACAGGTAATGGCCAGATATTTCTGCACAGGCGACACGTCTGACACACTCTGGGTGTTCATCCCTACATACTGGATGTGTGTTGCCATCCAACCCTGTGATGTGGACACACATTACTCAGCCTGGATATACATATCCCAACAACACCACAAGCACAGTACACTACCTTGCTATGTATGCATGTAATTACACAGTTATTCACTAGTTATGACTGTGATGCTATCCATGCAGCCCATTGGGCCAGTGGAAGCCACAACACACACTGCCGGCCCTTTGCATATGCTTACCACAGACATCCCACATACTGCATGTACTGTGCACACACATATCTAACCCAGAACATCTGCACACCACTTATTAATCCTGTCCAGTGGACTACAGATACAGGCACATTGTATAACAATAGCAGGAGGCTACTGCAGCACAGGGCAGATTCACATGAAGGCAAGGCATCTGTGGTCAGCAGTGTTAAGATGCTTCACATTCACCAAATGCACAGATATTGGCAACATTGTTGCAGACAGTTTAGGTGCAGGTACCCCCATTCTCCTACACATGTGGTATTAGTTATCCCAGATGACTGTAACCTCCCTATCCTCTCACATGTCCAGGTGAGGGCCACCCTCAACATTGCAGAACACATAGCATCACTGTTACGAAATGGTATCCCTGGATGTGTGCTACGTTCACCCCTGGAGGACATAGCACCACATGACAGACTGATATTAATCCCTGGCCATACTACAGGATATGTACCTGAACAGTGCCATACATACACAGTGGTCCCACACCAATGAGGAGTAACCTCTACTGACCCTGGTAACTACTGCATCATATGCACAACTGGCCTTGTGTTCTAAGCTATGGAAGTTTTAAGTATGGGCAACATGTACAGCAATATTACATATGTATATATTTCAGGACTATGTACACACAACCTATCTCATGGACATACCTATAGATAGTGAACTATGATACATTTGGAGGTGTCACAGTAAACACAGTATTAACCTGCTACTTTGCATTACCTGTGTTTGTGGCAGCTGTTGCTGTGTCAGTGGTGCTGCTTGCTGCTTGCTGTTTTCTGCTGCTGCTGCTGGTTTTGCTGCTGGCAGTCTGTATATTTTCTTATTTCTGTCTCTCTCTCTCTCTTTCTCATTAGGTTTGTGCAATGACTGTATTGCATGTGTGGAGTGTGGGTACTGAATGCTTTTGTAGGTATCTGCATAGGCCCATGTGATGGCCTCTGCACCAATTGTAAGGCAGCATTGGCTAATTGCATACAGCCAGTTGTGTACTGATTGCATGTCTCACTGTGATTTCAGGACAGTGCTATAAAAAGGTATGTGAGATAGGCGTTGCCCTTTCAGATTGTAAGGGCGTGGACCATGCTGGTATGCTGTTGGAAAATGTTCTGTGAGTGTGAAGGTTAGTACATCTCTCATGCTTCATGCTGTGTTGTGAATTCAGGTTGCTGCATTTCTCCCACCTGTTCCCTGTAGTGAGTGTGTATGCATACTGACACCCACAACTATATTTATTATGTATTGCTATATATACATATGTGTACATATACATACTGTCATATATGTACATTAGCTGACAATATTGGGTACAAGCTAACAATTTTCAGGGCTGTTTCTGTTAACACACACTAGTATGGGAATCCAGTAATTGGGACAGTGAAAGTCTGTCTGACATGCTTAGGGTAGTACACATACTATATTGCCTTTATCTTCATTCCTACTATTACATGTTCCACTTATTTAGCACTATATTCCTGTATGAGAGTCATGTCTTGCTGGTAGGTCATACAGACTAGTGTTACAATGGTCTTGTGGTAGGGCCTACTAGTATGCTTGTATTTTGCTTTCAAATTGAGTACAGGGTCTATCAATCAAAGTGCTGGAGGCACCTTCCAGCAGTTAAAGGGGTTAGTAGGTCTCACAGGAGTCAGGCTGTGTTGCAGATTCTGGCTGCTGCATTTATCTTCACTGTTTCCTGTAGTGAGTGTGTATGGATACTGACACCTACAACTATATTTCATATGTATTAATGTATATTTATATGTATGTATGTGTACATATACATACCTTCATATATGTACATTACCTTACATTATTATGTACAAGCTGACAATTAGCAGGGCTGTTTCTGTTAACACTGAACTAGTGTGGGAATCCAGTAATTCAGCCATTAAAACTCTACCTGAAATGCTTTGGGTAGTACACCTCCTATATTGCCTTTATATTGATTCCTACTATTACATGTTATATTTATTTTAGCACGATGTTCTCATATGGCAGTCATGGCTTAGTGGTAGGTCATACAGACTAATGTTACCAAGGTCCTGGGTTTGAGACTGGCAGTGGGAATTTATTTTTCTTTCCAAACCTTCAAAATGAGTACAGGACCTGTCAATCAAAGTGCTGAAGCCACCTTTAAGCAGTTAAAAGGGTTAGTGGGTCTCAGAGGGGTCAGGCTGTGTTGCAGATTCTGGCTGCTGCATTTATCTTCACTGTCTCCTGTAGTGAGTGTGTATGGATACTGACACCTACGACTATATTTCATATGTATTACTATATATTTATATATATGTATGTGTACATATACATACCTTCTTATGTGTACATTACCTTACATTATTATGTACAAGCGAACAATTAGTAGGGCTGTTTCTGTTAACACTGAACTAGTGTGGGAATCCAGTAATTCGGCCATTAAAACTCTACCTGAAATGCATTGGGTAGTACACCTCCTATATTGCCTTTATATTGATTCCTACTATTACATGTTATATTTATTTTAGCACTATGTTCTTGTATGGCAGTCATGGCTTAGTGGTAGGTCATACAGACTAATGTTACCAAGGTCCTGGGTTTGAGACTGGCAGTGGGAATTTATTTTTCTTTCCAGGTTTTCAAAATGAGTACAGGACCTGTCAATCAAAGTGCCATAAAGGCACTTTTAAGCACTTAAACCAGGTCTGCGCTCGTTTTGGCGGAGCTCACGCATGCACTTACTGGCGGTGAGCTCCGCTAACACAGACACCCAGCTATTTTCTTTGAAAGAAAAGAAAACGGGGTGACAGGAAAGTGGTGAAAAGGGGTCACAAAGAGGGTAAGACAGTAGGGAAACAAGCGTGGGATTTGCAGGAAGGATGTAGGTAAGGCCCATAGATGCCCATGTCTTTAGCAGCAACAGCTGTGTATTTCTATGTATTTTGGTGAGACATTTGAAACCTTCCACCCCTGAGAGAGGTGTCAGGACAACATTAATATTTGTTGTAAAGCCAATTGTAATTAACAGTTTCAATGTCCAGCGGACATGTGTGCGACATGGACAGCTATGTATGGGGCGTAATTTTTTTGTGGGTACAGAGTGCCCTTTTTTTTTTTTCAGGTGAGAGTGGTATGTCAGGTGAAGGAAGTCGGTATAGCTGGGGAGGTAGGTTGGGTAGGTTAACAGACAAGACAGACAAGACGCATACAGGGGCGGTGTATGACACAAGTGGGGGGGTTACACAATTGACGGGACGGAGTTTGGGATATCCAGGGCGCATGAGCCCACAGATGGCAACAGTGGAACTGATATCCCCACCCATAGGCAGTTGCCACTGTTCCTTCACAGCCCAGGACGGGCTGTGCTGGGGCTGTGTAGGCGGGCAACGGGCATGCCGTTAGCTGTGCCACCCAAGCCTCGAGCTGGCGTGGGGCCCAAGAACAGAGTCTTGGATCTCCCTTCACCACAGACCGGACACCTTGGAGGGTGAGTGGATGCCCTCCTCCGGCCACGCTTGCAGAGGGGACGGGCCCCATCCCCTGCAGCGCTTCCACCCGAAGGTGGCACAGGGCCACCGGAGGAGGGTCCAGCCTGGGCACTAGTGCCAGGTGCAGTCGCCAGCTGAGGTGGGAGAGGTGGGTCCGCTGGGACCTGCCTTCCCAAGCGTTCTAGGTTTGTGAGTAGTTATGTTAGTTTGGGTTAGTGGCATATTATTCCATTCAGATTAGTTGTAACAGCATGCATTGGTATTCCCATTAAACAAACACCCAGATATTAACACCATTGAACAACGGGCATATCAATATCACATGCATTATTTGAACAGGAATACACAATCAAACAACATGCAGGGTTGATTAATGGCAATAGGCCATCAGGTTTGCAGGTATGAACAGGGCACATGCACAAACAGACATGCATATAGTTTTTAAATGGACAAATGTCCATGGTTAATGAAATGTTCACATACCAATATTTAGTGGGTGTTTTAATTTGCAATTATAGGGTGGGGTGGTGAAAGAAAATGATGACACATTCATAAGTTACACATTGATATACATTTGTAATAGGTACACAATTAACTTGAGGCTGATGTTTTAAAATGATTTTTATTTGACTGTCATTCTAAACCTGTTACAAATACATCACTATCCTACTTATTTTGAATTTGATCTGATACATCATCCTGCTACACTTTCATGACAGGACAGGGGACAACTATGGCTGTTTAGTCTGTCAGATAATCATTCATTCTATCTGCAAATTGTTTACTGTTATCACCATATACAGATTTTGGCCTAGACATTCCAGATTCAGACACACTGAAATCAGTTTGGGATGTTAATTTGTACTTCCCACATGCATTTAGTTCTGTAGAAACACACTGAGGCTTATATATTCAGGGGTTATTACTACTTTATTTATTCATACATGACCCTTTCTGTCACTCTCACACATCCTGTAACTTCACAGTTCAGGTTGGTACTTCTAGGCTTTGTTCACATATTAGACCTGTGGTGATTCAAACACTTTCCAACAGCCTCACTTCTGTCATGATTCAGCATTTCAACAGGGGATAAATCTCACATGTGACTACCTCAGATTCTGAAGCTGTACTCTTGAGACTACTGCAGGTTATACTATATTTAATTAATGGTGGGACATCTGTATTACAGCACTATTTATTTCTATCAATTATATTTCCAGTTACACTTGCATACTGATGAACTTGTTGCAGCCATACCTGCAGACTTTCAATTCTTGCTTGCACATTATATTACTTTTAATCAATACACTGCAGTGTTCTGATACATGCTACACTATAATATTTATTTACAAGTACTAGGTGGGGTTACTAACCTGCATGGTGGCGCAGCCGCGCCAGCCTACGGTCATGCATCTCGCGGTTCGCAGAGCGGACACCTGCAGCTGTAATACAAAGGAAGTAATATTGGACTACACATCTCCATGGTATCAGCTAGTTGAAATCCTTACATACATGAGTAAAATGTAACTTACTCAGTAGTGGGGCGTTGGGCATATCCCGGGCCTCCTGGATCCATTGGGTCAACTGGTCTTGCTTATGTCGCTTCAGGTCCGCATGGTGGTGATGGACCTGCTCACCAGTGCGTGGAATGCCAGTAGCACTGGTCAGATCATGAGCCAACTGGTCCCATGCCTCCGCCCTATATGCTCCCCATGAGACCTGGCCCTGCATGAGTTGGGCCTCATGATGGTGGACTAGGAGCCAGACCATGTATCTGGACTCCTCAACGCCCCAACGCTGTGCTCGAAAGCAACGTCCCTCACCTACTCCACTCATGCTGACTGCAGGTCTGTTCTACAATCGGTTATGCTGTGTATTCCCGCCTATGGGGCTTATATATGCCGCTTTTCCCGCACATTTCTGTGATTGGCCATTTTGGAATTGTATCTACTTCACTGAAAATGCTTTATCATGCTCCATTCTGGATTTTATCCCATATATATGCTATTTCTGCATTTCTAGGTATTGCTGTCATGGCTTAGTGGTTTAGTACCTTGACTCTAGTGCATGGTATCCTGGGTTCGAATCTGACCACTGATTTTTAATTTTCCTGACAGAAATGAGTTGAGGACCTGTCAATCAAACATGCCATAAGCACTTTTAAGCACTTAAAAGCAGGTCTGCGCTCGTTTGTGCGGAGCTAACGCATGCGCACTGCCAGTTAGCTTGTGGGAGCGGCGCGCAAACGGTGTGCGCTGGGATAAACCTTAATTGGCTAGTGACACACATGTTAAGCTAAGCACAGCTAGTTGCAAACAGTTTCAGCCTGTTAAACCGGTGCTTAGCAACGGGCATACAGTTTGCAGCTTTTTAAACACTACGCAGCTACGGGCACTCTGTCTCACAGCAGCTTAGCTATCAGTACATTTCTAATTATTTTTATTATTGTGTTACTTCAATATATATGCTCCATTTCATTCCATTTTACAAAAGGGTATACTTTTACATTTGTACAATACTGTCAGGGGCTTTTTTAGTGCTTATTTACAAAAAAAAAGGTTGTTGTGTGGGCTCGAACCCTGCCTGCCTACTCTTAAGCCAGCAACTCTACCGCTAAGCTATTTCTTCTTGGCTTACTTTGCATATTTAGTTCTCATATCCTTCTCCACTGATTGCTAACTGCAGTTGCGCTAGTAGCACACCCGCGCATGGCGCACACAGTAGCACACATTTACGGGGTTTAAAAAATAAAACAGTTTTATTTTCATTTTATAGCCTCTGTTCACTTTGTACACTGATGGTCTGTGGGGAATGTGTTGTGTAGTGTGTTTATTTACATTTCCATGGCCTCTCTCGTGGCTGTTAGAGTGGCAGTGGGAATTTATTTTTCTTTCCAGGTTTTCAAAATGAGTACAGGACCTGTCAATCAAAGTGCCATAAAGGCACTTTTAAGCACTTAAAACCAGGTCTGCGCTCGTTTGCGTGGAGCTCACACATGCGCACTGGCATTGAGCTCCACTAACACACGCGCACACCCACGCTATTTTCTTTGAAAGAAAAGAAAAAGGGGTGACAGGAAAGTGGTGAAAAAGGGGTCACAAAGAGGGTAAGACAGTAGGGAAACAAGCGTGGGATTTGCAGGAAGGATGTAGGTAAGGCCCATAGATGCCCATGTCTTTCGCAGCAACAGCTGTGTATTTCTATGTATTTTGGTGAGACATTTGAAACCTTCCACCCCTGAGAGAGGTGTCAGGACAACATTAATATTTGTTGTAGAGCCAATTGTAATTAACAGTTTAAATGTCCAGTGGACATGTGTGCAACATGGACAGCTATGTATGGGGCGTAATTTTTTTGTGGGACAGAGTGCCCTTTTTTTTTTCAGGTGAGAGTGGTATGTCAGGTGAAGGAAGTCGGTATAGCTGAGGAGGTAGGTTGGGTAGGTTAACAGACAAGACAGACAAGACGCATACAGGGGCGGTGTATGACACAAGTGGGGGGGTTACACAATTGACGGGGACGGAGGTTGGGATATCCAAGACGCATGAGCCCACAGATGGCAACAGTGGAACTGATATCCCCACCCATAGGCAGTTGCCACTGTTCCTTCACAGCCCAGGACGGGGCTGTGCTGGGGGCTGTGTAGGCGGGGCTACGGGCATGCCCGTAAGCTGTGCCACCCAAGCCTCGAGCTGGCATAGGGGCCCAAGAACAGAGTCTTGGATCTCCCTTCGCACCACAGACCGGACACCTTGGAGGGTGAGTGGACGGGCTCCTCCGGCCACGCTTGCAGAGGGGGGATGGGCCCCATCCCCTGCAGCACTTCCACCCGAAGGTGGCACAGGGCCACCGGAGGAGGGTCCAGACTGGGCACTAGTGCCAGGTGCAGTCGCCAGCTGAGGTGGGAGAGGTGGGTCCGCTGGGACCCGCCTTCCCAAACTTTCTAGGTTTGTGAGTAGTTATGTTAGTTTGGGTTACTGGCATTTTATTCCATTCAAATTAGTTGTAACAGCATGCATTGGTATTCCCATTAAACAAACACCCAGATATTCACACCATTGCACAATGGGCATATCAATATCACATGCATTATTTGAACAGGGATACACATTCAAACAACATGCAGGGTTGATTGATGGCAACAGGCCATCAGGTTTGCAGGTATGAACAGGGCACATGCACAAACAGACATGCATATATTTTTTAAATGGACAAATGTTCATGGTTAATGAAATGTTCACATACCAATATTTAGTGGGTGTTTACAATTGCAATTATAGGATGGGGTGGAGAAAGGAAATGATGACACATTCATAACTTACACATTGATATACATTTGTAATAGGTACACAATTAACTTGAGTCTGATTTTTTAAAATGATTTTTATTTGGCTGTCATGCTAGACCTGTTACAAATACATCACTATCCTACTTATTTTGAATTTGATCAGATACATCATCCTGCTACACTTTGATGACAGGACAGGGGACAACTATGGCTGTTTAGTCTGTCAGATAATCATTCATTCTATCTGCAAATTGTTTACTGTTATCACCATATACAGATTTTGGCCTAGACATTCCAGATTCAGACACACTGAAATCAGTTTGGGATGTTAATATGTACTTCCCACATGCATTTAGTTCTGTAGAAACACACTGAGGCTTGTATATTCAGGGTTATTACTACTTTATTTATTCATACATGACCCTTTCTGTCAGTCTCACACATCCTGTAACTTCACAGTTCAGGTTGGTACTTCTAGGCTTTGTTCACATATTAGACCTGTGGTGATTCAAACACTTTCCAACAGCCTCACTTCTGTCATGATTCAGCATTTCAACAGGGGATAAATCTCACATGTGACTACCTCAGATTCTGAAGCTGTACTTTGGAGACTACTGCAGGTTATACTATATTTAATTAATGGTGGGACATCTGTATTACAGCACTATTTATTTCTATCAATTATATTTCCAGTTACACTTGCATACTGATGAACTTGTTGCAGCCATACCTGCAGACTTTCAATTCTTGCTTGCACATTCTATTACTTTTAATCAATACACTGAAGTGTTCTGATACATGCTACACTATAATATTTATTTACAAGTACTAGGTGGGGTTACTAACCTGCATGGTGGCACAGCCGCGCCAGCCTATGGTCATGCATCTTGCGGTTCGCAGAGCAGACACCTGCAGCTGTAATACAAAGGAAGTAATATTGGACTACACATCTCCATGGTATCAGCTAGTTGAAATCCTTACATACATGAGTAAAATGTAACTTACTCAGTAGTGGGGCGTTGGGCATATCCCGGGCCTCCTGGATCCATTGGGTCAACTGGTCTTGCTTACGCCACTTCAGGTCCGCATGGTGGTGATGGACCTGCTCACCAGTGCGTGGAATGCCAGTAGCACTGGTCAGATCATGAGCCAACTGGTCCCATGCCTCTGCCCTATATGCTCCCCATGAGACCTGGCCCTGCATGAGTTGGGCCTCATGACGGTGGACTAGGAGCCAGACCATGTATCTGGACTCCTCAATGCCCCAACGCTGTGCTCAAAAGCAACGTCCCTCACCTACTCCACTCATGCTGACTGCAGGTCTGTTCTACAATCGGTTATGCTGTGTATTCCCGCCTATGGGGCTTATATATACCGCTTTTCCCACACATTTCTGTGATTGGCCATTTTGGGATTGTATCTACTTCACTGAAAATGCTTTATCATGCTCCATTCTGGATTTGATCCCATATATATGCTATTTCTGCATTTCTAGGTGTTGCTGTCATGACTTAGTGGTTTAGTACCTTGACTCTAGTGCATGGTATCCTGCATTCGAATCTGACCACTGATTTTTAATTTTCCTGACAGAAATGAGTTGAGGACCTGTCAATCAAACATGCCATAAGCACTTTTAAGCACTTAAAAGCAGGTCTGCGCTCGTTTGCGTGGAGCTAACGCATGCACACTGGCAGTTAGCTTGTGGGAGCGGCGCGCAAATGGTGTGCGCTGGGATAAACCTTAATTGGCTAGTGACACACATGTTAAGCTGAGCACAGCTAGTTGCAAACAGTTTCAGCCTGTTAAACCGGTGCTTAGCAACTGGCATGCAGTTTGCAGTGTTTTAAACACTACGCAGCTATGGGCACTCTGTCTCACAGCAGCTTAGCTATCAGTACATTTCTAATTATTTTTATTATTGTGTTACTTCAAAATATATGCTCCATTTCATTCCATTTTACAAAAGGGTATACTTTTACATTTGTACAATACTGTCAGGGGCCTTTTTAGTGCTTATTTACAAAAAAAAAAAAGGTTGTTGTGTGGGCTCGAACCCTGCCTGCCTACTCTTAAGCCAGCAACTCTACTGCTAAGCTATTTCTTCTTGTCTTATTTTGCATATTTAGTTCTCATATCCTTCTCCACTGCCTGCTAACTGCAATTGTGCTAGTAGCACACCTGCGCACACGAGCGCACACAGTAACACACATTTTCGGGGTTTAAAAAAAATAAAACAGTTTTTATTTTCATTTTATAGCATCTGTTCGCTTTGTACACTGATGGTCTGTGGGGGAATGTGTTGTGTAGTGTGTTTATTTACATTTCCATGGCCTCTCTCGTGGCTGTTTACTTTCAGCCATTCTACACTTCCGGGGGCGTGTCCGCATGCAGGGTTAGCCTACGGACACGCCCCCTACTCTCTTACACGGACCGTGTAAGAGTTACAGTGTGATTCAGCATGCCTCATGCACCTCATGCATATGCATGACATGCTGACATCACACCGTTTAACTGCAGCCTCCGTGTAAGAGTTATAACTCTTACATGGAGGCTTCGTGAATCTGGCCCATAGTCTAAGCACTTACTTTGTACCAGCTGAATGGAAAACAGTCACCGTTATTCACTTACACAAAGGTGGCGCATTCATTGACCCTGAGAACTATAGAAATGTTAACCTGACTAGCCTTATCTGCAAGGCCATGGAGTGAATCATTATGGACCTTAATAACAAATTTAAAAAGCTTGTTTCAGCTACATATTGTACTTATTTTACTGCCTGCACTTTAACAAAGTCGTTTTTGTGCTTAAATTACCTGTTTAACTGTTGTAGGCTACACACTCAAGTGTGATAGCCATTGCTGTGCATTTAAAGTGTTTTTTGATTGTATCTACTTTATTTTCTGACAAAAACAAAAACAAATGCTTGTTTTCCCACATTTCTAAGCTAGTATAGTCCAGTTTTCAGGTTAGTGCTGAATTCAGGGCTGTGTTACAAGTTTCTCTGTTTGCCCATACCTTACTTGGATAGAAGGAAGTTTCTTTGTTCACTGTGAGAGAGGGAGCTTTGAGCAGCCTATCTGTCCCTGGAGGAGTGGTTTCAGCCCAGAAATTAGTAGTTTATTTGCCATTTTGGGCTAATTTCTATCTCTTTCATTTCCCTGCTATAAAACCCACATGTGCAAGGTTTTTGTGCTAGGATACAGCTCAGCAAACAACTACCTGGTGCCCTGCAGAGTTCTTCAGCAGCAGAGAGACAAAAGAGAGACTTTAGAGTGATTAAGTATACTTTTTCTTCATTTTCTTGCTGCCTTTATCTAATTCTGTCTAAAACGCTGATTTTCTAGCGTTTCTATGATTTAAAAAGCTTGTTTCAGCTACATATTGTACTTATTTTACTGCCTGCACTTTAACAAAGTCATTTTTGTGTATAAATTACCTAACTGGTGTAGGCTACACACTCAAGTGTGATAACTATTTCTTTGCATTTAAAGTGTTTTTTTGATTGTATCTGCTTTATTTTCTGAAAAAAACAAAAAAAAAAAACTAAAAAATACTTATTTTCCTGCCTTTCTAAGCTAGTATAGTTCAGTTTTCAGGTTAGTACTGAATTCTGGGCTGTGTTACAAGTTTCTGTGTTTGCCCATACCTTACTCGGATAGAAGGAAGTTTCTCTATTCACTGTGAGAGAGGGAGCTTTGAGCAGCCTCTCTGTACCTGGAGAGTAGTTTATTGGCCATTTGGGCTAATTTCTATCTCTTTCATTTCCCTGCTATAAAACCGCATTTGCTCGGTTTTGCGCACCGAGCAGCACCGGTTGGCTAGGGTATAACTATTCCCGGCTCCACAAAGTCTACTCTTCAGTTTTTTCCCTTGGAACTAGACACATTTTCAGCTTAAGCAGTCAAACCATTTCTCATTCCGGCACTTGCTTAAAACTCATAGCAAGCACTAATAAACCTTAGCAATAGACCCCCCTATACTGTAGAGAAGTACAAGGCTGTCTATTCGACCTTAGCAGCCAATCAGTAAAACAGTTCACTGCACTCATCCAGGCATGTCCAAAGGGCAGTTTTAGGTGTACTCTTCGGTCCAACTGGTGAATCTGGGCATTTTAAAGCAATGTTACAATTGCCTCATGTACACAGACAACCCTCTCCTCCTTCCACCAAACACTAATACATGCAAGAGATGCAATTATACAGCCAAACTGGAGGCTAAGCTCTCTTAACCCAAGATTGGACCAGGCAGTCAAAAGGAGAAGGGTATTACTTGCATCACACCACCAGTCTCACATAGACCTATGAAACCAGTACTGGCAAAAAACACACATAAATACATGAAAACATACTCAGAGGCTCAAAATAAAAATCTGCAAAAGCAACAAAGACCTCCAAAGCAGACATCCAAGCAACCACCACCCCCCCCCAACATAAACCATGAAACACATACTTCACAAAACCAGTGTGCAACACAATCACAGCCATTAAGGCAAAATAACATACCCAACACACTAGTAATAGGAGACTCTATAGTCAGGCACACTGATGTCCACTCACTAGGCTGAACAAGGAGAATGTTACTGTTAGCTGCCTGTCGGGTGCCAGGATCTGCCTCATAACACAAGCACTCAGGTCACTCCAGAACAAGTACAGATATGACTCTGTCATTGTCCATGTTGGTGTGAATGACCTGAGCCATACCTCCCTGGACTGCATGAAAAGAGACATGGAGGAGCTCTCTGATCATGTAGCCCAGGCCGGTATGACCCTGACCCTGAGTAGCATCCTGCCCTTACCAAGAATGATACCATGGTATAGAGAAAAAAATGATCAATTTCAACAATTGGCTAAGCTTCTGGTGTCATTCAAAGGGGATCCAGTGTCTGTCAGCCTGGGATGACATGCTCGACAAGCCACACTGCTTCATTAGAGATGGCTTGCACCTGTCACCCTTAGACTTTCGAATACTGGCCAAGGCTCTTGCCACCCCCTTAGTGCCTTTTCTAGGCAAGGCTCAAAAGACAAACCCACCACCGTAAATGGCATAAGTAACAAAAAACTCCTAATGCCAGAAGTCTAAACCTCAAAATGCACGCACTCGAGGCACTTCTCAGTATGGAAAAAATCGATATATGTGCAGTGACAAACCTGATTTAAGGCTCCAGAGAGCACCCCAGCACTACCAGGCTACAACTCATACCATACATTTTAGCCACAAAGCCCGGACCAAAATACAAAAGGTGGGGGAGTATACATATTCATCAAGGATACCCACACCTCTAGGTTAGTGATACAGCACGATGCTTCATAGATCATCCACATGCAACTAACAACGGGCAAAACTACTATTCAAATTATAGCTTGCTACAGATCACCCACCATGTCCCAGGACCCCCACTCCACATTCCTGGAAACACTGGGAAACATAAAGGTCCTACCAAACACCCTGATATTGGGTGATTTCAATTACCCAAACATTAACTGGGAGAACTACTCAAGTACAAACACCCTTGCCCAACATTTCCTAGAATTTATAAACTCAAATGCCCTGGATCATCTGGTCAGCACTCCCACCAGAGGTGAAAACATATTGGACCTGGTCATCATCAACATGGGCGACCGGTGTTCCCACACTGGAGGTCAATCCCTCACTGGTTAGATCTGACCATAAACTAATCACTCTCAATATCCACATTCCGCCACCACCCCCAGTCAAAGAAACCACAGTGAAAAACTTTACAGAAGCAAACTTCATGTTACTTAAGACCGAGGTGGGACATTTCAAAGCCCCCATGCTAAAGGATAATGCTGTCCAAGCTGCAAAATCTTTAACTAATGCACTCTACAGGCACCTACAAGAATGCATGGATCATGCTATCCCAAACAAAACCAAGACTCACTCCTCCAAGAAAAGGAAACCAGTCTGGTGGATCCCAGCCATAAACAAGCTATACAATAGAAGGAGGAAACTAGTACAGAAAAGAGTAAAATCCCAAGAAGGGAAGACATCCCTGATCAGTATCAGCAAGAAACTATGTTCCCTTATAAAATCATCCAAGGCTAGCTTCGAAAGAAAACTTACCATGGACTCCAAAGATAACCACAAGGCATTCTTTAGCTATGTCAAGAATCTAAGTGGCAATTCTCAGATCTGTTCAGAGTTAGTGCAGAATGGCACAAAATACACTGACCGATATAGCCAACATCCTGGCAGACATGTTCAGTGCAAACTTCACCCCCCTCTCACCCCCAAAAGGGCCCATAACTATACCAGAAGAATGTAGTGCCCCTGAAATCACAGACACTCAGGTTAAAAACAGCCCTCTCCAAAGCCAAAATCACAGCATCAATGGGACCGGATGGTGTCCTAGGCTGCATCCTACACAAGCTCAAAGATGAACTAACCCCTCACCTAAACACACTGTTTAAACTCAACCTCTCCACAGGCTACATGCCCACAGAGTGGCACACAGCAATGGTTATCCCACTCCACAAAGGTGGAGCCACAACAGACCCCGGGAACTAGCGCCCTATAAGCCTGACTAGCTTGGTCTGCAAAGCTATGGAGTGCATCATCAAGGATCTCATTAAGAGAGACACAGGAAACCTCCAAACACTGGCCCTACCCAGTTCGGCTTTGTTAAGGGCAGATCATGCCTCCTAAACCTGGTCGACTTCTTTGAGACAGTTACCAATGCTATAGACGAGGGAAAGGTGGTCCAGACAGCCTACCTATACCTCACAAAGGCCTTTGATACCATTCCCCACTCAGGTATTATAGACAAGCTCACCAGCCTGAACATAAACCCCTACATCACGAGATGGGTTGCCAACTGGCTCACAGGCAGAACCCACATGGTAAGAGTTGCAGGAACTAGGTCTGACTCTAAACCGGTTACAAGTGGTGTTCCCCCAGGGCTCAGTCCTAGGACCCTTCCTGTTCGGCATATACTTCTCAGAGGTACAGGCAAGCACAGGAGGACTATGGCTGACCAAGTTTACAGACAACTGCAAACCAGGGGCTATAATTGACTCTCTCTCTGACACAAACATCCTCCAAAAGGGTCTCAGTGAGACAGATACCTGGTGTCAAAACCATGGCCTCAAGCTAAATGCCAAAAAGTGCATAGTCATCCCCTTTGGAAAAAACAAAGTACCCACAAACTACCACATAGGTGGTAGCCCCCTAAATATGGAAGACGCAATAAGGGATCCAGGGACTCAAGTAGATAGTAACCTCTCCTTTGATAATCACATTGCCAAAGTGGTTAGAAAATCCTTCTGTGTGGCCCACCTAATCACAAAAGGGTTTGCATCCAGATTGAAAGAGGTCATTGGGCCCCTCTACGCATCACTCATCAGAACCATCATAGAGTACAATGCCCAAATTGGGATGTACCTTACAAGACACCTGCAACAACTGGAAAGACCACAGAAGTACATCACCAAGAGGGTCATTGGCCTCAAGCAGATGCCCTATGCAGCTCGACAGAAGAAACTCCAGCTGTACTCGGTTGCATACCGCCTACTCAGAGGTGATCTCTGCCTGATTTACAAGGCCATCTCCAACCCAGAATTGATGGACATCCTCCACCTAAAGAAAACAATATCCCCTTGAACCACACGCTCCAGTGATCTAAACCTCACCACAACAATAAATAGGACATGCTGTAGGGATAGATTCCTGTTCTAGAGACTTCCCATGCTCTGGAACAAGATTCCAATCTACATTAGGCAGAGCTCCTCACTAACCCTCTTCAAGAGAAACCTTGACGAGTGGATGGGAAACAGAAAGTTTACCCCAGAGATCACTTCAATGGCTCTGCTGGACAGTGGCACAGGGAACTATTCTAAAGGGATGGCGAAAGCCAACACATTCCGGCTAGGCTTATAAATGCCTTCAGGCAGATAGCCTAGTACCTACCTATGAACCTATGAACTTATATAGGTAATCTCAAAATACTTGACCTTACTCAGTTTGTATTTGTCAAAGGGAGATCATGCCTGTTAAACCCGGTGGACTTCTTCAAGACAGTCACAATGTCGTTGGAAGAGGGGATACCTGTGCTTACAGCCTACCTGGACTTAGCCAAGGTATTTGACACTATTCCCTTACTAAGGCATCATTAAAAAAATTCACTGAACTATGCATCAACCCTTATATCATTAGATGGATTGCTGTCTCACTGATAGAACTCATGTAATCAAAATGGGGGACCCCACCTTCAACAGCAAACCTGTAACCACTGGTGTTCCAGAAGCTTCAGTCCTGGGACCTGTACTGTTTGGAATCTATTTCTCCAAACTAGAACCAAAAACTATAAGTCGGGGGCTGACAAAGTTTGCTGATGAAGGCAAACTGTGAGCAGTCATAGAATCTCCAAATTATGTCAACATTCTGCAATACTGTCTTACACAAACAAATGATTGGTACCAAAGTAATGGTTCTTAAACTCAATACAAAAAATGTATTGTCATTCCTCCTGGTAAAAGCAAAGTTCCTGCTAACTACCAGATCAATAGCAACACCACGATTATGCAGTCAGTGGTGGGAGACTTTTGCACACAAGTTGACAACGACCTTACCTCTGACCAACATATTTCCACAGTGGTAACACAACCATTATATCCTGCTCCTCTCATACATAATGACATTGTCATCAGAAAATGACAAGTTATAACCTCCCTGTACTCTTCTCCTATCAGAACAATAATTGAGTGCAATGCCCCTTTTGGTATGTACCTTTCCAAGGGCCTGCAGCAATTGCAGGGACCACTGAGGTTCCTCACAAGGGAAATTCAAGGTCTTTAGCATCTGTCCTGCAGGGATCATCTGAAATCACTGTCACTTTATACTGTCTCATACAAAGGTGGTTTCTGGCTTGCATTCAAGACAATTTCTGACCCTGCTTCATTGGAAATGCTGCATATCCATAACTCAAATGGTACACAAGTTACTCACTCTAAATATATTAACCTGTTATGTGACATTAATAACACCTGCTGGAGGGATAGAGTTGTCTCCCAGAGGATACCACATCTTTGGAACAGACTCCCACTTCATGTCAAACAGTGCACCTCATTGGCCCTCTTCAAATGCAATGTGGATGATTGGATGGATGCCCATATATTCACCCCTGGGGATTCCACCTGTGTCCCTCTTGGACAGACATAATAGGTGCTGATTGTGGAAATAACATTAAAAACTTGGCTATGTTGTAAGGGCCCTAGGGCCATTAGTCTAGTAACTTCATATGATCTTATGATCCCATAGGTTGATGAAAAATGCTGAGATTAACATCCACACACACACCAAGTTGGCTGCAGTGAGAACAGTACCACTATCTATCTATGTTTACAGAAAACTGCACAGCACAACAAGCAGCAGGTTAACTGCACTGAGAATGGAATCCCTACCTATCTACAGATTAACTTGGCTTTAGGTAATTGTATAGTAGATGACATCAGCAGGCCTTGTGGAGGACACGAGTTTGAAAGCCTGCATCAACTGCAAGGGCAAAAAGTGCAAACCCATGCCAGTTTGAAAGTCAGTGTGGGATTCACACTTGCTCTTTGGAGAGATAAACACCAAGTGTCTGGGAGTGAGATTAGAACCCCTACCTATCTAGTTTTACATACTACAGATTACAG
>NC_056737.1:1284399884-1284679884 GCF_019279795.1 Protopterus annectens
CATGTGGTGGCTCATGCCATTGGGCTGCAGGACTGCAGCCCCTCTCCCCCAACTCTGAAGAAAAGAAAAAAAAATTTAAAATAAAATACTTAAAAATTAATTATTTAAATAAATATTTGCTTTACTGCCTGGCTTCAGTGCTCTAAGTGAGTCCGACTGACTCACAAAGTCCTGGAACTCAAACTGCACATGCTCAGCAAGTTCAGTTTTTTTTAATTAGTTTCTGGAAATCTGGACTGCTGTAAAAGCAGTCCAGTTTAAGGAGAGAAGGCATCAGTGTGATGTCCAGAAGTCTGTGCGGTTTAACCTCATAGTAAAGTGGAAGGTGATCGGACTGCCACATCTGCAGTCACATACGTGATGTGGACAGCTGGTTGGCTACTGTTTGGTTCTCATTCTTCTCCCAAAAAAGAGAGTGAGAAACAAGCGAGAAACAATCAGTAGTAGCACAGTACTTTGGAAGTTACTTGCTACGTTGCTAGTGTTGCTGAAACAACTTGTTTGTTTGCTTTTTATTTGGCTTGCTAGCCTAGTTGCTTTAAATTATGGAGAGTTCAGAGAAAAGAAAGAGCTGAATTCCTAACTCCAGTTTGTGATCTCATCAGACTGTGATGGAGATAGACAGTCACTCATCATTTTTTTTTTTTACTTTAAATTGAGGTAGGTGTCCGACTCCTTAATGTTTATAGAATATTGGAATGATGAAGTTTGTTCTTCAAATGGCAATTGTCAGAAGTGCATGTAGGTGTTTGTGCACACTACCAACAATAATAGGTGGAGTGAGAGAATACTTAAGTTAAAATCAAGACCATTTTTATTTATTACCGTAAAAGAGCAGAGCTAAAATTTTCCTAAAGTGTAAGGTTTTGCGCACTGAGCATTAAGACAATTTTGAGAGGGACAGGGCAAAAAATAAGGCAAGATCATACATCACAGCAGTTATGCAGACTCAAGTACAGCTGAGAAGTATGCACCCGCCAAAGTGGAATGTTCCACAGCTGTGGCCAGTTTGGAAACTTACGTACCGCCGTGAGAGATTACACTCATACTTCTGAAGCATAAATGATAATGCAACTGCTTGTTCTGGACTATATACATATATACATATAGTTCAGTGCAGTGCATTGAAATGGCTTTGACGTTTTGTTTTACAAAGTTGAAATTGCAGACTTTTCGTAGCAATCTTAAGAAGTGGCAAGCATAGTTCTCAAACTTCCATCTCTAAAATGAAGAATTTTAACAAGAAATCTCAAAGGATGTAACTTTATGCTTATTAAATGTTATTTTCATGAATTAGCATGATCCAGTATTAATTTAAAATGGATTTCAGTTAAAAACTTCGGAACACTGAAAGTGGGACAGACACATCTTTTAACTTCTAAGTACAAGGAATCTGGGGAAAGCCAAAAACAATGGGGGAAAGGGCCCAAAATCAGGGACGAATTTTAAATATTACTCTTATAAACTTAGAAAGTTACTAGAGTAACAGGTTTTGTGTTAATATGCATTTTCTCAGGAATATGAAGTCAAAAACTCAAATTTCTCTCATTACTTAATTACTTCAATCCTCTATAATTTGCCAGAAAACCACAGATTTTATACGGAAAGGTCCACAAATACAAGGCAAAAATCTGGATTGTTGTGAGGTATGGTAATAGACCCTTTCACTGTGAAAATGCAAGGAACATTGACTTTTTCAGACTCAAAATGAGGAATGTTCTTCATAATGTGAGGCACTTCAGAGGTATAGTGGCAAACTGTTCTCTATTTGAAATATTATATTTTGTGTGGAGTGAAGGAAGAAGCCTGACCTGCCCAGTCCTAGGATCCCAAGTTTCAAGATGATTTAGGTTTCAAGATTCTTTAGTCCTTAAAGCTGGATTGTAATTGTGTGTTTGTTGGGGGGGGGGGTACTGTAACATGTTATGGATTAGGCCCTGGGCAGCTCTCAAATTCTTTGCTCAAGAATCATACACACATTCTAAAAATAATAGTGGAGGGAGACAAAGCTCCAAAATCAGGGATATTTTTTTTAAATATTACTCTTGATTCACTTAAAATCTAATAGAACAACATACTTTGCCTCAACATACAAAGTATGAAACTCTTATGTCTTTCATTAATGACTGCCTGTAATCCTGAATGAGCTAGAAAAAAATCAGGGTGTTAACAGGGACAAGGCAAACATATGAGGCAGTACAGAGATGTCATTCAAAATCAGGAACAAGTTCAGATGTATAATTCCATGCAGAGTAGCATATTTTCAAAGTTATTTTCTTTTAATGAATGTTGTAAACAGATTAGACTATCTTTAATTTAACTTCCACTGGGCTTTGACCAATGCATCTGGATGATGGTGTAAAAAGAGGGCAGTGTCAACCAATGTGTCCAATATTCTAAACATACCTCTCAACTTCTTAGCACAAAAAATCTGGACAACATCTAAAATAATGGTGAGATAAAGACCCCAAAGTAGGGAAAGATTTTAAATATTGTGCTTATAAACTTAGAAACTTGCTAGAATAACAGGATTTGTGTTAGCATGCATTTTCTGAAGGATATGAAATCTGAAACTCAGATGTATGTCATAATTTAGTGACTTCAATCCTCAGTGATTTGACAGAAAACCACCACTTTTATGAAGAACAGACAAAAATATGATGCAAAAATCTGTACATTCTGTGAAAATCTGGACAGTTGAGAGGTATGGAAACTTTATACAGGCTATGATGTCCCCTGACCCTTTCAGTATAATCATCAGTGTGGTTTCAGCCATCAGTGAAATGAAAAAGAGTTTTCAGACTGAAAGACACCAAGGGTCTAAATCCAGTCCAAACCACAACTTCTCATCAGGTGCAGAAACAGAGTACAAATTACTGTTTGCAGCATACTGCACAGGTAAGTCTTCAAACCAACCTGTATATACATGTAACAATGTGTACTGTGTAGAGTGTTCAGCATGCGCCATAGTTACTGAGCATTTATTTTATGTAAATTGGTAAGCATGGCCAGCATTGATCCCACTGTATCATAGCTCCACCCCTTTCTGGATGGCCACACTCCTTCCCAATGGCCCCATCCATTCAGCTGTCTCCTGCAGCCCCTGTTTGATTTGAAGTCACCAGCCACCACTGCTAGTCTATTATTTAACCTCAGTTTCTAACATCTCCCATGAATGGTGTACCAGTAATCTGTTGCAGTAGGAATGCATGAATATCCAATGCATAAGGCCTGCTGACTACAAAGTGAGATATGATAGTGAAATGGGTATCTGTAGTCCCAAGAAGATGTCATTTCTGTCCAAATAGCCAACTACAGTTACTTGCATAATGTACCAGGTCCATAGCTACAATGACATATCATAATAATCCACTAGATTACTGTATAGGTTATTACCAGGCTATAATTCATACCACATTTTTTGGCCACCTAACTTGGACCAAAACACTAAAGGTGGAGGTGTGTCCATATTTATTAAGGATATTCACACTTCCGGGTGACTTGCTCAGCATAATGCATCTGAGATTATCCAAGTGCAACTAACTCTGGGCAAGACCGCAATCCAAATTGTAACTTGCTACAGATCCCCCATCATGCCCCAGACTTCCCACTCCTCATTTCTTGATACACTGGAAAATATTAGGGTACAACCCAACACCCTAATACTGGGCAATTTCAACTACCCCACCATTAACTGGGAAAACTACTCATGTACCAACTATTTTGCTCAACGTTTTCTGAAATTCATAAATTCCAATGCCTTGGATCAACTTATACGCACTCCCACCTGGGGCAGCAATATCCTAGACCTGGTCATTACCAACATGAGCGACTGGTGTTCCACACCAGAGGTCAATTCCTCATTGGTCAGATCTGACCACAAGCTAATCACCCTAGAAATCCACATCCCACCCTCACTCCCCATTTGGGAAACCACCATAAAAATTTCTCCAAAGCCAACTTCATGCTTCCTAAGACAGAAGTGGCAAACTTCTCAACAGCCATGCAGATGGACAATAGAGGTATGACTACTGAATCCTACACACATGCACTTTATAAGCACTTACACGAGTGCATGAATCATGCTATCCTTAACAGAACCAAGATACTATCCTCCAAAAAAGGAAGCCAATCTTGTGGTCCTCTGCCCTCAACAAACTGTACAAAAGAAGAAAGAAACTGTTGCAAAAATGAGTAAAATCCCATGATTGGAGGAACTCTCTGGTCAGCCTCAGTAAGAAGCTGAGATCCCTCATAAAATCCTCCAAAGCTAGTTACAAAAACAAAATTGCCACTGATTCTAATGACAACCGCAAAGCATTCTATAGCTATGTCAAGAATCTCAATGGTAACACTCAGATCTGCTCTGTAATCCTGTAATCACGGCTGCACAGGCAAAAACCACACTCTCCAAAGCCAAGAACACAGCATCCATGGGACCTGATAACATCCCAGGCTGTGTTCTACAGAATGAAATGGCACCCCACCTAAGCACCATGTTCAGTCATAGCCTCACCTCAGGCTTTGTGCCCATTGAATGGCGCACAGTGACAGTTATCCCACTCCACAAAGGGGGAGCCACCACGGACCCCGGGAACTACCACCCCATTAGCCTTATGAGCCTGGTCTGTAAGGCCATGGAATGTATCATCATGGAACTTATAAACAAAGACACTGGTAATCTCCAGACTTTGGACCCCTCCCAGTTTGGGTTTGTAAAAGGCAGATGATGTATCGTAAACCTGATAGACATCTTTGAAGCAGTCATCAAAGCCATAGATGAGGGTAAGGTGGTTCACACAGCCTATCTAGATCTCTCCAAGGCTTTTGATGCCACCCCCCACTCTGGAATTATAGATAAACTCACTAAACTAGGTATAAATCCCTATGTCACAAGATGGGTTGCCAAGTGGCTCACTGACAGAACCCACACTGTGAAAGTAGCAGACTCCAAATCTGACTTCAGACCAATGACAAGTGGAGTACCACAGGGTTCAGTCCTGGGTCCTCTCCTATTTGGCATTTACTTTTCTGAATTACAGGCTAACACAGAAGGTCTTTAGCTAATGAAGTTCACAGATGACTGCAAACTAGGAGCCATAATTGAAACTCCTAACAATGTGGACATCCTACAAAAGGGCCTCACTGAGACAGATGCCTGGTGTCAAAGTCATGGCTTCAAGCTCAATGCCAAAAAGTGCATTGTCATCCCCTTTGGTAAAAACTTTGTACCCATGAGCTACCACATAGGTGGTAGTCTACTTAACACCAAAAGTGTAATAAGAGACCTTGGGACACAGGTGGACAGTGATCTCTCCTTTGCTAATCACATCACCACAGTAGTCAGGAAATCCTTTTACATGGCACACCTCATCACAAAAGGTTTCTCATCCAGGAATAAAGAGGTCATTGTTCCCCTCTACTCGTCACTCATTAGACCCATTATAGAGTACAATGCCCCTTTTGGTATGTACCTCACAAGACATCTACAACAACTTGAAAGGGTGCAGAAATACCTCACAAAGAGGATTACTGGCCTCAAACAGATGCCCTATGCAGACCGTCTCAAAAAACTCTAGCTTTACTCCGTCGCATATCGCCTACTCAGAGGAGATCTCTGCCCAACATACAAAGCTATGTCAAACCCAGAACTGTTGAACATGCTCCACTTAAAGAAATCCCATTCTCTCCAAGCTACGCACTCTAGAGCCCTAAACCTTGTCACGACAATAAACAGAACATGCTGGACAGATAAATTCCTGTCCCAAAGACTTCCCATACTCTGGAACAAACTACCTATCTACATTAAACAAAGTTCCTCATTAGCACTCTTCAAGAAAAATCTTGATGATTGGATGGGAAATAGGAAATTCACCCCGGGGATCACCTCTGTGGCTCTGCTCGACAGAGGCACAGAAAAATAATTTTCTTGGGTGGCAAAAGACAGGGAACCTTTTTGGCTAGGCTTATATAGACCCTAGGGCCAATAGCCTAGTACCTACCTATGAACCTTCCTATGAACCTATGGTCATACACGTACCTTGCAAATGTGAATCATACTATGTAGGTAAGACAAACAGATGTTTGAAAGACAGAATTAGAGAACATTTAAATGACATCAGGAAGAATTATGTTCATAATGCACTGTATAAACATGTTATAGAGAATGACACCAGTCATGCGTTTAAATTTCTAGTTTTGGAATTACTTACACCTAGCAATAGAAAAGGTGATCTAAGGAATAAAACAAAATGTAAAGAGATGAAGTGGATTCTAGAATTACATGCAGATAGCAGGAAGGAACTTAATGGAACTGTCCCATTAATACCAATTCTTAGGTCATGTGACTTGGTGAGGTAACTGTGTTTAAAAGATGGTTTGTTTGTAACAGTTTTAGATGTGATGAAGTGCCTGTTCAGAAAGATGTGAAAGTGCTTATCTGTGTTTTAACCTTGCTTTTATGGCTTTATTTTCCTTTTTGAGTAAAATCAATGATTTTATACAGCAACTGCCGTGGCTGACTAGTTGGACTTACTTCCATTTTTAACTTTTCATATTTAACCAGTCTTAATCCAAGTTTGCAACATTTTTCTCTACATCAATTTTAATATATGTATGTGAGTAGAAGTAAGGTGCTAGTCCCTAGGTTCCAAGGTTGCCAGTGAATGTACTATGCATTGTCTTTTAGCCAAAGCCAAGGCATACTGAGCATGCCCACATCTGCCTACAGGGACAGCAGCAGAGGGTTCCTCCTCCAATTCCTTTTGTGATTGTTGCTGCGGTGACCTAGGCACTGGTTGGGGGGCTGTGTATCTCTTCCCTGTGCTGATCCTGCTGCAGCTATTTCCACAGGATCAGACTGTGTAATATTGCACATACTGTTAATATATGTGCACATTTGGCAGGAGTATACTGCAGGGCTCCGCCAGATATATCAAGGCACCAGAACTATGACTTCAGAAGGCCAAACACATGCTCTATGATGTTTCTAGTTCATAGGATCATGAGGTTACTAGGCTAATGGCCCTGGGGCCCTTCCAAGCCTAGCCAAGAGTTTATCCCCAAAAAGAAATCTCAGTCAACACCTGTCACCCCTGTCAATGAGGGACACAGGTGGAAATCTTGGACAAATTTGTGGTTTTCCATCCACTCATTAAGGTTGTGCTTGAAGAGGGTCAGTAAAGTGTTCTGTTTGTCATGTATGGGAAGTCTGTTCCAGAGATGGGGCAGCCTCTGGGAGACAAACCTGTTTTTCCAGCAGGTTTTGTTGATGTCACATATTAGATTCAGGCCTTTTGAGTGGGTAATGCATGAGGAGTTAGACTTATGGATATGGCACATCTCTAGTAGGTCAGGGTCCAAGATTGCCTTGTAGGTGAGACACAGATCACCTCTGAGCAATCTGTACGATACTGAGTAGAGTGATAGTGATTTGAGCCTGTCTGCATAGGACAGGTGTTGGAGGCCCTGTATTCTCTTTGTGAGGTATTTCAGTGGCTTTTCAGTCGGTGCAGATGTTTGGAGAGGTACATCCCAAACGGGGTGTTATACTCAATTATTGGCTTAATGAGGGAGGAGTATAGAGAGGTAATAACCTCCTTTTTTCTGGATGAAATCCTTTTACTTATTAGATGAACCAGGTAAAAGGCTTTTCTGACCACTGTGGCTACATGATGGTCAAATGTGAGGTTGTTATCACCCTGAGTGCTCAGGTCTCTCACCACAGGTTGTGTGCTTAGGGGGTTGCTGTTGATGTGGTAATCAATAGGTGTCATGTTTTTGCTGAATGGTATGATGATACATTTATTTGCATTTAGCTTGAGGCCATGACTTTAGAACCAGTTCTTAGTTGTTGTGAAACCCTCTTGCAGTAGGTTAACATCATTTGGGGAGTCAATGACAGCACCCAACTTACACTCATCTGCAAACTGGGGTCAGCCACAGGCCCTTTGTCTTTGCCTGGACTTCTGAGAAATAAATGCCAAACAGTAGGGGTCCCAGGACAGATCCCTGGGGAACTTCACTAATGACAGGTGTGCTGTCAGAAGTGGAGGTGCCTATTATGACCTTGAGGGTCCTATCAGTGAGCAAGTTGTCCACCCACTTGATGAGGTAGGGATTTATGCCAAGTTGTGTTAGCTTTTCGATGATGCCCGAGGGGGGATTGTGTCAAAGGTCTTGTCCAAGTCAAGGTAAGCTGTATGTAGTGACTTTCCCTCATCCAGGGCCTTGGTAACAGTCTCAAAGAAGTCAACCAAGTTCAATAGGCAAGATCTGCCCTTGATGAATCCGAATTGGGTGGAGTCAAGTGCTTGGAGATTGCCTATGTCCTTGTTTATGAGATCCATAATAATATGCTCCATGGCTTTACAGATCAAACTTGTTAAGCTAATGGGGTGATAGTTTCTGGGATCAGTAGTGGCACCACCATTGTGCAAGGGGATGGCAATGGGAGTTCTCCACTCTACTGGAATGAAACCAGTACTTAGGTTGTGGTTGAATAGGGTGCTCAATGGATAAGCCAGTTCTTGCTGCAGATGGTGCAGAATACATCCTGGGATACTATCAGGTCCCATGGAAGCTGTGTTCTTTGCCTTGAATAGGACCTGTAACACTTGATCTATGGAGATGTGAGGTGCAGGACAAGTATCGGAGATGTTGAAAGGGCCTTTGGGGGACAGGGGGGCAAAGTTTGGACTGAACCTATCTGTTAGTAGGTTGGCTAAGTCAACAGGATCAGTGTAAGTGATACTGTTAAGTACTAATTCAGAACAAACCTAGGCTTTGCCATGGAGGTTCCTGACATAACTGAAGAAGACTTTATGGTTTCCCTTTGTTATGGAGGTTAGTTTTGATTCATAATTTACCTTAGAGGTTTTCACTAGTGAACTAATTTGCTTGTTGAGGCTAAGGAAGGAGTTTTTTCCAATTTGGAATTTGTTCCCTTTTACTCTTGGACAACAGTTTCTTCCTTTTGTTGTAAATCCGGTTGAATGAGAATGTCCACCAAACAGGTTTGTGTTTCCTTGAAGAGCAGGTTTTAGTTCTATTGGGTATGGCTGAGTCCATGCAGTTGTACAGATGCTTGTATACTGCATTGGTGGACTGTTCAGTATAGTTGTCTGCATTCTCTGGGGGGGCAGTGGTGTGAAGCCACAGATACCCTCCCTTAGGAGTTTGTAGTCAGCTTTTGAGAATTGTATAGCTTGATTATGGCTGGGGGGGGGTTGGGTAGGAGAGAAACTTCAAATGAGATAGTCCAATGAGCTGATCTCATTAGGGAAGAACATACTATGGGAGTGGTGCATTGGTCACCCATGTTGGTAAGAACCAAGTCCAGAATGTTATCTCCCCTTGTGGGGGATGAGACAAGCTGGTCTAGTGCATTAGAACTGATGAAGTTGAGGAGTCTTTGAGAGTGCATTAGTGCAAGAATAGTTCACGCAGTATATGGTGGGGTAGTTTGTGCATGTGCCTCATTATGGCATTCTTCCGTGGGTGTGTGTGCATTTCAGATGGTATCCTCATTCATGGTTATGGGGCATAGCCAGCATCCCCCAGTACATGGCCTTGTGGGATGTTCCCTCTAGCAAATATCCAGTACAGCTGTGATGTGTGCCAAATATGGGAGTCCTGAAAACTGCCAGGGTTGCCAGCACACATATTCAGGATAATCCCCTAGCATTGCACATGACTTGGCAGTTGATGGTGAGGTATCCTTTGTGGTTAACATTGATTCTACCCTGCTTACCAGGTGGTGCTTTGATGTGTACATTAGTGCAATCTATGGCACCACTACTTCAGGGTAGTTTGCTACATGGTAGAACTGTTGCATATTTCTGGCCCTCACATCAAGGGAAAGGGGAAGATAGGTGTTTACTGGCATGTGGGAGTATAACATCCAGAAAATGGTGAAGTATCCTGTATGCACATGTCTGTGACACTCCCGTCATGTCCTCAGTTGGTCTTTGAAAAGTACCTATAGCTAGTATCCTAAGGGCTACACATACCTTAGTTTCCACTGGGATGTTAGCTCTGGCTGTAAGTTGAGGGTGTCAGAACTTACTGAGTTCTTGTAATATGTCCCTGTCCACTCTGTAGTGCTCTACAATTTCCAGCTCATGTAGCTCCTGGAAGGTTACCCTGGGCCTGAAAACTATTCTCCTTCCCCTTGGCCTAAGCCTATTTTCAGCAGCACCAGCACTGACTTCAGTATCTAGCACACACAGACATACAATATCTGCAGCAGCCCCTATCATTATTTCAGTTAAAATTTCCAAGTTTCTACTCCAGTGGTTCAGAGTATTGAGGGAAAATCAGAATGTAGGGTGTATTCACAGTTTATACTGTTGTGGTGTAGGCGCACCATGTGGGATTGGCTATTTAGGATGCAGTTCACCTGATTAGGATATAATTTACATGATTTAAAGGCCCTACTTTATTGCCAGTGCGGTGCTATGGGCAGTGTTAAGCAACATAGCTTATACAAATTATATATTATTAATCGAATATATGCCATTTCTATTAATAGCTGGCTATGTCATGAATGGGACATAGGTTGTCTGCTTGGGTGAACATGCTAAAATATGCCCAAACTGCAGCAAGCAGTGCGCTGCAAAAACACACACACTGAGCACAAAATGTCTGGAATGTTACATGACACACCTCCCTGATGTCATCCACATCCAGTTGGAATATCCCAATCATGTAAGAGCATACACAAAGTGGATATGTGGACACATTTGTTCCTTTTAGCGCTTCACAAAATCCAGGCCATTTACCCCTCATTTGCATAATATTCATGCTGACAGCATGGAAACTACATGGTTCTTAACTGTAATTTCGGCAACAGCACTAATGCACCATTCTGCAGACCTGATACAAGGTTTTACAGTACATTTCTCTGATGTACAGTATAAGTGCTATTTTACAATTTTTTTTTATCTTTATGTTAAGCATGTTTGTGCAATGCAGTGCATAGTGCAATCATGCAAAAATTATTAAAAAATATATTAATTTCACATAATCCCTACCATTTTCAAACATCCACAATGTATGTTTTGCATATTTATGTATGTGATCTTACCTTTTCAGTGGAAATATGTCCATATTTGTGGACGTTTACATCCCCTTCTTTCAGCGTAGACTCTTGTCATGGAAATTTTCCACTTACACTACTGACATGGGCATGGAGTCTACACAGATGCATTACATCTTGTGAGATCGCTCTACCTGGCTAATTTGCATGAATTTCAGCTACTTAAGCCAAAATTTGCATTACATGGAAGTTTCCTTGTTTGCACGTGCTTGTGTGCTGCTAAGCAGGGTTTACTGAATCAAAAACTGTTCGCTCCTGTGTATGCATTGCAGCGCTCTGTGCACACAGTAAAAAATGTTGTGTTAGCTTTACTGAATACCCCCTATAGTGAAATAGGTAAGGTAGTACATTTTTTGATCTTTCAGTCATGTTAGATTTGGACAATAAAACATATTGCAGGACTATTTACAGAAAGGACACTTTTGTTAACCACTTAAAACATTTTACAAGTTAACACCATTATTTTATGAAATTAAACATCATCCATGGGCAAGTTATTCCTTTAAGTTCTGTAATTAATGACAATGAAGATTTGAGAGAGAAAGATAGTTTTTGAAAGAATTATTTTTGGATTGAAGCTATTATATTGATAAATTAGACACTATTTTAATGAAGTGAAATGAGATTTTCTAAATTCACCGCAATCCTTGACTGTGGGTATCAACAAAATAGTACAAGTGAAAGGGAGAATGTACATACTATAGCTTTTCCCTTACCAATTTTAGTTAATATGCTTAATATTAGAAACATTATCACCAAAAAATTTGAAGATTACAACAGGGAATCAGGACCTCATTAATGTTTTCAGGTCAAAACTCAATTTTCTGTTTAAAGGGTCCAATAGTCCTAAATGTGTTATAGAAAGATCTAATAATACCATCATTAATTATACACATTGGACATACCCTGTAATTTTTATAAGCAATGTAAATTTATCAATCCAGGTAGTAGTGTAATTTGAAGCATTCAAATAAAGATTTTTTTAAATTAATTCTAGATTTATAGGTATGTCTGAAAAAGTAGTTTAACTTGCTATAGCAGGAAAATCTGACAAAGAACATATGAACACTATCAACACTGAAAAATAAAGATTTTACTAATGTACATGCAAAGCATGCTAAAGCTTTTTCAAGTTTTAAAATATTCTCTTTTTGTTATTGATTATGTATGTGATTCTGATATTGGAGAAAACCTTCCCCGGAATTCATCAAGCTCCATGCAGGAATAGTGTTATTCTTGCACGGAGCGTTCCGTAGCTGTGTAGGACAGTAGTGCACCTTGCATATTCATGAGGTCGTGCTGCTGTCTACACTACACCACCATGAAACAAGAATGAGTGAAGAGGGCATTCTGAGCAGTGCCCACATAATGCCCATACCCCTGTGCTCTAGAATTGCTGTACAGCAATTCTAAACCAACAGTGTCCTTGGACAAAGTATAGCTCTCAACTGTCCAGATTATCACAGAATGTCCAGAGTTTTCCCTTATATTTTTGGCCTTTCCCTCATAAAACCTCCTCTTGTCTGGCAAATCATTAGGATGATATAAGGATTGAAGTCACTAAATAGTGAAATGTATTTGAGTTTCATAACTTTTATATCCTTTAAAACATGTATGCTAACCCAAATTGATGTATTCTAGCAGCTTTCAACAGTAACGTTACACTTTTTTTCCATCCCCAATAAAGTTTAAGCGTACCCGTGCAGGTGTGCGCATCGCGCAGCTATGATCAGCCTAGCTTACACATCCTAATGAGCTAAATAGAAATATACAGCCAAGATAGTCAAAGTGAAATAGCATAGTGGTTAGAGCTTTTGCTTAGCATGCAGTCATTCATGGTTCGAGTCCTAATGCAGTTCATTTATTTTTATATGTGAAAACAGCAGTAAAAGTATCATTTTTTATAACTAGGTAGTGAATAATATATATTTGTTAACCAGGGTGGTGTAACAGGTCCAAATGTGAGGTGCCAGTGTAGTAAAGATGTGAAACCTCCATATAAACACAAGTTTTCCATACAGTATAAAATGAAAAGCTGAACAATGTTAAATTATGCTCAGCTATGCTTAGCCACAGTAAGCATTACTTAAATGTGTATGCTTAGCAATAATCATCATAGCTATGTGGATTTGCGGACTGGTAAACAATGCTTAGCATCTACCCCATTAAGCAATGCTTATCTCTGCTAAGTGGGTTTACCCATCGCTTAGCTTAGCTCAGCATATTCAAAATCAACCAATCAGGGCAAAGGGTGGGAATCCATCCCTATTTAAACCCCACAAGTGGAAATACAACCATAACCAGTTGTAGCTCATCACTGCAGGCACTATGGCTGGTGTTGGTGAAGGTGTGCGCTTTCAGATGCAGCGCTGAGGCATTCAGAAGTCTAGGGTCATTGTTGGACTCTTAGTAAAAGACCATGAAAGGAGACTGCTGTAGGACCAGTACCAAAGCTCCTGATACAAAGTGGAGGCCTGGAACCATCTTGCACATGATCTCATCTGTGCCACTGGCCTCCCTCGGACTGATGAGCAGGTCTGGCACCACTTTGTTGACTTGAAGCATAGGAAGAGGATGCTCTTGGACCAGTGGGTCCAACATGAATGGGTGCGGAATGTCCCAGATGTGTGTAAGTATCAGTATCAATAAGTGTTTTCCAAAGTCCAGCCTGTGTATATGATGGATAGGTATGCATAAATGTTTCTCTATCTCCTGTACAACTGCAGATGAGAGGGCCATGAATGTGGATGCCCACACCAGCAGGCTGCTAAGGCTGCATCGCTAGGCTGGTGAGTAACAATCTAGCTTGTAGTATTCAGTGCAAATAAAAAAGAGTAGAATGTCACCTTGCAGTATTTAAAATGGGTATGGTTTGTACTGAATAAATGAGACATTATTATCTGAGTAATAGTGATGTACAGGGTATATATCAATAAAAGTGTCAGTACCTGTCAATAAAAGTCAAAACCCAGACTGGTTGTGTTTATATTGATATGCGGTGGTATGAATCAAAATGTGTACAGTTTCTGAACAGTAACTATAACTCTGAAAGCATTAAATAATCAAGGCTCATCTGACAAAGAGTGTGGAGTTGTAAAACAGGAGATTAACTATATGAAATGATCCATGCACCAAGATCTGATACCTGAATAGTAATGTAATGTCAACCAGTGTTTTCCACACTGTGCTATGTCAAAGTATGAATACACAGTATAAGAAATATCTGCCATGCACGAATGTTAGAATTACAAAGTCAGATTGTACAACCAAGAGAGTATTAGGAAGAAAACAGTTAATCAAAAAACAAGCAATTTCTCAACAGCTGATTCTCATGAAACACAAATGTGTGTTTTTTGCACAAACAAGCATGGTTTGAATCCTGGGAGTGGTAGTAAGCTGCATGCATAATTTCACCCAGGGTTTTGTGAATATGTGTAGAAACCATCAGTTAGTGTTAACAGAAATTTTCTCCACAGGTTTGCCAGGTAAGAAAAGGTATAAATTAGCTGTAAGAAGTGGGGTCCTATCACTTAGTCAAACTTGTACAAGTTCAAACCTCATATGGTCAAGACCATAAGTTCAAATTTGTAAAAGTTTGAGCATTTCAATGGAAATCTCCATAAGCTGAGGTTTTGTTCAATGTGGTGCAATCTCGGAGTTGGTATATTTAAGTAGCGGGGGGTGGGGGGTGCAGCCCCCCACATGGGTGGGTGGGTGCAGGTGGGCTTGCCCCCCTGCTTAAAACAGTATATTTTGTTTTCCCTTCTTTTTTTTTTTTTTTTATGCATAGTCGAAGTTTTGTAACTACGAATATAATGGTTCGAACATTACGTGTTCGAAGTTATAAATCTTTGACTATGTGATATAGACCCATAAGAAGGCTATACTAACACTGTCTACAACACCCACTGTCCAACCCCAAGGTTGCAGATGACAGCAAGATAAGTACATACACCAAGTAGTCTCCTCCAAGAAATGTCCCTCAAGTGTCATGCTGTCACAGCTAGTGGTCACTGCTGCCAACACCCAGGGTGACCGATAGAAGTCAAGGCAGAGTATGGCAATAGCACACACACACACACACACACACACACACACACACACACACACACACACACACACACACACACACACACGCACGCACACACACACTATGAGTGCACATATGTAACCCTGACTATGTGAATATGGGTAGAAACAGTCAGGTAGTGTCAACAGAAATTTCCTCCACAGGTCTGCCAGGTAAGAAAAGGTATAAATTAGCTGTAAGAAGGCTGTACTTATACTGTGCCCAACACCCGCTGTCCAACCCCAAGGCTGCAAATGACAGCAAGATAAGTAGATAAACCAAGTAGTCTTCTCCAAGAAATGTCCCTGAAGTGTCACTCTGTCACAGCTAGTGATCACTGCTGCCAACACCTAGGGTGACCGATAGAAATAAAGGCAGAGTATGGCAGTAGCACACACACAGTATGAGTGCACATATGTAACCCTGACTATGTGAATATGGATAGAAACAGTCAGGTAGTGTCAACAGAAATTTCCTCCACAAGTCTGCCAGATAAGAAAAGGTATAAATTAGGTGTAAGAAGGCTGTAATTATACACTGTGTGCAAACATAGCACTGCCCAATACAAGGTCATAGGTCGATGTAAAGTGAGGTAATACATGGAGAGTAATGATTAGAGCAATGATCATTAAAGTTGTGAGCAATTCTAGCCTAGACACATGTTAATTAACATCTTTCTCTCCCCCACCCTATCTGCACCAATAATCTAAACACATAAATCAATGGGTATGTTTTTCAACAAACCTACTGTTGGGACACGTGTCCCATTATTCCACAAATATTGAAATGTTTGACTATTAATGTTCCCTGTTCAAATACTATCATTGGTGGCCTGTTGCTATCAATGTAACCTGCATGCCAGTATAATGCCCACTGTGGTTCCATATATGATTGTGTTCTGTTTGCTATGCAACTGCTCCAAAGCTGTTGTTTTGGGTTAATGGGAATACCTGTGCATACTGTTATAATTAATCCTGGAATGTGTTTTTCATGACTAACCAACATACGTTAAAAAACTGCAACACCATAGCACATCTGAGAAAGCTGATCCTAGCGGATCTGCCCATCCCGCCTCAACTGGCCATGGCACTGAGCCCTAGCACATCCAGGACCCAACTTGGGACCTCCTCATCTGCTGGTTCTGCACCACCTTTGGATGGAACTGCCTCAGGGGATCGGGCTTGTCCCCCTCGGGAGCAGGCGCAGATAGGACCCTGTCACCCATAGTCAGGTCTGGGGAATTGGTGTGTAGCGAGCTTTGAAAGGAGTTTGGAGATCAGCTACACCAGCTTGAGGACAGGGTGGTGCATCTAGAGGGTCAGCCTGCCCCTCCTACTCAGCCCCCAGCACAGCCACCTTCGGGGCCATGAAGGTGCAGTGGTGACTGCCCATGGGTGGGGACCTCAGTCCCACTGTATCCATTTGGGGGCTCATAGGCATCCGATTCTAAACCACCCCTCCCTGTCCAAGGTGTTTACCCCCCACATGTATCATATACCACTGTCTTGTCTGTCATTCTACCAAACCTTCCTCCCCAAATATACCTACTATCCTTCTCCAACATCCCGCTCTCACCTTATTAAAAAAAAAGGGCAATCTGTTCCCACAAAAAAATGTTGCCACATACATAGTTGTCCATTACGCACATGTGTCCATGGGACACATGTAATCTGGTCCAATTGGTTTCACAACACATTATTGTTGTCCTCACCCCTCTCTCAGTGGTTTGAGTGTCTAAATTTACCTCCAGATTCTGTATAAATGCACAGCTGTTGCTATAGAAGCAATGGACAGCTATGGACCTTCCCTACACCCATCCTGCACATCCCTAGCTAGAGAGAGAGAGAGAGAGAGAGAGAGGGTGATACATCTAAATTATACCATGACCCTTCATTAATATTCCAAAACGTGCACGCTGATTGGCCAGTGTGCACATTGTAAATCGACTTATACTAATGGAAAAAGGTCCGGTCGCCCTGACTTTTTCCATTAGTATAAGTCTCTTTTAAAACACTGTCTCGCTTTGTTAAAAGAGTTTAACATAGCGACACAGATTTAAAAAAAGCAACGGAGATCTCAGTTGCTTTTTTTAAAGTTGTCTCGCTATGTTAAACTCCTTTAACATAGCGACAATTAGTAAAAAGCAACGGAGATCTTGCTTTCTCCGTTGCTTTTTTTTTAAACCTGTCTTGCTATGTTAAATGGGTTTGACTATTAATTATGAACACCACCATTATGAACACCACAATTTTCAAAAGTACCATTTTCAGAAAATCTATCTACATTTGTAAATCAATATTTACATCACGATAGTTTACACCCTATGTACATGAAAAGGGGTGTAGTGAAAGGTCAATTTATAAGACTGAGTTGTTTAACTAGTGAAAACGAGTTTTTTTTTCAGGAGATTATCAAGTTAAAACATTTTTTTCTTGATAGAGGTTATACAATCAATTGGTTAGATCACATTGTTGGTGAGGTTCTACATTTGAGGGAAAATAAAGCTAGTCCAATTTTGAGAGTGTTTGATCACAGCAGTACGGCTAACACACAGGACAGTTCTAAGACAGCTACTCAATATAAACTGTCCTTTGCTTTACCCATCACTAACGAGATGTCTGTCATTAAAGACATAATTTTAAACAATTAGAAAATAATATTACGAAATTTAGATTTGGCCAATGTTATAGGAAACAGTCCTACTTTTACATACAAGAAAGTTAGTAACATCAAGATGATTTTGGAGGGAGGTGCAAAAAGCACAGATGGAGCATGTAATTCAGTTTTAGGTACGTTTCCATGCACAACATGCAAACAGTGTAGATTCATCAGTGGAACATCTAGTATTCACTTGAAACACAGCGAAAGGGTTATTACAGTTAATGGGTACTATACCTGTAAGACAACTAACATAGTTTACGTTGCACAGTGTGTTTCATGTGAACATTTTTACATTGGGAAGACCACACGTGCCTTAAATAAATGCATTTATGAACACAATTTGGCAATAAAGAAAAAGGATGAGTCAAATGCATTAGCCAAGCATTCATTACGTTGTCCTTTGTTTAAGAAATTCACTTTTTCAGTTTTAGAAAAAGTTAATGATACATTGTTTAGTGGTGATTTTAAAACACATTTAGAATGTAGAGAAGCCATTTGGCAAATTAGGTTAAAAGCTGATTATTCACCAGGGTTGAATGATACTATCAACATCAAATGTTTTTTATTAGCACAGAGATTTTAAACATTGATTACTGGTGTATTTTTAGTGTTTTATAAGTATGTTTTTAGGTCATAAGTTAATATTTTTACATTATTGTATCATTGAATTATCATTTTCACATTATTAATTAGAAGAAATTGTGAATACACTTTCATTGGTAGGCTGCTGCATGTGACTTTTTCTATTTAAGTCAAGTAATTTTTTTTGGGTGCTTTTCTGAAGAAGTTCAGTTGGAATAAATAGAACGAAAATGTTAAATACAGATTGGGCTGTCTGTCTTCTATTTGTCACAAGTGGTATTTGCTGGTGTTACTTGGTTTACGTTTCATTTTGTTTGAAGAGTATTAGCTCACACATCCACAAGGTCTTCTTCACAGGTAAAGGAAAGGGCCAACGCCCGCATGGAGTACTCGGTTATAGGTGTGTGTTGCCGTGACATTGGCTATTGGAATAACTACACAGCTGCTCTGCATGCAATTAACAACTGGGGAACAGCAATTGGTGCACAGACCATCACATGGTCATGAGCATTACCTACAAAAGGCAAGCTGCCATCTAGTCAAACCATCTCTGTCATAGACAGTGATCTGCATACAAACAGAAGATATATCTAACAAAATCCACTTTTAAAAAAAAAGGTATGTGAAACAAGTAAGCATGTAATTGAATGTAGTAGCTGGTCTGTAATAATGGAAAATAGGAGTTTGAAGAATATGTATCAACAAAATTTGCAGAACTGATGTACTGCTGAACTGCACCGATGGCCGTAGCATGTGGCTCTGTCTGCAGTGACATAGATCACAGCTCAGGCCCCTGACTCACCCCAGGAAAAGACAGCTGACATTTGGCAACTACTGGAATGTCTGTCAAACACCACTGACTGGCCCCTGCTAGGCCAGATACTGGGATGTTGTACATATCCATATATTACCTGTGCAAATAACTACGATACAGATTTTGTCTTATAAATATAAGAGAACTATACAGAACATGTGCAGAGTAAAGTACTGTTGCAGAAGTGTGTGCTGAAATGCATGTGATATCGTGAGTTCATACCATTCAACTGTACACTGTAACTGTACATAGAGTTGCGTTATGTTAGGCAAACCATTGTCAAGTCTGTTAATGACACTGTAGCATAATAGCCTAGATATGAATGTGGGATATTCTCCAGCATAGCACTGTGATAGCAAAGCCTACTGTGCAATCAGCTTACTTATCTATGTATGTCAATAAGTTGTGCATGTTCTACATGTGTGTAATATCAGTTTCAGTGCATACAACAGACATAAATGTTTACAGGTACTAGTTGTTGCATTGCCATGACAATGATATGGGTAGTAGAACAGGCATGATTATCAGGTTGTAATTGGAGAAGTGTGCAACTGTGTTTTGACCTTCTGTTCATGCCTACCACAAACAGCTATCTCAGCACCTACATACAGTGGATATCAAGTGTACACACCCCTGTTGAAATGCTAGGTTTGTGTACTATACAAAAATGAGACCACAGAAAATCTTTTCAAAACATTTCCCACCTTGAATATGACCCATAACCTGTACAATTCTATTGACAAACAAATCTGTTAGGGGAGAAAATATAAAACATAAAAAATGTGCTATAAACTGGTTGCATACATGTGCACACACATAAACCACTACTTAGTTTATGCACCTCCTGCAGTAATCACAGAATTCTCTTTTTGGTTACACACATGCCATCAATTAGCAAGACTCTGATTAACCCCAAATAAAGTTCAACTGTCCTAGTAGGATATATTTGACATTTACCCAGTTGCCTGCTACAGCAATAGCCATGTTTGTCAGAGAGCTTATAGAACATTGAAGGGATCTCATTGTGGATTGTGGAAAGGTATCAGTCAGGAGAAAAGTAGAAAAAGTGTTCCCAACATTGGATATACCATGGAATACAGTGCAGACAGTCATCAGACAGTGGAGAAGATATGGGACAGCAGTGACACTGCAAACACCTGGACTTCCATCCAAAATGGATGACATGACAAGATGACAACTGGACATGAATGCTGCCAGGGGACCTACAGTAACACTGAACGAGTTGCAGGAATGTCTGCCAAGTAATGGGTGTGCACCACATGTGACAACAATCTTCTGTATTCCCCATATGTCTGTCCTATGGGGTAGGGTTGCTAGATGGAAATCTTTTCCTGCATAGTAAAACATCCAGGGCTGAATAAACATTGTCAAACAGTACATTAAGTCTCCAAAAAGCATGTTGGACAATGTGCCATGGTCTGATAACACCTAGGTTGAACCTGTGGCTCACAATTCCAAGAAGTATGTTTGGACCAACACAATACTTTCATTGCCAAAAGAACACCATCACCCTGGTGAAGCATGGTGGTGGCAGTATCATGCTGTGGGGTTGCTTTTCAAAAGCTGGAACAGGGCCTCTACTCAAGATGGAGGGAATCATGGAACAGTTGCAAATACCAATCATTTTTGTCCCCAAACCTTCAGTCATCTGCTAGAAAGCTGAAGATGAAGAGGAATTTTATCTGTCAACATGACAATGACCCAAAGCATACATCCAAATCAACAAAGAAATGGCTTCACCAGATGGAAATTACAGTTTGTAAATGTGCCAGTCAGTGGCCAGACCTATGTCCAATAGAAAATATGTGGGTTGCCCTGAATAGGGCTCTGCACAAGAGATGCCCTCACAAATTGACATATTTGTAGCACTGTTGCAAGGAAGACTGGGCAACTATTACCAAGTACAGATGTGCTATGATGATACTTCCCTTCCCAGGAAGAGTGACTGCTGTAGTTCACTTAACAGGTGTTTCAAAAAAGCATTGGTTTAAGGGTGTCCACACCTATGCAGCTACTGTATCCTACACATCTCACTCAGTATATTTCACAACTGACACATTTGTTTGTTTCTCGATTGGATTGCGTAGGTTATGTGTCACATTTAAGGTGGGTAATGTTTTTGAATACAGTATTGTGGTCTCATTTTATATGATACAAGGGCCTGCCGTGTTAACAGGGGTGTTAGATTCATAACCCAGAGGCTCCCTTCACTCTGGAATAAAATCCCAGTCCAGGTTAGGCAGAGTCCCTCATTGACTCTCTTCAAGAGGAATCTTGATGAGTGGATGGGACATCGTAGGTTTACCCCGGGTATCACTTCTGTGTCACTGTTAGACAGAGGCACAGTATACTAACCTTGAAAAAGGGCATAGCAAAATTAATTTAAAATGGGTGGCAAAAGCCAAACACACTCTGGCTAGGCTTATAAATGCCTTAGGGCAGATAGCCTAGTATGAACCTATGAACCTATGAACCTATGTGTACACTAATCATATCCACATTAAGCTTAGAAGGTTGTTGGTCTAACAGGATTTGTTTGAATATACATTCACTGCTGGTGATGAGGTCTGCAGATCAAATGTATGTCATTAATTAGGGGCATCAGTCCTCATATGATCCCAGTTATGTGTCAGACAAACACATAGGGGTTGTGAGGAACAGAGCAAACATATATGCCTGACATCTGCACATTCTTCAGTGATATGTACTGTTATGAGGTATGGTCTACAGTAGTTGCCACTGTACTATACAAGTGAACAGCAATCATGTGTACATGGGTGGAGTGTGTGCTAGGGAAATGAATGCCACCTAACAGTACTTTTGCATCCCAGAGATGGATATTGTTAGTAACAAGGATTGAGAATGGCTGCAGTGTATGATGATGAGGGCTGTGTGTCATGCATGTCACCTTTTGGGTAATGTGAGGTCTGTGTAATAGCTTTGTGCTACCTCACCTGTGTCTGTGTGCATGTGTGTGTGTGTGGCAGCCAACCATAATGTACAGGTATTTATTTACATTTATTGTCTTTCCCTCACAGGTGGTAGTTGGGGTTGGTGTCCCTCCCGCTTGGGAACTGATGTCAGTGCCTCCACAGACACTGACACTGATGATAGCCATAGTGAGGCACAGGCGGGGTTGTCAGGGGCTGAATCTGTGCCATTGGTTGGCTTCCCACTGTTGTCCACCCCATCCCCGCACACAGTCACAATGCCCACTCATACCCCCTCACCAGTGGCCATAAATAATGGACATTTGGCAGGTGGTGGCTTGAGACAGGCAAGCGTGGTGAATATGGAAAGTGTGTCTGTAGACACCAGCCATAGCCAGATAACAGGTGAGGTCCCACACAAGCGGATGGGCAGGGGTGCTTGAAGGGGGACTGCTGCCCATCATGCCTCTGTCATAAGTGCCACAGCAAGTGTCACCAGACGCATGTTGCAGACCATTGTGAAGGCACAGGCATGTAGTGAACATAACACAAGACAGCTTCTCAGGGTCATGAATGCCACTCTTCCTGCTATGTGTGGCAACCTCCACAATCATGCTGATGCCCACTGTTATTACGCTGAGGTCATAGATAGATGGTTGGGAGAGATGGTGGGAATCCTTGACCATGGAATGTCAGTCCTTGAACATGAAATGTCTGTGATAGAGCATGTGGTAGGAGTTGTCCATCAGCCAAGTGGACGTAGGACAGCAGCACGAACATCTGATGTTCACGTGGCCATGCAGCTTCTCGCTCCCATAGTGGCAGTACCAGCAGGCCATGGGCACATGGTACTGGCCACTACCAACAGGGACGTGGATCCAGCACACAACAGTCACCATCGGGGAATAATACTGCATCTGGCCTTATGCCTGGTCATGCCAGTGGGTCCCCTGGCAGGCCCAGTTCTCATGTCCATGGCCAGAGATGGTGAACTGTACACTCTGCCATATACGGTCCACAGCTGTCCAACATACCCCTGTGTAGGTAACTAGATGGCATGACTGTGTGCATCCATATACACGCACATCACCATCACAGCCAGTTCACCTCCAGACTTACACACACCACCTCTGCATGGCCAATTTAATGGACAACCCCTAAAACACACACACACACACAATAATGTCAATCAAATGGCCCAGCTTAAGCATCTAGCAAATCCACACCATACCCTGTGCATATGATGATACCTGTGCCACATGCCTGTCATCTATACCATCAATGCAAGGACATGCTAATATGGGTCTGATGCACAGGGTGAATTTAGTACAGTTTAGTAAAGTAATGCTGTGTAAAGTGTTGTCAGCCAGCATGTTTAATGGTTACATGTCAGAGTGTGTAGCTGTCTAGCCATGATGCATTATTGTTATTAACTCTGTCTGTGTGTCAGCAGGATGTGGCCCAGCAGACATTATCTACAAAGAGTATGGCAGTGTGGTAACACATTGAGTGTTTCATATCCAGGGTACAGTTGTACACAATTAACAGGACTGTATAACAGTTTTTGCATGTGCCATTTAGCTTATAGGGCAGAGGGATGTATACAGGTAAGTGTATGGTGGCTGACATCAGCAGCTCTTGTACAGAGGACGATGGTAAGTCTAGTGGGTGGAACACACCTCAGATTTGTAAATCCCACACACCCAGAGGGTATTGTGTTGACCCAACACACAGAGAATACTGCTCTCACACACACACACACACACACACACACACACACACACACACACACACACACACACACACACACACACACACACACACACATAATCTCAGTTGCCAGTGTTGGATTTGAAATCCCTACCCATCTAGTTAGTGGTAGTACAGTATTATGCAGTTATCACAGTTGGCACAGAACTCATAGTGTGAGTTTCCAAAGTACATCTATAGTGAGTAACATCACGTGCTCTTGTAAGCTATGGCAATGGGTGGTGTACTGGGTGTGACAGTACTACTGTCATGCATGAGTGTACACACTCCCAAACACTGCTATTCACACCAATGCACACACACAAGTGTGCCAGTACTGGGATTAAGAGTCCTGCCTCTCTAGCTGCTCATTCCATACTATTACATAGCACAGGGCTTATAGGCCTGTAGAGTGTGTACAGATACCTCTAAGGTTGATGTAAAAGTGGCCCTCATGCAGTGGAACGTAGGTTGTGTGCTGAGAGTACAATGGCCTAAAATTGTAATACTTGACCACCCAATGGATATATTCCTCACTGAAGCACACACACTCAGGATACTGGTCTTTCACACATACGCACATGCGCACACACACACACACACACACACACACACACACACACACACACACACACACACACACACACACACACATTTGCCAGGACTGAGATTCATAGGATCATGTGTACATAGGTGTATACCAGGCTAATGGGCATGGAGCAATGACAAGCCTAGCCCATGGGAGTACCCTGGCATCGTGCAACCTGACATTTTTCCCAGTGCATCTATTGAATATTACCACTTGAGTGACAGCCACAATGACAGGTAAATTCCCCATCCACTCATCCAGATTTCTCTTGAAGAGGGCCAGTGAGGTGCTCTGACATGTATGTGACATATATTGCGTTACATGTCCATTCACTGGGTTATGTACCTGTCCCCCAGCATGTTCTAATCATTGTGGTAATGAGGTTGAGGTATCCATGACATGTGGTGCATACAGATCAGAATTTCACTAGATATGGCATTCCTAACACAGCTAACCACACATGGCATTGTCAGTCAAGCATGGATTGCTTATAAGTAGCCAGGATGTGGCCAAGAATACTTGGAGGTATTGCACTCTGTCCATATAGGACAGTTGTTTGCAGGCTAGAGTCCTATTTGTGTGGTACACTTGCAGCCTCCACAGTTGTTGCAGGTGTCTCGTGAGCTACATGGCAAATTGGCCATTGTACCTGCTTGTTGGCCTAATAAGGAGAGAGTAGAGGGATACATTGATGTCTTCCTTACTGGATGACACACCCTAACTTATGAGATGTGCCACATAGAAGTTATTTCTGTCTAGAGTAGCAATGTGGTGGCCATAAGAAACTCAACTGTAAGCCTGTGTTCCCAGGCCTCTGATAAGGACTTCTGTGTCCATTGGACTACCAGCGATGTGTTAATTTATGGTAAACACATTGATTCCACACAGGATTGTGAGACATTTCTTTCCATTCAGCCTAAGGCCAGTGTTCTGACAACAGTTGGATGTCTCAGTGGGGCCTTTATGCAGGATGTCAACATGATATGGGGATGTACATATAGCACCCACCTTGCAATTGCCTGTGAACATTGTCAGCCAGGGTTCCTTTGTGTTGTTCTGGATGTCAAAGGCCACAGAGCTTATACAATTTCACCTAGTCCAAAGGTACTTCAAGGTGAATGACATCAACAGAACTAAAAATTAGGGTGAGGGGAAGTCTAAAGGGTGGTACACAACTCAGAATAATATATCCCACACAGTATATGATTCTCACACAAACAAACAGTTGCCTGTAGTGAGATTAGAAGGGTTCCTATTAAAATGACAAAAACACATTTTTTGAATGTGTTTTCATTGACATATATAGAGCGAACAGGCAAAACAGCAAAGCAGCTGTTCAGCAAATTCTTTCCCTGGGAAAGAAATTGCTTGACCGCTTTGTTGCTTTGCTGTGTTCTGCAGTGTAGTGTGGTCCCTTTTCCAGTATAGCTCTCGAGCGTGAATGTGCAACAGCTACTGACCTTAGGGTTAGGGTGCGGGTTAAGGTAAGTGCATATGTTTTAAAATGTTTACTGTTTTTTTCCATTAGATGTATGGTTGGGTTACGTGCATATGTGTATTTAGTTGTTTACTGTTTTTATGGGGGGTACAATTAGGGTTAGGGTATGTGTGTATGTGTTTGGAAGTGTTTAATGTTTTTTTTTTTTTGGAACAATGATTTCTTTCCCTAGGAAAGAAATCGCTGCTCTGTGGTTTCAACATTTTCAGCTTTTGCTTAAAATGTTTCGATGAAACATTGTTCTCTGTTTTCAGCATTTGATGTTTCAATATACACCCAAATTAGAACTCCTGCCTATGTAGTTATTTCTACTGTAGTGTTAAACAGTTATCAGATGTGCCATGAAGCTTATACAATTTCACCTAGTCCAAAGGTGCTTCTAAGATGAATGACATCAACAGGACATGTAATTTGTGTGAGGGGAAGTGTAAAGGGTGGTACACAACTCAAAATGGTATAACCCACACAGTACATGATTCTCATACAAACACTTGCCAGTACTGGGATTAGAACTCATGCCCATCTAGCTATTTCTAATATAGTGTTATGCAGTTATCAGATGCGCTACGGAGCTTATACATTTTGACCTACTCCAAAGGTACTTCTAAGGTGAATGACATCAACAGGAGTACTAAATTAGGGTGAGGGGAAGTCTAAAGGGTGGTACACAACTCAAAATGGTATATCCTGCACAGTATATGATACAGACACTTGCCAGTATTGAGATTAGAATGCCTGCCTGTCTAGTTATTTGTACTATAGTGTTACACAGTTGCCACATGTGCTACAGAGCTTACTGTACTAACAACTGGACAAAGGTGCTGATAACTGCACAGCTGAGGTAAAGTATTATAGGTGTCAGAAAATTTGCCTTCAGCTTTTTTCCTTACATCTTGCTAGTTCTTTCTGTTTTGCACTTCAAATAGCATAATAGCTTTGCATTTCAACATGTTATTGTATCAATAAGTGTAGCACAGAATTAGCCCCAGTACTTAGTAGTTATGACCACCCCTCCTGGCATGATTGAAATGCAGTTTTCTGTGCTTTTGCCCATTAACCTGGTGCGCTTGTCCATTCTGAGGCACATTTGCAACTGCCTCATGTACACAGACAACCCTCTCCTCTAAACTCCAAACACTCAGACCTGTGACAGTTACCCCTAGATCACCAACTGTGGAAATAGGCACTCTCCAGCAAAGACTGCACTAGCTGGTCAAGAGGATAAGGTCAACACCTCTACTACACCATCTGAAACACATAGCTTGATACAACATCCACTATGACAGCCCTGACATACACTGAAAAATGATATGACAGTAAGGCAGTGCATACAGCCTACCTTGATCTCGGCAAGGCTTTTGATACCATTCCTCAGTCAGGAATTGTTGCTAAACTCACCAAACTAGACATCAACCCCTATATCAGTGGGTGGGTTGCAAATTGGTTCACAGAACACACAGTGTGACAGTGGCAAAATCCAAGTCAGACTGGCAAGCAGTCACAGGTGGTGTCTCACAGGGATCAGTACTGTGTAGTGTCCTGTCCAGCATTTACTCAGGAGTCCCGCCAAACACAGACGAACTCTGGCTGACCAGGTTCACAGATGACTGCAAGCTGGGAGCTATCATTATCTCCACATGTGATGCAGGCATCCTACAGAAATGCCTCATTGAGACCAATGCATGGTGTGAAAACCATGACCAGAAGCTTAACACCACAAAATGCATCATTCCCATTGGTAAAACATGCAGTTCCCAGTAAGTACCAATTGATGGGAGCCCAATGCACACTGTAGGCATTATAACAGATCTGGGTACACAGGTTGACAGCAACTTATCCTTCAACCACCTCATTGCCGCTATGGTCGGGAAGTCCTTCTATGCGGCACATTGCATTACCAAGGGGTTTGCATCCAGGAAGACAGGGGTAATGATCTCTATCTACTGTTCCCTCATTAGACCACTCATCAGGTATTCTGGCCAATTTGCCATGTACCTCAGTAGATACTTGCAACAGCTGGTGAGGCCACAGAAGCACATCACAAAGAGGTTTTTAGGCATTAAACACACATCCTACACAGACTCAGAAGACTCCAGCTATTCCCTGTGTCATATCACCTAGTTAGAGGCTATCTGTGCTTGACTTACAAAGCCATATCTGACCCAGCTGTTTTAGACATGCTACATATAAAGACACCACAATCCCCCCACATCACACACTGCTGAGACTTCTGACTCATTACCAAAATCATCACAACATGCTGGTGGGACAGGTCCCTCACCAAGAGACTGCACATGTCTTGGAATACACTTCCCATACATGTCATGCAGAGCACCTAGCTGACCCTGTTTCAGAAAAATCTTGATGAGTGGATGGGTAACAGACTGTTTAACCCCAAGATCACTGCAGTGGCTCTACTTTATATAGGCACTGGGAAGTAACATCGGGTGCACAATGGCAGGGTCCTTCTATGTGCTTGGTTTGTAAAGGCTCTTGGGCCAGTAGCCTACTACACACTTATGAACCTATAAGGGGAATTAAATCAGCAGGACTGATAAGGTAGGGCAGTGGGTGTTAAAATTATCAAAATACTTTGCCCTATAAACAGATGCACTTTGACACACACACACATACTTGCCAGATGTGAGAGTAGAACCCCTATCTAACTAGTTATTTGTACCATAGTGTTACATGGTTATCACACACGCTGCAGAGTTTATGGGGCTGAGACTTGATGAAAGGGACTTCTAAGGTGATTGATATCTGCAGGACTGCTAAAGTGGGAAAGGATAAGTATACTGGGCTGGAATGGACCCAAAAGCTTTAACTTGTAAACACACACAGACACACTTACTTTGATATTTGCCAGGCCTGATATTAGAACTCCTACCTAACTAGTTATTTATACTATAGTGTTACACAGTTATCACATGCGCCACAGAACTTATAGAACTGAGGCTTGAAGAAAGGTACTTTTATGGTGACAGACATCTTGAGGACTGCTAATGTAGGGCAATGGGAAGTCCACTGGGTGGGGAAGGCCTGTTTATTCCTAGATCCTACTGACATTTCTCTAAGTGTATGAGCATGCCCAGTGTGACCTTCTATAGTAGATGTGGAACTCCATTCCAGGATTTGCTGTACCTCAGTCTGGTTTGTTTTGTGCTACATCCATACCTTTCAACCTGTTGGTGCAGGTTATATGGAGACAGCCTATCACAATGGGGGGACAATGGGCCATATGGTGATTGTGACTATTTCTCTCAGTAATGTATGGGTTGCTAGGGTTTCAGGGCTTGGTTTAGCAGGTATCTGACATATATGCTGTTTGACACTGTCATGTATTGTTTCAGTACCTCATGACATATCTGTTCAGATCATCACAGTGGTTTACCAGAGGAATACAGGTTGAATGATGCACACACCAACAATATGGGCCAAATGCTATACATTCTTGCACAATCCAGCCTGTTTGGAGGTGTGCCTACAAGAAATTTACTGCTGGAGCTGTAGAAACAGTCCAGCACCTTGGTGATATAGTGTAGTCTATGTGCATTTCTGTTCTGGCCTGGTCTGATTTCCAGTCTACAGTTAGGTAATATGAGGCAGACAAGATCAGGGTGACAGGCAGACTCCAGATAGATTTGTAGGGGATATGATATGGGGGGGGTGTCCTAGGTCATATATATTTGCCTATGACTATCAGTGCTTTGCATAGGGGTCTGCTCAAAGGTTGGCTGCATTTGGAGGATGTGTGTGTCAGACTGTTTAACCAGCCTGGAGGTGTGTGTTTGTCTGACATATATGTATGGCCCACCTAATTTTGCTTGTCTGGCCACATTTTAGGGTCAGGATGTTGCATAGGATGAGTGATCAGGGAAAGGTGTGTTACACCCCATGGCTATGGGCCAGGGTTCTGTGGGTGCAGACATGTCACCATCTTCTAGGGTTGGGACTGCCTGCAGTGACTGCATTTCCATGTTTAGACTCCTAGCCCTGCCTGTTGATTGTAGAGAGTATCATAGAATGTCCACATTCATGACTCACATCTCTTGTTGGTTACTCAAACAAGTGTGATTTTCAAGGAAAAGTGTTTTGCAAGTCACTCAGGATTGAAGTCAGATATTACCGACATTTGACATTGCAGTTTCTGACTTAATACCCATCAGACATTCCATGCTACTACAATTATTCCTTCGACTTTATTACATTATTAGAGCGGTATTTCAAAGGTGTCCTCTTTGGACCCTTTTCACCCCATTAGTCATGGCTTTGGCCAGATTTCTGGCTGTCTGACACTGGCAGGTTTTCTCCTAGCAGTTAGCAGCATGGTGTTTCTTTATTTTTTAGACTGTGTTATGTTGCTGTTATGGACCCCCATGACACTCCCTAAGAGGGCACTGTGGGTGAGGCATGGGCATTTGCCACAGGCTTGTAGGCCATGTGTGACAGATGCAGGCCATTTGTAGCAAGTCAGTGCATTCTGATATGTTCCCAAGCTGCCAGCAGTGGACAACCCTGGGATGGCACCAGTAAGTTGACTGTGGGTGTTACTGATAATTGCTTTCTGTTTGTGTTGAGCCATTACTCTAGTTGACAGCTGGATGCTTTTTACAGCTAGGGACATGTTACTGCATTTCTATTGGCCTATGGCGGGGGGTGACACATCTGTACTCAATACACATTTGAAGAGACTGTGCTGTTATTTGCTTAACATTATGGTCCCATTTAGCATAGTGGTGTGCCCTTTCAGACTACAGGCATAACAGTATCAACCAAAGGTCAGATTGTTCAGGCATAGACATTTGTAGTTTCAGACTTCTTACCTTTCAAAGCCATATTGCCGCTGCCAGATCTGCTGTGATATCAATGTGTAAAAGTCTGTGGGTGGGTATTTCATGTATATCGCCATGTGGGGGGCTTTGCCAGGCCTTTCTGTATGGTTTTCTACAGCTGATCTGTTGGATTAGGCTGGAATTGGGTATGGGGCCCCCACTTTGACATCCATGCATGTGACCTATGACCCCCCAAGTTATTTGGCTCACCACATACACTGCAGTGGTATTTGTCAACTAGGGTGGTACTGCATGGCGTGGGTAGGCCAGTACTGTGAATACACTTCCTGCTGTCCAACAGAGCTGTCAGTTGTCTGCGGCTATCCCACTAAGCCACCCCATTCCCTTGCATGCTAGAATCAATACAATAGATATGCTATCAGAACATTCCACTCCATTCATTCATTTTGTTCAGGAGACTGATTTGCTTTGTGCCTGAGGCTTTTGTGAGGATGGTGCTTGAGGGCTGACTATGTTGGATGCACACAGTACACATAGGTGGTGTGTTGTTTGGCATCCATTTTACTGTGTGTGTGAGAGAGAGATCACTCCCTTGGGTCCTACAGTGTCAGTGTATGTGCTATGCATTGCCTCTTTGCCAAGGACAGGGCATACTGGGCATGCCTCCATCTGCCTACAGGGACAGGCTCAGGATGTTCCTCCTCCGAGTCCCTCTGTGCCTGTGGAAACCTTGGCAATGGTGGGGGCTGTGTGGCCCTTCCCTATTTTGTTCCTGCTGCAGCTGTTTCCACAGGATCATATTGTGTAACATGGCACATACTATGGACATGTCTGCACATGTGGCTAGAGAGTACTGCAAGGCTCCACCAGATATGTCAAGGAAGCAGAACTGTGACTTGAGCAACCCAAACACACACTCTATAATGATCCTGGTTTATGCGTGTACCTCATTATGGCATTCTTGTGTGGGTGTGTGTGCATTTCTGATGTGTGTCATCATCCACGCCTTCAGTGCCTAGTCAGCATCCCTAACCAGACGGCCATATGGGATGTCTCCACTAGAAAATGCCCGGTACAGCTGTGACAAATGTCAGATGTGGGAGTTGTGATAGCTTCCAGGGCTGCCAGCACACACATTCAAGATAATACCCTGGACATCACACATGACCTGGCAGTTGATGGAATGGAACCCCATGTGATTTAGGTAGACCCTACCCTGGTCACCGGGTGGTGCTTTGATGTGAATGTGCATGCAGTCTATGGCACCCATTACCCCTGGGTATTCTGCTACACAGTGGAAGAGACACATATTGCTGGTCCTCTCCTCACGGGTGATGGGGAACTGAATGTGCTCAGTGACATGCAGTCTCATGGCATCCAGGAACTGGTGGAATATCCTGGATGCAGATGCCTGTGAGACCACAATGGTATCCCCAGTTTGTCTTTGGAAAGTACCTGTAGCTAGTATTCTTAAGGCTACACATACTTTGTTATCCACTGGGATGGGTTCCCCTCTGTTGGTTCTGGGTCTGAGGTGAGGCCGGCATAGCTCAACAAGTTGCTGAAGTATGTCCCTGTCCACCTTGTAGCACTCTACTATCTCCAGAGCATGTAGCCCCTGGTAGGTTACCCTGGGTCTGAACACTCTTCTCCTCCTCCTTGGTCTGAGTTGGTTGTCAACATTATGCTCCTCACCACCCTCAGTCTCTAGCACATATTGATGGTTTAGAGCAACAGTGGCCCCTAACATGTTTTGTTAGTTTTGTCAGTTTAAAATTCCCACAAATGTGTACACCAGTGGTGTAGAGTTTGTGGGAAAAACCAGACTGAAATGTGTCTGCATAGTTTATAGTAATGTGCTGGGCTGCTGGCTGTGTAATTTGCTGATTCTGTTACATTCCACCTGCCAGCTATGGTTGTTCTCCTTGATTCCCTTCCTTCTGCAGTTTCCCCTTCCCATTTCCTCCCCGTTTAAGCCCAGAGGCATGCTGCACATACCCAATGCTCAAATGTAAACAGTTTTGCTGTTTCCTCTTTTTTGTTTGTTTTGTTTTATTTTTTCTTTTGTTTTGTTTTTCTTGTTTGTTTAAAACCTGTTTAGGCAATATAAACAGTGCTAAGCAACCTCAGACACACCCCTTTCCTTAGCTGTGCTTAGCTAAGGGCAAACACAGGCCACTGAGCTCCAATGTGCTTACAGTAAACATGACATACCCCCTTTTCATGTTAGCTGCCCCTCCTGTCTATACTGTGGTGTTAGAGCACCTACACGGTTAGGTGCAGTGTGACACTTAGAAGAAATTTGTGATTCAATATAAACCCCGTCATTTGCATATGCCACTACCTTACTCCTGAGTTACTACACTTATACTGAGTCTTTCCCCTTAGCAACCACTATTTTCTGGCATTGTTTTCATTCTGCATGCCATTGACTATAATGACAAAATGCAGATTTCTGTAAAAATTGCCCCCCCCCCCACACTTTTTTTTTAATTTTCGGCACGATCATGTTTGCCCACCGCTGCCCTATGCTTAAACAGCTGAGATCAGCCAAAAAAATAAAACTTTTATTTTAAATGATTTAAACTATTTTTCATGCCAATGGCCAAATGGCCATTGGCATGCCTAATGCAGGGAATACATGCTTTAATTGAGGCTGTCATGCCTCTGTTTTCTTATTTACATAAATGTATTCAGCTAGTAACTGAATAAATTTCTGCAGGTTACACTATTCCTGCATGAACATCTGCCTGCTTGCTGAATCGCTAATTCACCTCATTGGATGGTTTTCACCAGCAAATTAGGTAATTAGCATAAGGCAGTGGTGTTTGTGCAGGAATAGTGTAGGAGCGCTCGTGCACGTCCTGGGAGCTCTATGCTGAATCGCTTGGCGGACATATTGCGTCCAGCAACTCCTGCACTATTTCTGCATGTTGTACAGGGCTTAATGAATCCTGGAGATTAACAATTTGATGTCTGTTACCAGTTAGTTTAGCTACTGATAAGATGCCCAAACTGAAAGAGATAATAAACATCAAATATTAATAAATTAATATTTATGTTTTTATCTGATACAATATTCATTTTATCACTATATTTGTATTAGTTTCTGGATGCTGTTCATAGGTTCATAGGTTCATACAAGGCTATCTGCCCTATGACATTTATAAGCCTAGCCAGAGTGTGTTTGGCTTTCACCACCCATTTTAAATTAATTTTGCTATGCCCTTTTTCGAGGTTAGTATACTGTGGCTCTGTCTAACAGTGACACAGGAGTGATACCCGGGGTAAACCTACAATCTCCCATCCACTCATTAAGATTCCTCTTGAAGAGAGTCAATGAGGGACCCTGCCTAACCTGGACTGGGATTTTATTCCAGAGTGAAGGGAGCCTCTGGGTTATGAATCTGTCCCTCCAGCATGTCTGATTTATTTCAGTGCTGAGGTTCAAGTCTCTCGAGCGCGTAGCTCAATGGGATTTGGATTTTCTGAGGTGCAGCATGTCCATTAATTCCGGGTCGGACATGGCTTTATATGTCAGGCACAGATCACCTCTGAGCAGGCAGTATGCTACTAAGTAGAGCTGGAGTTTCTTTAACCGGGCAGCATATGGCATCTGTTTGAGCCCTTTGATCCTCTTGGTGAGGTACTTTTGGTGTCTTTCCAGTTGCTGCAGGTGTCTGGTAAGGTACATCCCAAAAGGGGCATTGCACTCAATTATGGGCCTGATGAGGGATGAGTAAAGAGGCACGATGACCTCCCCTGATCTAGATGTGAATCCCTTCATGATTAGGTGGGCTATATAAAATGTTTTTCTTACCACTTTGGCCACGTGGTTGTCACATGAGAGATTGCTATCAACTTGGGTCCCCAGGTCCCTAATTACTTCTTCTGTACTTAATGGATTACCACCTATGTGGTAATTTGTGGGCACTTTGTTTTTGCCAAAGGGGATGACTATACACTTTTTGGCATTTAGCTTGAGGCCATGGCTCTGGCACCAGTTGTCTGTTTCTATGAGGCCCTTTTGGAGGATGCTTGTGTCGGCTGGAGAGTCGATTATGGCGCCCAGTTTGCAGTCATCTGCAAACTTGGTCAGCCACAGTCCTTCCGTGTTTGCCTGTACCTCCGAGAAATATATACCAAACAAGAGAGGTCCCAGGACTGAGCCTTGTGGGACACCACTTGTAACTGGTTTGGAGTCTGACATGGCTCCAGCAATTCTAACCATGTGGGTTCTGTTCTTGAGACAGTTTGCAACCCATCTAGTGACATAGGGGGTTTATATTTAAGCTGGTGAGCTTATCTATAATGCCCGAGTGGAGTATTGTATCGAAGGCTTTTGTGAGGTCCAGGTAGGCTGTGTGGACTACCTTCCCCTCGTCAATGGCCTTGGTGACTGTTTCAAAGAAATCAACCAGTTTTAAGAGGCAGGATCTGCCCTTAACATAGCCGAACTGGGTAGGATCCAGTGTCTGTAGTTCCCCAATATCTTTATTTATGAGGTCCATAATGATCCTTTCCATAGCTTTGCAGCCCAAGCTAGTCAGGCTTATGGTGCGATAGTTTCCAGGATCCGTTGAGGCACCACCTTTGTGGAGAGGGACCACTGTTGCTGTATGCCACTCTTTGGGTACATATCCTGTAGTAAGGCTGAGATTGAACAGTAGTTTTATGTTTGGGTTTAGCTCTTCTTGGAGTTCATGTAGGACACAGCCCGGGACACCATCTGGTCCCATTGATGCTATGTGTTTTGCTTTGGAGAGGGTGGCTCTTACCTGAACATCTGAGATGTCAGGGGGCAGCACTCTGCTGGAATAGATATTCGTCCTTTTGGTGGGGATGGGGGGAGAAGTTTGCGCTGAACCTGTCAGCTAGGATGTTGGCAATGTCTGTGGGTTTGGTGTATTTTTTGTCATTTTGGACGAATTCTGAGCATATCTGGGAATTCCTACCCAGGTTCCTAACATAACTAAAGAAAGCCGTGTGATTATCCTTAGTGTCCTGTGCAATTTTTCTCTCGAAGCTGGCCTTAGACGATTTTATGAGAAATCATAGTTTTTTGCTAATACTGATCAGAGATGTCTTCCCTTTTTGGGATTTTGCTCTATCATGTAGTAGCTTCCTCCTTCTATTGTATAGTTTGTTTATGGCTGGGGTCCACCAGACAGGACGTCTGCCTTTGGCGGAATGGGTCTTGGTTTTATTTGGGATTGCATGATCCATGCATTCCTGAAGGTGTTCATAGAATGTGTTTTTAAAGGATTCTGCGGTCTGGGCCGTATTTTCCACAGGCCCCGGGGCTTTGAAGAATTCCACCTTGGTTTTGAGGAGTGTGAAATTTGCTTTAGAGAAGTTTTTTACTGTGGTTTTCTGGTCAGGGGGTGGGGTCGAGATGTGAATATCCAGTGATATTAGTTTATGGTCTGATCTTACCAGTGAGGGATACACTTCTGGTCTGAAGCATAGAGTCCCCATGTTGGTGAGGATCAGGTCCAGTATGTTTTCCCCTCTTGTGGGAGTGGTAACAAGTTGTTCCATAGCATTTGAGTTTATAAATTCTAGGAACCTTTGGGCTAGGGTGCTGGAGCTAGAGTAATGCTCCCAGTCTATGTTTGGGTAGTTGAAGTCGTCCAATATAATGGTGTTTGGAGAGACCTTCATATTTTCCAGTGTTCTCAGGAAGGCTGACTGGGGTTCCTGGGTTTGGGAGGGTGGTCTGTAGCAGGCTATAAACTGGAAGGCAGTTTTACCCACTGTTAGTTGCACATGGATAGTCTCTGATGCTTCGTGCTGTGCCACCAACCTGGAGGTGTGGGTATCTTTGACGAATATTGATACTCCCCCTCTTTTTGTGGCTCGGTCCAAGTGTTGGGGCCGAAAAGCATGGTATTTGGTATAACCTGGTTTTGCTGGGGTGCTCTTGGGAGCCTTGAACCAGGTTTCTGTTACTGCACAGATATCGATGTTCTCCATGTTAAGGAGAGTTTCGAGTGTGTGCATATTGAGGTTTAGACATCTGGCGTTGAGTAGCATTACTCTTAGTTTCTTATCCCTTGTAATACCTATGGAGGTGGGTTTGTCTTTTGAGCCTTGCCTAAAAATTGCACTATGGGGGTAGCAAGAGCCTTTGCCAATATCCGAAAGCCCAGGGGTGACAGGTCCAAGCTGTCCCTAGTGAAGCATCATTGCTTGTCGAGCATGTCATCCCAGGCTGACAGGCATTGGATCCCCTTTAAATGACACCAATACTTAAGCCAATTGTTGAAATTGATCATCTTGTCTTCATATTGTGGCATCATTCTTGGTGAGGGTAAGATGCTACTCAAGGTCAGGGTCATACCAGCCTGAGCTACATGCTCAGAGAGCTCCTCTATGTCTCTTTTCATGTAGTCCAGGGAGGTACGTCTCAGGTCATTCACACCAGCATGGACAATGACTGAGTCATATTTGTACTTGCCTTGGAGTGACCTGAGTGCGTGTGTTATGTGGGGGATCCTAGCGCCCAACAGGCAGCTCACCATGACCTTCTCCTTGTTCAGTCTGGTGAGCGTGACGTCAGTGTGCCTGACGATAGAGTCAACTATTACAAGTGTATCAGGTGTGTTGTTTAGCCTTAAGGGCTGTGACTGTTCGGCACACTGGCTTTGTGAGCTATGTGTTAAGAAGTGTTTTATTCTGTTTTTTTAAGACACACTTATGTCTATTTCACTATTTGTTCATTAATCACATGACTGATTGAAAGGTTATTTAAGGTGCATTATTTACTAATGCTTCTAGTTATGAAGAAGTTCTAATTAAAGAATGGAAGATCAATTTATATTTCTGTTGCTTATTAGGTTGCGATCTAAGTGAGCAAGTGCTTTTTTTTTTAAACTTGGGGCTGGATTTACGAAAGCTTGCACAGAGTTGTAGAGCAGAGTAAGACGTCAAACAGGCAATATGTCTGCCGTGCGTTCCAGTAACAGCCGGCAGGGGCATGCACGAGAACTGCATGGTATGCAAATTACCTCATTTTCTGCTAAAAGCTATGCAAATGAGGTAAATTTGCAATCCAGGAAACACTAACCTGTCCGTGGAAGATTAGTGTTATCTGCAGAAATGTACTCCGGTGGTAATGGGTACCGTTCTGCAAATAGCTAAACAGAGCTATGACAGCTACAAATAAAGGATGCATACAGTTGAGGAAGCATGCCAATGGCCAAATATAAGGCTATTGGCATTTATAAATGTTTAAAATGATTAAAATCTAACTTTTTTCCCCCTGATCTCCAATGTTTAAGCATAGTGCAGCACCGCGCAACGTGTGGCGCTTTAAAAAGAAGAAAATAATTTAAAAATAGCCAAAAATAGGCATTTTCACTAAAAAGCTTATCCTGCCATGCAGGTGAATGGCAGGATGAAGACAACATGGCCACTGAGTACTGGTTGCTATGAGGGGAAGCTCAGTATGAGAGATGTAACCATGCATTAGTAGGCAATCCCATGCAAATGAGGATAAGGATAGTGAATCCTAATTTTCCCCAGCATGTGAGCCATGCCCCAAGAGTGTAAGTGTAGGAGTAGGTGAGTAGTAGAGTAGAATATAGGTGACATCATGAGGGGGTATGTCAGAAAGGCTGTAAGCTAATTGGAGCACAGTGTCTTGTGTTTGCCCTGAGTTGCTCAGGATTGCAAGAGGCGTGTCTACAGTTGCCTGTTTCAAAACCAGAAACCAAAGGTGCACACTGTAAAAATATCTGAAATTCTTTGCAAACATGCACACAGCATGTGCGCTCGTGTGTGCGCGTGTGCGCACATGTGCACATATTGGCGTGGTGCTGCCCCGGCCAGAAACAGAAAGGGAAAAGGAAGGAAAAGAAGTATTAACCAAGGAGAACTAGCAGAGCTGCCAGGTGAAATATATCAGAATCAGCCAGTTACACAGACAGCAGACTAGCCCAGCCCAGCCCAATACTTTAAACTCTGCAAACAGCATTCTCCCCTGTTTTTTCCCCAAGAACTCTGCAACACTGCAGTATACAAAGAGGGAAAGCTTAAAAAGCTTAAGTCAGACAAAATGTTAGGGGCTGCTCTTGCTAGCATAAACCAACATGTGCAAGGTGCTGAGGGTGGTGACATTGTGAATGCTGCTGAGCAACCCACAGTGAGGAGATGGAGAAGAGTGCACAGACCCAGGGTAACCTATCAGTGGCTACATGAGCTGGAGATAGTGGAGTGTTATAGGGTGGTCAGAGACCTCCTGCAGCAAATTATTGAGCTGTGCTGGCCACGCCTCGCACACAGAACCAACAGAGGGGAACCCATCCCAGTGGATACCAAGGTATGTGTTGGCCTAAGAATACTAGCTACAGGTACCTTCCAGAGACCAACTGGTGATATGATGGGGATTTCACAGGCATCAGCATCCAGGGTACTGCACGAGTTCCTGGATGCCATGTCAGCACATGTCGGTGACCACATATATTTCCCCAATTCCCGTGAGGCATTGGCCAGCAATATGTGTCTTTTCCACCAAATAGCAGAATACCCTGAGGTAGTGGGTGCAATAGACTGCATGCACATACACATCAAGGCACCACCCGGTGAGCAGGGTATGGTCTACATCAACCACTAGGGCTTCCCTTCCATCAACTGCCAGGTCATGTATGTTGCCCAGGGCATAATAATGAATGTGTGTGCTGGCTGCCCTGGAAGCTATCACGATTCTTACATCTGGCATCTGACACAGCTGTACCAGAGATTTGCCATTGGGGACATCCCACACGGTCACCTAGTGAGGGATGCTGGGTACGCACTGGAGCCGTGGCTGATGACACCCATCAGAAATGCACACACACCTGAACAAGAACTCCATAATGAGGCACATGCACAAACAAGAAAAATAATTGAGCATGTGTTTGGGATGCTCAATTCATGGTTCCGGTGCCTGGACACATCTGGTGGAGCCTTGCAGTACTCACCAACTACAAGTACCCATATTGTCATGGTATGTGCCATGCTACACAATATGATCCTGCGGAAACAGCTGCAGCAGGAACAGCATGGGGCAGGGCCAAACAGCCCCCCACCATTGCCAAGGCCTGCACAGGCACAGCGTGACTCGGAGGAGGAACAACCTGAGCCTGCCCCAGTAGGCAGAAGGAGGCGTGCCCAGTATGCCCTGGCCTTGGCAAAGAGGCAACGCATAGCACATGCACTGACTCAATTGGAACCCTGGAAATTACACCTGTTTCTGACTCACACATACAGTAAAAGGGATGCCTAACATGACACAACCTGTTTTCAAACACGTATAGGGAGTGTACTATGTGCATCCGACACAGGCAGCCCTGCAGCACCACCTGAGGCATGATTGCCCTATTTTAAGCAATATAAAGCACTGCTAAGCACATTTAACAGTATTGAGCATGTTTAAATATAATTGTGTGTAGCTGTGCACCACGCTAACCAACACAACATCGGGCAACGTCGGGCAAAGTTGGGCAATGTTCGGCAAAGTCGGGCAAAGTAGGGCAAAGTCGGGTAAACACTCTTACAACTGCTTTACTGTTCCTTAACCAGTCAGGTCTGCCCATCAGGAAAATAAAAAGCAGTGACAGGGCTCGAACTCAGGATACTGTGCACTATAGTCACAGTACTCAACCACTAAGCCATGACAGTATTTCACTGGCACAGACACAACTTAAGTCACTCACACATACCAGTTGTGGGGGTCACATACCTAACAGTCACAGCCAGCAGGACAATTGTAGACAAACGCAAACACAAACAAATGCTGTATCATGCCCTCTGAAGAGGCATATGAGTAACCTCCCTCCAGGCCTATGCAGACAAATAACAGCAGGCCAGGCAGTGTGATGTGGTTTGGGTAGGCTATGAAGTCACAAACTAATATGTGTGTAATTGGAAGCTAAGGTCTGTAGTACAGTGGTATGCCTCAAGCCAGTATGATATGCAACAGTACAGAATGAAATGGAGTACCTGACATAGCAGTGCAGGCCTAGCAAATGTGTATAAGTGTCAGGTGTACCCTCATTCTATGTACACCCATAGTAACAATCAGGTGTGCCCCCCCGGGTAGAAATGTACAAATAATAACTGCCCCCCCCCCTGTATGTAGAAATGTTGATAAGTCTCTGCAAATTGACTCATGGAAGCCCTGCAGGCACAGCATGCTCCCTGTCAATGTACAACACAAAGGTCAGCCCTGAAGTAAAACCCAACTTGATTTTTCACACACATATAGTATATATGCCCATAGTGGGCATGCTCACACACTTGCAAATTTCAGTCAGCAACATACTGAAAAGTCATGCTGGGCATGCTCACACACTTAGGCCATGTTTGAGTACAGCAGTGGGCCACACATATTTGGCAGTTGCAGTTCTTACTCCAGACACTAGTCACTATTCACCAATCCTGCCTTGCGTACACAGTGATATGAAAACACACCCATATAATATATTGGACCCCTGTCATAATCAGACTATGTACTACAAGTACTTAAGTTGTTCAAAGAAAGTGAAAATCCAAAGAAGATCAATAAATCTCTGATCAGTATCATGAAAAAACAATGAGCACTCCTAACATTATCCAAGCCATATTCTGGCAAAAATATCACCAAAGAGTCCATAGAGAACCATGAAGCTTTCTTTCGCTATGTCATAAATATCAATGTAAACTCATATATGTTCTGAGTCAGTGCAAAGTGTAAATGAATACATGTACATGACTGACATTGCCAACATCTTGTCAGACAGGTTCATACATATTTACCCTCCTCTCACTGACAAAAGGGCCCATTACCATACCTGGAGATTGTGAAAACCCAGAAATCACATATACAATGGTTAAACAGCTCTATTCAAACCTAAAAACACGGCATCTATGGGATGACATGGTTTCCCTGGCTGTGTCATATGTGAACTCCAAAACAAACAGACCCTGCACCTGAGCAGTCTGTTGAGACTCACCCTCTGTATAGGATATGAAACTGTTGAATGGGTTACAGCAATGTTTGGCACACTCCACAAGTGTTGGTGCACAACAGACCATGGGAACTATTGTCTTATAAGCCTAATAAGCCTGATCTACAAAGCCATGGAGTCCATCATTATGGAACTCATAAACAGAGCTATTGGGAGCCTACAAACACCCAACCCTACTCATTTTGGTTTGGTCAGGGGCAGTTCATGGTTCCTAAACCTGCTAGACAGTTTTCAAGGCAGTCACCCAGGACATACATCAAGGAAATGAGCTCCTCACTGCCTACATAGACTTTGAAATGCCCTTTTCCAACATCCCACACACATGTCGTATCCACAAAATCAACAACCTGTGCATAAACACGTATGTCATCTGATGGATTGCCAACTGGGGCACAGATAGATCCCACAAGGTAAGAATTCTGGTCTCCTGTTCAAGCTGGTAACAACTGCTGTCCCCTATGGCTCAGTCCTGGAACCCCTCCTGTCTGGTGTATACTTTTCAGAAATACAGTCAAACACACGAGGGCTATGTTTAGAAAAGTTTGTGGATGACTGCAAAAAGGTTGTCATAATCAATGTTTGGGACAACAGAGATATCCTTAAAAAGGGTCTCAGTCAGACAGATGTGGTGTCAAAATTATGGCCTCGAGCTACAGTCATACAAATACCACATAGGTACCAACAGCCTAAATATGGAGGTAATAATAAGGGATCTATGGACACATGTGGATAGTCATCTCTACTTCCAGAAACACATTCACAAAGTGATTAGAAAATCATGCTATGTATTCCCACAAATTGCCAAGGTCTTTGCATGTAGGTCAAGGGAGGTTCCTTCTACTCATCAGTCATCAGACCCATCAGAGAGTATCACGGCACACTTGATGAATCTGACTAGGCACCTTCAGCAGATGGAAAGACCACTGAAGTACCTCAGCAAGAGGATTACTGGCCTCAAACAGTTGCCCCATGCAACAAGACTGAATGTAACTCAATCTGTACTCTTTTGCATACTGTCTTCTCAGGCGATCTCTGCCCAACAGACAGGTCCATGTCCAATACAGAACTGATGTACATAAGCTATCTGAAGTAAACCCAAGCTCACTGTGCCACATGGTCTAGGGATATCATCATCACAACAATAAATAGAACATGTTGTAGGGATACATTACTAACTCACAGACTTCCCTTGCTTTGGAACAGGCTCCCAACCTACATTAAGCTGAGTCCCTAACTGACAATCTTCCAGAGGAGCCTTGATGAGTGTATGTGAAACTGAACTGTCGCACCATGGATCACTTCATCAGCTCTACTACACAGAGGCTTAGGGAACTAACCCCATGTGTGGTGATAGCTGCTCACTCTGGCCATACTAATATATGCCTTCAGGCAGATAGCCTATTACCTACCTATGTACCTATATATATATATATATATATATATATATATATATATATATATATATATATATATATATATATATATATATATATACATATAGGGGGAACACAGTATAATAAGCCAAAGATGGATGGGCAGAGATGTCTGTAAGAGGGTGACCATGACAGGGAACCATCCAGGACTGTCCCACTCAGCACACATCCTAATGACACAAAAGACATGAGGTGCACATCTCACCCACTGTACATAGCAGCCACCGGTATCTGTAAGCATTACAGTGTATGTGGTCCATGTGCCTGCTGTACAACATGACTGTACAGTGAAGTACACATCTACTATCTGTAGACATGTACCTATCACATAGGTTGATAGGTATGTAGTAGACTATCTTCATGAAGGCATATATTAGCCTAGGCAAGTTGTGCAGCTTTCACCACTCCATTGGGAAGTCTCCCAAGCCCTAGTTCTAATAATTAGTACCCTAAGCCCCTTTCTAGTGGGACTGCTGATGTGATGCCTGGTGTGAATTGTCTGTTTCCCATCCACTCATCAAGGTTCCTATTGAAGAGTGTCAGTGATGGGCTCTGTCTGATGTACATTGGGATTCTGTTCCACAGTAAGGCAAGTGTCTGGGATGGTACTCTATCCCACCAGCATGTTGTACTCATTGATGTGATGAGGTTCATATCTCTGGTGTGTGTAGTGTGACTCAATCTTGTTATCCGTAGATGGAGCATGTTCAACAGTTATGTGTTGGACATGGCTCTGTATGTTAGGCAGAGTGTGCCTCTGAGTAGGCGGTACGCAACGGAGAACAGATTTAGTTTTACCAGTTGTGTTGCATAACACAACTGTTTGAGGCCAGTAATCCTCTTGGTGAGGTACCTCTGTGGTCTCTACAGCTGCTGGATATGCTTAGTTAAGTACATCCAAAATGGTGCATTGTACTCAATGATAGGTCTGATGACTTAAGAGTAGAGGGCCACCACTACCTCTTTTGATCCTGATGCAAACCCTTTGTTGATTAGGTGGGCCACATAGGATTTCCCAATCACTTTGGCAACATGGTTGTCAAAGGAAAGATGACTATCTACTTGTGTCCCCAGATCCCTTATTACCTTGTCAGTTTTAAGGGGGTAACACCTATGTGGTAGTTTGTGGGTACTTTGTTTTCACCAAAGGGGATTACTATGCATTCTTCCACATTGAGCTTGAGGCCATGATTCTGACACCACACATCTGTCTCATAGAGTCCCTTCTGGAGAATATTTGTGTCATCCGGGGAATCTGTTATGGAAAACACTTTACAGTTCCCAGCAAACTTAGTCAACCACAACCCTCCTGTGTTGGCATGTACTTTTGAGAAGTCTATACCAAACAGGAGGGACCCCAAGACTGAACCCTGGGGGACAGCAGTTGTTACCAGTGTAGAGTCTGACATGTAGCCAGCAACTCATAATTTGTGGGATCTATCTGTGAGCCAGTTTGCAATCCATATTGTGATGTATGGATTCATGCCCAGGTTGGTGAGTTCATCTATAATACCTGACTGGGGAATGGTGTCAAAGGCCTTAGCAAGGTATAGGTAGTCTGTGTGGAGCTCATTTCAATCATCTGTAGCCTGGGTAACTGTCTCAAAGAAATCCACCCAGTTCAGGAGGCGTGATCTGCATTTGACGAAGCCAAACTGGGAGTGCTCAATTGTGTGAAGGTTCCCAATGTCTTTATTGTTGACTTCCATTATGATTGGCTCCATTGCCTTGCAGATAGACTGGTCAGGTTCATAGAGCATGAATGCCAAGGGTCTTTTGTGGCCCCACCCCTGTGGGTTGGGAAGAACATTGCTGTGCAACATTCTATGGGTACATATCCTGTAGAGAGCATGTAGAGAGAGGTGTAGGTATCCTTGATGAATATGGATACATCCCCACCTGATGCTGGAAGGTATGGAATGAGTAGTATCCTGGTAGTGCTGGTGTGCTCTCTGGAGCCTTGAACTAGGTTTTTGTTACTGCACAGATATCAATATTCTCCATACTGAGAAGTGCCTCGAGTGTGTGCATCTGGAGGCTGAGACTTCTGGCAATGAGTAGCATTTAGCTCACTCTGTGGTTATTTGTGTTGGTTACGGGGTTTGCTTTGTCCTGAGTGACCAGTGTTCCACACCTGAAGTCAACACCTCATTGGTCTGATCTGAGCATAAGCTAATTACTCTACATATCCACATTCTGTCCCCAACCCCCATTAAGGAAACCATGTTAAAAATTTTCTCCAAAGACAACTTCATGCTTCTTAAGAGAGAAGTGGTGAACTTCAGGACACCCATGCAGATGGACAGTACAGTTACAACTACTGAATCCTACACAATTGCACTTTATAAGCACTTACATGAGTGCATGGATTGTGCTATCCCAAACAGAACCAAGATGCTATCCTCCAAGAAAAGGAAGCCAATCTGGTGGTCCCCTGCCATAAACAAACTGCACAACAGGAGGAAGAAATTGTTGCAAAAGAGGGTAAAACCCATGAGTGGAGGAGCTCCCTGGTCAGCCTCAGTAAGAACCTGAGATCCCTCATAAAATCCTCCAAAGCTAGTTATGAAAACAAAATTGCCACTGATTCTAAAGACAACCACAAAGCATTCTATAGCTATGTCAAAAATCACAATGGCAACACTCAGATCTGCTCTGAGTTACAGCACAATGGCACTAAATATACAGACCCAACTGATATTGCCAACATCCTAGCAGATAGGATCAGTGCTAATTTTACCCCCTCTCACCCATGAAAGAGCCCATCTCTATACCGGAAGAATGCAAAGTTGCTGTCATCACGGTTGCACAGGTAAAAAACACTCTCCAAAGCCAGGAACACATCATCCATGGGAACAGATAACATCCCAGTCTGCATTCTACGTGAACTACAGAATGAACTGGCACCACACCTAAGTACCATGTTCAATCATAGCCTCACCTCAGGCTTTGTGCCTGCTGAATGGTGCACAGCAATAGTTATCCCACTACATAAGGGGGGAGCCACCATGGACCCCGGGAACTAGCGCCCCATTATCCTGATGACCTTGGTCTGCAAGGCCATGGAACGTATCATTGTGGAACTTGGCAATCTCCAAACTCTGGACCACAACCATTTCGGGTTTGTAAAAGGCAGATTATGTCTCCTAAACCTGATAGACATCTTCGAAGCAGTCACCAAAGCCATAGACAAGGGTATGGTGGTTCACACAGCCTATGTAGATCTTGCCAAGGCTTTCAACACCATCCCCCACTCTGGAATTAGAGATAAACTCACTAAACTAGGTATAACTCCCTATGTCACAAGATGGGTTGCCAACTGGCTCACTGACAGAACCCACACTGTGAAAGTAGCAGACTCCAAGTCTGACTTCAGACCAGTGACAAGTGGAGTACCACAGGGTTCAGTCCTGTGTCCTGTCCTGTTTGGTATCTACTTCCCTGAAGTACAGGCTAACACAGAAGGTCTTTGGCTAATGAAGTTCCCAGATGACTGCAAACTAGGAGCCATAAATGAAACTACTAATGATGTGGACATCCTACAAAAGGGCCTCACTGAGACAGATGTCTGGTGTCAAAGCCATGGCTTTAAGCTCAATGCCAAAAGGTGCATTGTCATCCCCTTTGGTAAAAACTCTAAACCCATGAACTACAACATAGGCAGTAGTATACTTAACACTGAAAGTGTGATAAGAGACCTTGGGAAACAGGTGGTCAGTAGACTCTCCTTTGATAATCACATCACCACAGTAGTCAGGAAATCCTTGTACGTGGCACACCTCGTCACAAAAAGTTTCTCATGCAGGTAAAAAGAGGTCATTGTTCCCCTCTACTCATCACTCATTAGATCCATTATAGAGTACAACGCCCCTTTTGGTATGTACCTCACAAGACATCTACAACAACTGTAAAGCCCGCAGAAATACCTCACAGAGAGGATTAGCAGCCTCAAATACATGCCCTACACAGACCGTCTCAAAACACTCCAGCTTTACTCTGTCGCATATCGCCTACTCAGAGGTGATCTCTGCCTAACATACAAAGCTATGTCAAACACAGAGCTGTTGGCATGCTCCACTTAAAGAAATCCCAATCTCTCTGAGCTTCGGCCCCAAAACCCGGACCAAAATACAAAAGGAGGGGGTGTATCCATTTTCATAAAGGATACCTGCACTTCCAGGTTAGTGGCACAGCACGAGGCCTCGGAGACCATCCAAGTACAACTAACAGTGGGCAAAGCTGCTTATCATATAATAGCCTGCTACCGATCACCTGCCTTGTCTCAGGACCCTCACTCAGCATTCCTGAGAACACTGGAAAATATAAAGGTCCTACCAAACACCATGATATTAGGAGATTTCAACTACCCAAACATTGACTGGGAGAATTACTCAAGTACAAACTTCTTTGCCCAATGCTTCCTTGAGTTTATAAACTCAAATGCCCTGGAACAGCTGGCCACCACGCCCACTAGAGGTGACAACATACTGGACCTGATCATCACCAACATGGGGGATAAGTGTTCCACACCAGAGGTAAACCCCTCGCTGCTAAGATCAGATCATAAAGTAATCACACTGGGCATCCACATCCCGACCCCACTCCCAGTCAAGGAAACCACTGTGAAAAACTTTTCAAAAGCAAACTTCACACTTCTCAAGACCGAAGGGAAAGTTTCAAAGCCCCCTTGCTACAGGATAATGCTATCCAATCTAAAGAATCCTTTACAAGTGCATTATATGAGCATCTACAGGGATGCATGGATCAAGCCATCCCAAGTAAAACCAAGACTCACTCCTCCAAAAAGAGGAAACCAGTCTGGTGGTCCTTGGCCATAAATAAGCTATACAACACAAGGAGGAAACTACTACATGATAGAGCAAAATTCCAAAAAGGAAAGACATTACTGATCATTATTGGCAAGGAACTCCGATCACTCATAAAATCATCCAAGGCCAGTTTCTAAAGAAAAAGTGCCAAGGAATCTAAAGATAACCACAAAGCCTTCTTTAGCTATATCAAACATTTAGGTGGCAACTCTCAGATATGCTTTGAGCTACTGCAAAATGGCAAGAAATACACTAAACCAACTGACATTGCCAACATCCTGGCGGACAAGTTTAGTGCAAACTTCACCTCCCCTCACCCCCAAAAGGGCCCGTGTCCATCCCAGAAGAATGAAGAGCCCCAGGCATCATGGACATGCAGGTAAAAACAGCCCACTCCAAAGCTAAGAACACAGCATCAGTGGGATCGGATGGTGTCCCAGGCTGCATCTTACAAAATCTCAGAAAGGAACTAAACCCTCACCTAAATTCACTGTTCAGACTCAGCCTTACCACAGGCTATGTACCCAAAGAATGGCATACAGCAACAGTCATCCCGCTCCACAAAGGTGGTGCCACAGCAGAACCTGGGAACTATCGCCCTATAAGCCTGACTAGCCTGGTCTGCAAAGCTATGGAGCGAATTATCATGGAACTCATAAACAGAGACATTGGGAACCTCCAGATGCTGGACCCTACCCAATTTGGCTTTGTTAAAGGCAGATCCTGCCTCCTAAACCTAGTTGACTTCTTTGAAACAGTTATCAATGCCATTGATGAAGGGAAGGTAGTCCACACAGTCTACCTGGACCTCACTAAGGCCTCCGACACCATTCCCCACTCTGGCAAATTAGACAAGCTTACCAGCTTGAACATTAACCCCTATGTCATGAGATGGGTGGCCAACTGGCTCACAGATAGAACACACATGGTCAGAGTTGCTGGTGCCATGTCCGACTCTAAACCAGTCACAAGTGGCATCCCACAGGTCTCGGTCCTGGGACCCCTGCTGTTCAGTATTTACTTCTCTGAGGTACAGGCAAGCATGGGAGCACTATGGCTGACCAAGTTCACAGATGACTGCAAACTGGGGGCTATAATCGACTCTCTGGCTGACACAGACATCCTCCAGTAGGGTCTTACAGAGACAGATACCTGGTGTCAAAACCATGGCCTCAAGCTGAATGCCAAAAAATGCATAGTCATCCCCTTTGGAAAAAACAAAGTGCCCATGAATTACCACATAGGTGGTAATCCACTAGGTATGGAAAATGAAATTAGGGACCTGGGGACCCAGGTAGATAGTAACCTCTCCTTTGATAATGACATTGCCAAAGTGAATAGATATTCCTTCTCTGTAGCCCACCTAATCATGAAAGGGTTCACCTCAAGATCAAAAGAGGTCATTGTGCCTTTCTACTCATCACTCATTAGGCCCATAATAGAGTACAATGCCCCATTTGGTATGTACCTTAATTGGCACAGGTAACAGCTGGTAAGACCACAGAAGTACCTCACCAAAAGGATCATGGGCCTCAAAGAGATGCGCTATGCAGCTCGACTAAAGAAACTCTAGCTCTACTCAGTTGCTTACTGCCTGCTCAGAGGTGATCTATGCCTGATGTATAAGGCCATGTCCAACTCGGAATTAATGGACATACTCCACCTCAAGAAAAACAAATCTCTTAGAGCCACACGCTCCAGTGAATTAAACCTCAGCAAAGCAATAAACAGGACATGCTGGAGGGTTAGATTCCTCTCCCAGAGACTTCCCTCGCTGTGGAATAGAATCCCATTTGATGTTAGGAAGAGCCCCTTGCAGACTCTCTTCAAGAGGAATCTTGACGAGTGGATGGGAAATTGTAAATTTACCCGTGGGATCACTTCAGTGGCCCTGCTAGACAGAGGCCCAGGAAACTAATTTAAAAGGAAGGCGAAAGCCAACACATTCTGGCTAGGCTTATAAATGCCCTTGGGCAGATAGCCTAGTACCTACCTATGAACCTATGAACCTACACGCTCTAGGGACCTAAATCTTGTCACCACAATAAACAGAACATGCTGGAGGGATATATTCCTGTCCCAGAGACTTCACATACTCCAGAATAAACTACCTATCTATATCAAACAAAGCTCCTTATTAGCACTCTTCAAGAAAAATCTTGATGATTGGATGGGAAATAGGAAATTCACCCCGGGGATCACTTCTGTGTCTCTGCTCGACAGTGGCACAGGAAAATAAATTTCTTTGGTGGCAAAAGCCTGGGTAGCTTTTTGACTGGGCTTGTATAGGCCCCAGGGCCGATAGCCTAGTACCTACCTATGAACCTATGAACCTTTGAGCCTTGCCTAATTAAGGTAATATGGGGACAGCAAGAGGCTTGGCCAGTATTCAGAAGCATAGGGGTGACAGGTGCAAACCATCTGTAGTGAAGCAACAAGGCTTGTCTATCATGTTATCACAGGCAGACAGAGACTGGATCCCCTTTGAATGACAACAGAAGCTCAGCCAATTGTTGAAGTTTATCATCTTTCTGTTATATTGCAGTATCATGTAGGTGAAGGTAAGATACTACTCAAGGTTGGACCCTGTGTGTGCCAGCATGTGGTGCATCAACCCATATATGATATGGTCATGGCCTATGCATACAATACACTCACAATACACTTAGTATGATAAGCCTGCTGAGGTTAGCAAATGTGAAAAAAACATTTGTGCAAACTGTCAGCAAGTAATGGCTGTATTGCACCCTGTAACTCCATATTGCTTGCTGAAGTGTAAAGACATAGTTCATTTGGATTAAGAACACTGCACTTGCCAACAGTGTGTGTGTGTGTCTCTGTCTGTCTTTCCCTTGGGAGAGAGCAACCTTTTTGGGGACTACTCACACCCCTTAAAAGTGGTACACTCATCTTTGTCGTCTCATGATGTCACCATCCTACAAATATACCTGTGGAAAAGAAAAATCCCAGTGATGTGTATAGTGTGTTGTGTAAATGTGTACTGCTGTAGTATCATAAAGTAGTTAGGTAGAAGTTTGAATCCAGCATTTGCCAAGTGTGTGTGTCTCCCTGGAAAAGTGCAACCTTTTTGGAGACTACTCACACACCTTAAAAGTGGTATACTCATCTTTGTCAAGTCTGATGATGTCACCATCCTACAAATATACCTGCAGAAAGGTGAAATCCCAGTAATGTGTATAGCGTGTTGTGTAATTGAAGACTGCTATAGTATCATAATGTAGTTAAGAAGGAGTTTGAATCCTGCGCTTGCCAACTGTGTGTGTGTCCCCCTGGAGGAAAGAAACCTTTCTGGAGACTACTCACACACCTTAAAAGTGGTATACTCATCTTTGTCAAGTCTGATGATGTCACCATCCTACAAATATACCTGTGGAAAAATGAAGTCCCAGTGATGTGTATAGCACATCATGTAAATGCATACTGCTGCAATATCATAATGTAGTTAGGTAGGGATTTTAATCCTGCACTTGCCAACTGTGAGTGTGTGTGTCTCCCTGGGGAAGAACAACCTTTTTGGAGACTACTCACGCACCTTAAAAGTGATATACTCATCTTTGTCAAGTCTGATGATGTCACCATCCTACAAATATACCCGTGGAAAGGTGAAATCTCAGTAATGTGTACAGGGTGTCATGTCAGTGCATACTGCTGTAGTATCATAATGTCGATAGGTTGAGTTTTGAATCCTGCTCTTGCTGAGTGTGTGTGTCTCCCCTGAGGAAAAGCAACCTTTTTGGAGACTACTCACACACCTTAAAAGTGGTATACTTTGTCAAGTCTGATGATGTCACCATCCTACAAATATACCTGTGGAAAGGTGAAATCTCAGTAATGTGTATAGTGTGTCATGTAAATGCATACTGCTGTAGTATCATAATATAGTTAGGTAGGGGTGCACTTGCCAACTCTGTCTATGTGTGTCTCCCAGGGGATGAGCAACCTTTTTGGAGAATACTCACACCCCTTAAAAGTGGTATACTCATCTTTGACAAGTCTGATGATACCACCATCCTACAAATATACCATTGGAAAACTAAAATTCCATTAATGTGTATAGCGTGTTGTGTAAATACATACTGCTGTAGTATTGTAATGTAGTTAGGTAGGGGTCTGAATCCTGTATTTGCTAACTGTGTGAGTGTGTGCCTCTCCCTGAGGAGGAGCAACTTTTTGGAGACTACTCAGACACCTTAAAAGTGGTATACTCATCTTTGTCAAGTCTGATGATGTCACCATCCTACAAATATACCTGTGGAAAGACGCAATCCCAGTAATGTGTATAGTGTGTCTTGTAAATGCGTATTGTTGTATTATCATAATATAGATAGTTGTTTGAATCCTGCACTTACCAACTGTGTGTGTCTCTCAGGGGAGAAACAACCTTTTTGGAGAATACTCACACCCCTTAAGTGGTATACTCATCTTTGACAAGTCTGATGATGTCACCATCCTACAAATAAACCTGTGGAAAGGTGAAATCCCAGTAATGTGTATAGCATGTTGTATAAATGCATACTGCTGTTGTATCATAATGTAGTTAGAAAAGAGTTTGAATCTTGCACTTGCTGACTGTGTGTGTGTGTGCTCCAGGTATATAACACTGCTGGTCAATGTAAAGTATGTTTTGATTATTCTAGTGTATGACATATCACAATGACAACTGTATGTGCATTGCACAAGTAAGGTAGCAGTGGTGCAAATCCATATACATACATGTGACCTCAATTATTTTGTAGGTGGGTACTCTGCATTCTCCATGAATGCATCTGTTATCTTTGCCAGAGTGTGATAGTGCTTTCCAGACCTTAGGTAACTTCTGTATCCTTGTGGCAAGCTTAGCCACTGCAGTGATCCCTGGGCTACGTCTTCTTTTTCACATCCACTCATCACGGTTTCTATTGAAGAGTGTGAGTGAGGGTTTATGCATGAGGTATATTTGAAACCTGTTCCAAATCAAGCAAAGTCTGGCAAAGTTGACTAATCATTATAGGTGTGCAACAATCTCTGTGGATCTGCATGCAAACCCTTTATTGCTTAATTGCTCCACAGAGGGATTTCCAAAACCCTTTGGTAAGGTGATTATCAAAGGAGAGATGACTAAACACATGGCTCTATGTATACATTAGTACCTGTTCCACATTTTGGAGGCTACTACCTATGTGGTACTCTGGGGATACTTTGTTTTCTAAAAGTGGATAACTATGCTTTCGTTGGCTTATAGCTTTACAGCATGAATTTGACACCAGGTATCTGTCTCTATGATACCTTTTTGGAGGATGTGTGTGTCATCTGGAGAAGAAAGTATAGCCCATAGTATGCATTTTCATCAGATGTGGGCAGACATATCCCTACTGTGTTTGATTGAACCTAAGAAAGCTATATGCCAAACAGGAGTGGTCCCAGGACTGAGTGCAGGTGAATACCACTTGTTACTGGCCTAGAATAGTACATGCAGGCTGCAAATGTTATTGTGTGTCCTACATCTGTGCATCAGTTGTCAAGCCACCATCTAACAATTGTTTATGGTCAGTCTGTTGAGGTTATGTATAATACCAGAATGTGGGATGGGTATAAATTGCTGGTGAGCTATAGCTTGGCTGTGTTGACCTCCCCTCCCTCACCTATAGCCTTGTTAACTGGCTTGAAGTCTACTAGGTGTAGGAGCCATGATCTGACCTTTAGAGAACCTAAGTGGGTATGGTGCAGTGTTTGCAGGTTCATAACGTCTCTGTTAATTAGTTCCATAATGCTGTGCTCCATAGCCTTCCAGATAACATTTGTCTGGCTTATAGGGTGAGAGTTTCCAGGACCTGTTGTAGTTCTACCCTTAATCAATTTATTTTAACATTTGCACTGGGTGTGACGAGGGTGGACAGGTTCAAGAATAAGTATATTAGAGGGTCAGGCCAGGTTTGAAGGTTAGTAGACCAAGCCAGATAGGCAGGATTAAGTTGGTTTGTACATGTGCTGAGGAGGGATGCAGAGTATATTATGAAATAGATGCTAAGGATGAAGCCGCCAGGTAACAGGAAAAGAGGAATGCCTAAGATGAGGTTTATGGCTGTGGTGAGAGAGGACATACAGGTGGATAGTGTGAAAGTGCAAGATGCAGAGGGCAGGAAGAAATGGAAACAGATGATCTACTGTGGTGGCCCCTAATGGGAGCATCTGAAAGGGGAAGAAGAAGAATACATTGTAGCTCAACCCTTGTGGACTGTGAACACCATTACCGTGCATCATTTCACAAGTATGTAACCTGTATAGAGGCTGCATCTGGACAGAGTGTTTAGGTGAGTGGTGACTTCATATGTCAGCTTCTGCATGACACAGCCAGGGACTCTGTCCAGTACCATTGCCACTGTGGTTTGGACTGTGGTAAAGGGATGTTTTAACAAGAGTGTCTGTGAATCATCAGGTTTTACATTCTTCAGGTCTGGAAATGTGGCCCTTGTGTAATGACAGGGTGGTGAAATCTCCATTCAAACTGTCTAACAAGGAATTGGTAATGTCAGTCAGATAAGTGTACTTTGTGACCATTTACATTAACTGTGACCCAATCTGAGATTTCCCCTGTAGATTATAAACAACACTAACTAAAGCTTTAGTGTTGTCTTTGGAATCCTTGCCATTTTGTATTTTGAAGCTTGCCTTGTATGTTTATTGAGGGATTGTATTTTCCCAATGATACTGGCCTGAGAGGTTATCCCTTCTTGGTATGTAACTCTTTTTTGGTACAACGTCACACCTTCTATTTATATTTAGTTTATGGCAGGGGTCCATGAGACTAATGCACTTTTACTGTATAAGTGAGAATTTCTTGTGTTTGTGAGAGCACGGTCCATGCAACCCTGTAGGTGAACAGTGTGCATTACTAAAGGATTCGTAAAGAAGCACCAACACCGTTGCAATCAAATCCACTGGTGAAAAAATATATAAAAGTATCTGTAAGCTGAAAAACACCGGTGGAAACTGGTAGAGATAGCAAAATCAAAATCACATCAACATCGACTTGCAGAAATCATGGACATCAAACGAATAAAAATAAAAATACTTTTATTCGAATACAGGAACAGAACAGATGAGCGCTTTCACGTACAGTGATGTACGCTTCCTCACATCTAATACAATAGACTCACAGTGGAGTTTAAATACTCAAAAAACAGCTTCTAATTGTTCAATTAGACAAATAAATTAGTTCACCTGATAACAAATAATCTAATGTCAGTTAATTCAAGCAACTAATAAAGATTGTTGCAATGGTTACTTACACTGAAGCATAAAGGCTACATAACTGAACAAGCTATAAAGCTATCAGGAAAAAATATATGTATATATAAATACATTTCTTACAAATGTAAAAAGATATATATATATATATATATATATATATATATATATATATATATATATATATATATAGCTATACATACATGTAATACTATTCCTATATAAGATAACATATACTAAGCTAGGGTTGCCAGCTGTCCGGTTTTTGACCGGACTGTCCGGTTTTCTGAGCAATTGCTCGGTTATAAATATCATTCAAAACCGGACACGTGAAGTCCGGGGTTTGTGCCACCATGAGCGAGTGCCATGCCCGCCCTCCCACTACAGCTGCAGGCAGCAGGTACCATTGATTGCGGTATTAGTGCCATCTTCTCCTTTAAGGAGAATCATGCGTGCGCATACTTACACCACCAGCATGAAACTAAATCTAATTGGCAGTCGTGCCAAATTTTAAGCTAGCAGTTCCAAAGAAGGAGCTAAGTCCATGTGGCAGGTAGAGGATGTTGTCCAGCGTATGAGAGCTCTGGAGCTGAGCAAAGAGAACAATTTGGAGGTAGAAGGAATAAAAGTAAGCACTGATAGTACTTCACAGTCCAGTGAGTCCACAGATACATTTTTCATTTTTTTTTCAGTAGGTAATTCAGGTAAAGAGATTATACAGGAGATTTAATGCATTACATAGTGAGGACTCTTTCTTGAAAGTTTTAATGAATGGCTTGTGACTTTTTTATATTTTGGTTTAAATAATAACAATTCACAGGGTTATTCTCTGACAAGGGAAGAAGGAAAATGACACGTCTTTGATGCTGGTTGGGGTGTGTTGGTATATCGGACAGTTTTTGCAACTTTGGCTTGAAATCTAACTTTGATAATTGCAGCTGAGATTCGGGTGTTGCTTAGAATATTTTATGTGTAATTGATTATTTTTTCATTACCATGTCCAAAATCTGCAATGCAATATATTTATGGATATTGTTTTACATTACTATTGTCAATGCATTTTTTAAAATTAGTTAATGAAGTAAAACTTGTGTAATTCTTGGCTATTCAAATGAGTATTCTTGAAAAGAGATGACATTCCAACGCATGTTGTTACTTCCTTAAAAGTAGAGTAACCTGCTAAATGCAAAGTTAATGCTTTGTTATGAGGTCCTGAACACCAGTGTTATAATGGCTCTTACCCTGTTTACACAATGAGCAGTGTGGGGCTTGGGGAGGATGATTATATGAAACTAGTGGCTCTCTTTGAAGAGCCGAGGTACAATGATCATTTTTTGAAGTGATAACTGGGTGTCAAAATTTTGTGCAACACTGTTACAGAAAATGAATTTAAGAAGTGTAAAAGCAAATGGGCAATATGTTCCAGAAAAGCTGTAGTTTGACCTTTTCATCTTACATTTTTTGAGGCGGTCAGTTGTACCGATGGATTATCACATCTTCACCATCAGCAAGATTTCAAGGAACAGCCATGATCAGGAGGTTGGCCATTTTGCATATGTAAGGAATGCATATATGTTTCTATGTGACTTTGTAGGGGAGAAGGTATTTAACATGAAGGAAGGAGTATCATGGCGTCATGGATCAGAAGTGAGCATAGTGGCAATCTGGAGGCTGACCTGTGAGTGGCTGCCATCACATGTTTTAGCAAGGGTGAGGTAAAGGAGGCAGCCACCTGGTGTGCAACCTAAGGAGGGTGATGGGGCTGATCAACAACAACAGTTTCTGCAGTCTTTTTTTTCTCTACTGGCATTTCTGATGATGGTGCCAAAAGGCACATCAAAGCTTCATATGTGTTAAGTTGTATGAAGAAAGTCACTTGGCTGTAGGAAGCCAGTTTGTATAAAGGTGGTGTAAGTGTACAAATCTGTTTGTTACAGGAAAAGTCAAAGGATTTTTTTTCCTTTTGCCTGTACTGAAGGGGGTGTGAATCCAGGTTTAGGTAACGGATTTTCTTTCGTCTTCTGATGACTAGCTGAAGGGATGGATGCTCTATCAGGTGCAGACACTTGGCACTAGGTAAGCCAGTTTAGCAGTATTACCTGCAGTCTTATCCATTTTTTTTCTGGACTATCCACAAATCAAATCAATTCTCTGGTAGTCAGGAAAACACTGTACAGACTCCAGTATTCTGTTTCACAATAGGAAATAGACTATCAGTGTTTGTTAAACTGACTGACTTACTATGCTTTTTTACAGAAAAGCATAGTAAATCGGCTGAAAGCAGGCATCCGGAACAGAAAATAGGGCATTCCCATCAACTGATGCCATGGTGATGTCACAAAATGGGTGGAGCATGGATGGGAGAGGGGGGTGGGAATGGGTGGAGTTATGGGTGATGCGAGGGGCGTGACCTTAGTCCGGTTTTAGCCACAAAGAAAGCTGGCAACCCTATACTAAGCAGAGTTCTAAAATATCACAATAAGTGCCAGTGCCCCATTAGAAAATAAATAAATAAAATAAACATTTAAACTTTAAAACTTCTACAAGTCGATGTTGATGTGATTTTGATTTTGCTATCTCTACCAGTTTCCACCGGTGTTTTTCAGCTTACATTACTAAAGGATTATGCAGCTGGGACAGTGTTAACCTTAGTAATGCAAACCAATGACAGATAGCAACAACAGCATCACCCACAGCACAGTGTCAACCCATATCACACACACAGATGCTTACTCAAGTTCCAAAATGTGTCTAGTACAATGCATACTGGCCACCAATAGAAGCTATGGATTGTTAACACTGGCCAATACAGGGCATGTCACCTTGCCCATGTGTCCAATATGCATGTACATGCAGACAGTGCACCTCCACCATGGTCACAAATGTACACCTGCAAACCTGTGCTGCACACATCCCACACTTACTGTCCACTGTATAACGCATGCTGACACAACTACATACATTAGCCAAGTGGTACATGGGCAAACAAAATACAATTGGAATAAACACTGGTGAAAACAGTAAAACATTGCTAATTACAGCTTTAATGCATCATGCCTGCTCAGCTACACCTTCAAGGATATCATTACACTTTACTGCTGTCAACATGCTACACATCCAACCATTGCTATACTTTATTAAAGTCACCCTGTGCATCAGCACCATGTTAGCCTGTTCCTGCATCAGTGTTACAGATGACAGGAGGTGGCACAGGTTTCATCATATGCACAGGGTGTGTTGTTGGTTTGCCAGAGGCCTAAACTGAGTCATACAATGGACATGTTTGTGTGTGTGAGGGCCATGAGTACTGTTATGGGCCACTGTTGATGTAATGTGTGCGGGTATGTGTTTGCCCTAGGTTTCTGGTTTATGTGTGTGTGTAAGTCTGCATGCACACAGTTCCACCATGTGGCTGCCATATACAGGGATTTGTGAGACAGCTACAGACTGTACCTGGCAGCCTTTACAGATCACCGTCTCTGGCCACGGATATGAAACCTGTGCCTTGCAGGGATGCTACAGACAGTATCAGGTACTAATCCAGACAGGGTATTATCCAAAGAGGTTGACATATGTCCAATGGATCCAGGTCCCTGCTGGGACTGGCCAGAGCCACGTGCATGTGGTCTTTTAGGATGGTCTATGGACAGTCCCCCCACATTGCTGGGGCTGGTACTGGCCCTATGGGAATGGCTATGACTTGCTGGATGTCCACGGCGACCTCCAGCTGCTGATGTTGCCGGCATATATCAACATCTCAACTGTCCCGCACTGTCCTGACACATGGACATGACATTGTGGAGGACATCCAATGTCTCACCCCAGCGTCTATCAATGACCTCAGTGTAGTTACATATGGCACCTGCTAGATCATGGATACTGTCATTTACAGAGGTGTTATGAGCCCTCTGTGTCCTTAGTCCCAGTCTGGTGTACTGCTCCATTCGTGTCTGTGCCTCCATGACAGCCTGGAACATGCATGTGGTAGAAAGAGGTGTGGCACGTCTGCCAGGGGCATGATGACCAGCAGTGCTCTGACGAGAACCCCTCAGCATCTGCCTATGTGGTACCATTCCAGACATCTGACTATGGCTGCTGTGTCCTTCTACATGTGCCATAGATACCACACTGTCCTGGCCAGTGCCAACCGTACACTGTCCCTCAGCTAAGGGCAATGGTGATGATGGATGTACAGGCAGTATGACTGTGTGCATGGATGGGGTGGAAACTTGTGTACTGACAGTTGGTGGCCCAGCAACAGACCCTGACAAACCTTCCTGTGCCTCAACACACCTATCCTCATCATCACTGTCTGTCTCAGTGACATCAGGTTCCCTGCTGTACTGAACCAGCCCCACCTCAGCACCTGTGAGAGGAAAACAGGAAACACACTTTAAGACCTGAACATGACTTCAGACCACATGCACACATGCACACATGTGCACATGCACACATGCACACATGCACACATGCACACATGCACACATGCGCATATGCACACACACAAAAATACACTCCTCCCTAAAGCAGACACACACAACACCAGCAATCTCAGAACATACACAATAGCAGGTGATGGTGGGGTACAGTATCACAAGCAAAACAGTCATATCACACATGTCAGCATACAGGACATGTGTTGCTCAACAGCATGCAGTGCAAGTGTAGACAGTCCTTGTTACTATCAGTATACATGGCTTTGATGCATGTGTTTTGTTCTTAGGTAATGGGCCTCCCCCTGGAACACAATGCATGCATGGACACAACATAGCTGTGCAGCTACTCATAACCCTGTAATGTACTGTGCACCATAACTCACAGGTGTACATACCATTGCTGGATGTGTATCTGTGTGTCAGATAAGTATCCAATGCTGATTACAGCCTCTGTGTCTTTAACAAATAATTGTTGACACATTTTTAGCACATGCATGATGAGTATTCACACAACATCATCAGTGGTGCATGGATAATTGATGGAATACCATTTGGCCACATACCCAATGTACGGTACTTATAGTGAGTGTAGATCATATTATGGACATGCCAGTCTCATCCATGACATGGCATGCTAAAACACAGGTGCATACTTAAACACTACACATACCCAATGTGTGTCATATGACCTAGCCACTCAATAGCATCACAAGACATATATGTGTCAGTTGTGCAAATGGTGATTGGTATGCATATTGTTTAGAGGTGCATATGTGTGCACACATGCAACATTAAGGTGTATAACAATGGAAGCTATGTCTAGTACTGTGGTTACAATAACTGGATGGGGTATAGTACCATAGGCTATCATCATGAAGCATCATGCAATCACTTAAGGCTACAAATGTTTCTCAAACCAGCACTAATCATGCTGTGCTGGAACTGTACTACCTTGGCTACATTCACCATTTCACAACCAGTTGTTACGTGAGTTTGTAAGGAGGCCAATAAGGAGCATTCCCTGGCATGAATGTGTAGTGTGTTGCAGAGTGTTTAAATGCCCCATGATAGGCCTCTACCCCTCAGGTATATTATGTGTAATGTGTGGATGAGATTTTGGATACTGGGGTGTGTCTTTCCAGAGGGTTTGGGAATCCTTTATGTGTAGCATGTTTAAATGCTCTGTGTATGACATAGATGTGTATGTTATGTGCATGTTGAGTATCAACTGTGCCTATCCAATGGGTCATTGCAGTCTAGCCACATTTGTTTGAGATGGTCTGGGTATTGCATGTGTTTGAGGCAGCTAATCATATTAGTGAGATGTGTGTGCTCTTATACCAAACATGCACAGCATGCATTATGGGTAGGTGTGTTACATGTGTACATGGCTTACACCTTAACTATGACATGCACTTTTTATTTCCAATAATAAATGTAGAACACACTCACCAGCATCTGTCCGCTGCCTTGATGTCATCCCAGAGGGACCTACATATAGATCAGACAGTTTGTCAGTGGCCACAACTGTGGCATTTCTACTGTGTGCTTGCAGTCTTACAGTACAACAACAGTTTACATTCACAGAGCTACAGATTATGTTCCAAATGATCAGTATTGCACAACAATAGTCTCCACATCTTTGAACGACAAACTCCACATCTAACTTATGCATGATCTACCAATACAGATAACAGTAGTCTACAGATATGCCATGTTACCTGCATGCTCCATGTGTGCTTGCTGGGTGGCTCCAACCTCCATCATGGTGTATGTCTGCTGCTGTTGTTGTTTGGCAGGTGCCACCAGGCTCAGGAGCAGCTCCTCCACTCTGGTGATGGGGGGATGGATATTAACACCACCTGCTGTTGCAAGCTGTTGTCTCCGCACATCAGCAGCACGCTGACAGACATGTCTGAGAAGATCACTGCAGTGGTGGTGTACCTGCTCATATGTCCAGTTATGCAGTCCTACCTCATTTACCCTGCGGAAATCTTTCAACATTGCAATACACTACTGCTGGTCCTTGCTGGTTCGTGAGAACATGAGACGGTAGTGCTAAATCATACTGCTAGTAATTATATCATCTTCAGCACTACTGTAACTGGGGTTCCTGTGATGCGCCATGATCCCTGGAAGACATAATTATGAAAATATGTCTGAGCAAGTCATATGGCACATTTAACATTATACAGTAGAGATATCACTGAACTGCCATATATAGCAACCTATTAGCTAACTGAGAGTGAAACACTTTAACTGCCACTTATCACTGCTCACCCCACAACTGCTTGAAAGTGCCTTGCTCCCTCTCTATCTAATGAACCATGTTCTGCACAGCAACAAAATAAAATCACTATATAAGACTATACAAGAGTACCTGGCACACTGTATGCAACATGATGCACCACCTAGCCACAGCAGATATACATCAAGCTGATGTGTAAAGAAATATATCATCCATCACAATGAGTGTAAGGTCCAGTAAATTTATTACTATTATACTGCACAACTTGTTAATGGCAAACCCGTAGCAAAATATGTGCACAATTGGGAATATAGGTCACATACTGCTGTAGTACACTATGAATGTTGCTAGATACGCAGTTATATGTTTTACCACACATATGTCAAAGGACATGTTACAGACATAACCACACACACACATCAGACATAATTACAGGACACAAAGGTATGACAACCCAGATAAGCTTTCAGTGTGTACTATACAGTACTGTGTGTCAGTACTTACACAACTTTAATCTTGAGAAATGTAATCTGTGGTGAATACAGGGACCACACAAAACAATGGATTCAGGCAATGTGGACATACACTATACTTTGCTGTACAGGCTCAGAGCTTCAAGTAGTACTACAGTACACACAGGATTTGGATTCAACATCGGTACCAATCAATAATCATAGATGTAGTGCTTTAGCCTCCAATGTCGCACTCTAGTTAAAACCAAGAGACTTAATCACACTGTATGCAATAGCACTTGTTCTGCCCAGCAACAGAATACACAGCTTTTGCTAGGATCAAAGCAAGGACCCATAATACCATGACATAAACAGTTTCTCACTAAGCTATCCCACAGATACATATCTTTGACGTATTCACAAGCATATTGACCATCACAGTCAGTCAACAGTACAGAGAATCTATTGCAACAAGTAGATGTAGGTGTGTATGAGTATATATAACTATATATATATATATATATATATATATATATATATATATATATATATATATATATATATATATATATATAAAAAATGCATATATACATATACACAGCCATTGGTGTACATAGACATATATATGTAGGCACATATACATTTCACCTTTCATAGTGATTATATCAATTATACAAAAGATGTAAGGTGTCAGTAATGTAATAAAATTGCACAGTCTTGGGATAAATGCATTGAAGGTGTTCACAGCCCAGGTAGCTTTAGCAGGCCTTACTGGCTTCAACATTGCAAACTGAACAAACCACCCACAGTGTTTAACCACCACATGTCATATACCAGCACTGTATGCTGTCTTGTTTGTTACACACTAAAACCTACGTACAAATATGCGCATACTAACCTTCACCAACATATATATCTCCACCCTTCACAAACAGTTGCAGTATGTCCCCTGCTCTATGCACATATACAGATGTGAATATATATGACACATATATATTTCTCTGTATGTGTGTGGCCTATACACACAAGGTCCACACTGTTGTAAGTCCCTGGGCCTCACAGCTAATTGTTGGGCCTTGCTGCAACACAAACAGGTGTCACATATGAACACACACTAACATTAGTGGGGGTATATATGGCTACAGATGCTAAATAAGCATACTAGACTGCTACAACAGTTAACAATGCTAAGCTACACTTTAATATGATTATCATATATGTGTTGTTCTGTCACACCCATGTTTATATAATGTCAGTGCTAATCCCCCCAACAGCCATTGGCCACACTCCTGTACAGAACACAGATAACATGGATCAGATATTTGACATTTAATGCTGAGCTACACATTTCACAGGTATGTCCCACTGCCGACATACAGTATTATCCATAGCAGTAGTTAAGCAGAAAGTACAGTTTTGTACCTACCATAAATGTAGATGTTCGAGGATTCACATTGCTGCAGTCCTAACTACTGGGTAGTCCGCCGTCCCAGTCAGTCGAATACCAAAGAGTATATGGCCCCAGCGTCGGTCAGACCACCTTACTGACGCCAGTCAGCCAGGTACAATATGCGCATGACCCGACGTCATAACTTCCAGATTCTTTGCCCAGAAAAAAGATAAGGCTGAAAAGATAAGTAAAAAAACCAAAAACTCAAACAATACACCACCAAAATATGTACAATATATACAAAATTACCAGAATATAACCTCCACACCCACAGCACACCTAAAACACAGGGAGGAAGGAGGGATGTGAAATTGGCAGCAATGGCACATCTACAACATTGCTGCAGTCCTAACTATTGGTAGAATCCCAAAGCAGAGGTAAGGGAGGCTGAAATCATAAAGGAGCAGGAACTGACAACATGCCTTTGCAAAAAATAGCAGTGGCAAAACCAGCCCCTAGACTTAGAGTAGAGTGATAATGCTTAGAGAAAGTAGAAAGTATGCACTGAACTGTAGCTGCCTCAAAATATCCTTAGTTACCACACCCTCTGAGGAATGTTTGTTGTGTAAGTGGTAGTAGCCCTAGTGGAATGAGAATCAATCCCAGCTGGAATATGATGATGATAATAAAATGCAACAAAAATCAATCCACAATAGTTTGTTTTGACACAGGCTTGCCCCACACAGGCTCCTCAAAAAAAGAACAAAACAAAAAAGAAACACACAAAAATCCTTAGTCCTGCTCAAATAATAGCGCCAATAATAATAACGCAAAAGCCTGTGTGTGCTCTTTTCCCTTTATTTTCTTTTTTTTTCTTTGGGGAAAGTAATGAATAGTATAGTTTGGTTTAAACTAGAAACCACCTTAGGCATAAAGGAAGGTTAAAGGAAGGAATACCCTATCCTTATGAAAAATCCTAAAAATCAAAAAAATCGTACTCCTGCCAGGCATCAAACCTTCTTGCAGAACTTCCAGAAGTAATGGCCAACAAAAAACAAACATCCATGACAAGTATTTCAATTCAGCAGTAGCCTTGGCAGACGGAAAGTTTCTCAAGTTTCTCCAACACAAAATTGAGATCCCAAGCTTGGAGCCCCTGCAGCTATAGGGGGTCTTATATTCTTGCCCCCTCTAAGAAATTGCTTGAATGTGGGTGCTTGAACAAAGGATGTCAAACAATGCAGGAGCTATCATAGTGTGAGCTGAAATTGAATGGAAAGAGAAGAGAAGAATAGATAGTCCAATAACTTGTCCAATTATTGAAGACCCACACAAATTATAGACTCTCTCATCAGGCTCAGAAATCTCCAAATCAAATTGCCTTTTTCAAAATAAAATCTCTTCTACTTTCTTCTCACATTTAGGTCTAAGCTTAATAATCATTTAAAACTTGTTTTAAAAACAGAAAATTGAAGTTGAGAAAATGAAGAGCTGAAGCTTGAAGAGATGAAGAGACCGTGCAGCTGTTAGAGGAAGAGAGTCCCAAGGAGTGAGGCCAGGGGCTTGAATACAGGGCTTCAATGGTGGAGGCTGCTGTTACCAGAAGGCCCCAATACCATCATCCTGCTGAATGGTGAAATCAAAATTAAAATTGATCATCCTTTCTCTTCACCTTTGGAAAGAAGCATGCCTGTCTGAGAATTTGGGGAGGAAAAAAAGCACACATGAAGAGAAGCCAGCAACTGAAAGAGCTTTGTGACAAAACAAGCTTTGCTATGATTTGGAAACGTGCAAAACTTTCCAAGCTGGAGATTTATGTCTGGCCGAACAGATCTATGTCTGGAGTTCCCCATGACATACAATTTTTTTCCCACATTTATCTGTTCCCATGACACTAGTGAGTCCACCATGATTTTCTCTTCTGCCACATCTTAGTTTTCCTCTTGCAGTCGGCAGCAACCTGAGTGCTGTTGCCAGTTTCTGGTGCTTGCCTATTCCCCCCATAAAATTTGATTAGTGCTGCACCGGTTGTGTTGTTGTCATAAATGTGTTGTTGCCTGCAACATGACAGTTGTGTTTGTTGGTTGAAATCAACACCTGCCCTGGAAATGTCTGTTAGAATTTACACCATTAATGCAAGCTGTAATAGATGTAAGCTTGTGTTGTTAACTGGTAGATGCTGTCACATTTCATGTAGATGTGGTCTTGTATCAGTCTGCATCCTGATGCCTCCCAAGCAAGAGAGTCCACATCTGTCGTTAGAATCTGATGTCTGAGGCATCTGTCCCTGAGAGACCCTTCCTAAAAATTCCTGATATTGATGTCCAAATTCTATTTGAATGAAGTCCATTGGAAAAATGACAGTGTCAAATCAATTCAGTGTTTCCAATTGCAGCTTGAGATACCTGAGCAGGCATTTGTCCATAGTTTTTGATTGGGAAGCACCAGAACCCTGCATACTGAGATGAACCCTGATGGAAGAGGACTGAAAGATGCAGTTGTTTAGAGATGAAAGTTAATCTGGAAGTAACTGGAAAGATTCTTTTGAGAGAAGGGGTTAATGTCTGATTCAGACTGCTGTTGGAGGCTAATGTCTTAGAAAGCACATGTCTTGAGGGTACTAGACTGGACTTTATTTAAATTCTGAGAGGTCCCTAGGCATCTTAGCACTGCTATGACATATCCAAATGTAAGTCTTTGCTTTGATTCCCAGCCAGAATCAGGCAGTCGTCCAGGTAAGATTGAAAGTAAATGAATCTGGCTTGCCCGAGTAAAGCAATAAATATGCAGCCAGAACCTAGCGACCTACTCTGGCTCGAAAGATAAGCCATAAGAATAATGCAGAGAGAAATAGGCACATGAAAACCTGAGCAAAGCTGTAGAGACTTATGATCAAGGATCTTTTATAAGCAGAGAGGTAAGCTGTTGTGAGTGATCTAAGTTACCATCAGGAAAAGCAGATAAGCTGTGAGTAAAAGCTTGCGTAACGTTGGGGAATTGAAGAATGTCAATGTCCAATAAATTGGAATTGGGATAGATAAATCCTTAGGGTTCTCTAGAAACTTCCCACGTAAAATTACTAGGAAACTTGTGAACAGACTGGCCTAGGCTGCGGCTGGGAACTGGTAGAATGGCCCCTATTTGGAACTTTTTGAAAGGGAGGTTCTTTTCTGTGTTCTTTTGGTTAGCAAGTAGTGAATGATATCCAGAGGAGGAAGGTCTAAAGTAAAACCTGTAATGGAATGATTGAAAAGACACAGCCTCCAGAACAAAAGAGTCTTGGGTAATTATTTCCCAATTTTCTTTGAGCCTTCCTTCCTTCCTGCCAGCCTAGCTGCTGAACCTCTGAAAACACTGAAGTCTGAAAAGATTGTCCCTGGTCTGTGACGAACTGAGGACTGACCCTCCCTGGGGCCCCGCCTCTAGACACTCAGGGTAGACCTCCTAGGCCTAAAGAACCCTCCCCTCCTACCCTACCCTTCACAACCTAGGATAAGTCCATCCTCATAAGCAGGATATCCTTCTCAGTTTTAGTAGCAGAGGCCTTGTCTAAACTTTTCAATGCTGCTTGCAAAATCCTTAACAGTTTGCATAGACTTAGCCTTGTCCTCCATTTCTTTAACAAAACATCCCATGGGCGACAAACAACAAATCAGGGCTGTAAAGGAGCATCCAAAATCCTTGTTTTAACATGCCAAAACCCAAAGAAAGAAAACAGAAACCAGAGTCCCTCTGAAAGGAAGAACAAGCATTGAACACCACTGAGCTGGAATGTTTACAGAACCGCTCAGAGGAAATGTAATTCTGCAAGTTCAGACCTTACCACTCAACCTTGAAAAACTCATGACCTCTATTTTTAAATCCAGGCTGATCACCTTATATTTAAATTGTGAGGACTGACAATTCAAGCATTGCCCCAATGAGTAAAACAATTATTTTTTATCATGACATGGCTCTAACCAAGTTCACAACTTCTTTCCCCAGGAATCCAAAGCCTTTCCTCAGTTTCAGGACAGACTTGATTCACAACAGGAGAGGCCTTCAAGGCCTTTTCCCCCTGGGAGACAGGAAGCTAAACTGGGCTGGGATGAGAAGAATCATACTTATGGACTTCTCAGGCCCTATAGTATCGCACGGTAAGCCTGGGTAGGGAGGCAAATAGCTACCAGCTCCTACATAAAAAGCAAAAGGTCCAGCACAGGTGGAATAAAAAAAGGTAAAGCTCCCATTCTAATCAGAGGTCATGGAATAAGAGCATTCTGCCTATTCCCAATGAAAGAGAGAACTTCTTGCTTCCCAGGAAAAATGAGAGAATCAAGATAAGGGAGTAAAATGAAAATGAAAAAATGGAGAAGAAGAAAGCTGAGAAATGTATTGTCAGAGCGAAGAGAAGACAAGCCTCCAATCCCTCTCAGAATCAGAGTCTTCTCCCGAACCTCCAGAAAGCCAAATCTCCAGGTCTCAGGACTCTCTCAAGCTCTCAGGTCACCTAGGCCTCTTAAGCTGGGAGATCAAAGGCGAAGCTAATGATGTAATAAAAAAGCCTGCTGAAGACCCCAAAGGGGCTTTAGGTAAAACCCACTGGAGCAAGAGGAAGAAACCCTACCACCTGAAGAAGCCTTGGAAGAACTCTCAAAGAGCCCTTAGCCTTTCCTGGGAGAAGGAAGTCACTAGGAAGAGAGGGAAGAACAGCCACCTGAGAAGCCCCTCCCACTTCAGGAAACTCCTGGCAGAACCTCATCTCCCACTGAACAGCTCCTCCCTCTAGGCTTCCAAAGAACTCCTGGCAAATTCTCCGCCAAGCTGCAGCGAGTTTAAAGGCGGCTTTTCTGGGACACAGCGCCTTCTTCTTCCTGCTTTTTGCCTTGCTTTCTTTCTGGTGGCGCCGGCGCATCCGCATCGAGCATCCTCATGCAATTATAAACGTGGTAAACCAGGCACAACCTGGCACATACACAACTTATCTTAATCCCTATGAAATTAAGCACAAGCACAAGCATCCATCCATTCCTATCGTGCTCATCGTAAAAAAGAGGGATACAAAAAATAGTAATTAATGTTGAGGTATCTGTTTCCCACAATAATCCTGTCTGAAACTTGACATCGGTTAAACTTTGAAACTCAAAACTAAACTTTCAACCCTAGCTTCACACTTATTTAACGAAAAGGTCCTGAAACTCTGAAACTTCGGTCTTGCAACTTGACAACCTACTGGAATCAGATTGCTTCTGCAGACGCATCATCGCGGCCTCAAAATGCATCGACCGACCAAAGTCATCGAAGTTAGTACCTAGGACTATCACAATTAGCCAAGTGGACGCCGGCGCGTCAGTCTTTAATTATTGGGGACGCATCATTTGTGGCTAAATAAGTACTGCTGCCACATATGAATGGTTCACATTATGTAGACTATTCTTCAATAACATCTACTACATGCCAGTAAATACATATGTGTCACATACCTTTCCTTTGTATGATTTGGTAATATTTCTTCTTCTTTTTCCTTTTCTCTGTCTCTCTCTCTCTCTCTCTCTCTCTCTCTCTCTCTCTCTCTCTCTCTCTCTCTCTGTCAGTCTCTGCAATAGAGTGATTGAGCTTGTTGGCAGAGATTGCAGCCTGCTTTTGTAGGAATTTGCACATGAGCATGTGATGGTCTCTGCACCAATTAGTGGCCACCATTTGCTAATTGCATGCAGCCTGCTGTGTAGTAATTGCAGTAATCACTGTCATAGCAACCCAGTACTATAAATTAACTCATATAGGTGTGGCCCTTTCAACTTTCCAAGATGGAGATCATCCTTGTTTGCTGTGGACATCATTGTTTAAGACAGAAGGTTAGTATAGTTCTTATATCAGAAGACGGGTGTAGCCAGAGATTTACATTTTGTACTCAGACCTAATGTTGCTGCTTCCAGTACCCACTTGTCAGTGTAGACCTGTACTCTCCCCTCAAAATGCTACCCCAAGATACATGGAAAGATGTACTTTCTTTTCAACTTTTACAACTACCTGCCATACAAAGCTAGTTATTGAGATGTATTCCTTTGGCGCAAGAATTGTTTGTGAGCTGCTATACTGTGAATATTCACGTATTCAGTTCTAAACAGTTTGTGCTTTTTTAGTGTTGACATTAGCACAAGCTGCTCAGAAAAACTGGACACATTTCAGTACTGTGTATGCTTACCTACATCCTTGGCAGACCCTGCACACACAGGTATATTCTACATTTGGGTAGAGTTGCAGAAGTACAGAGAACATAAGTAGTATTGTGCGGATTTTACCTTACTGGACTTACAGGGTTGCTGTGTACATGTTAATTTATCAAGGCAAGTAGTCTATCTGCGTAACTCCCAACTGTGGACCTATCCACATGATAGCCAGAGAATAGCCTGTTATTTCTTTACCTGTGCAGCACACAGGTCTTTTCAGCAATAGAGCAATGGCATTCTTACAGTTGGTTGCTACCAGTACATGGCTACATCCATTTGTATTTCAGTGTTGTATTCCTACATAAGGGTATGCTTCTGAAACTCCTTCCAAAGCTATTTGCACAGTGTGTAACAGCAGAAAGGCTGATATGCCTCTATGTTTCTGCCTCTGCCAGACCTCTCAACCACTCAGGTACATATTTGAACAGACTCAGGGAAAAGTAAAGAAAAAGGCAGGGACAGTCAGGGACACCTTTAAAATATTAGTGCCATTAAGTTGAGACATTGAGAGAATCAGAGCATATGAATTAATACACCTTTTCTGAAGTAAAAGAAGTGTCTAACTCTTAATTATTGTCATTATTCATTAAGTGTAATTCACCACCTTTCTGGCCAAAGTCAGTAGTTTTCGTGGGGATTCAGAGGGACAGAGCTAAAATTTGTTTCAAAATCAGGGACATCCCTGAAAATTAGGGACAATTGGGAGGTATAACCTCTGCCCTAAACAGGTATGCCAGTGTTTGTCCTGCTGTGATACTGTGCGGGGTTGTAAAGTGATGGTGTAACATTATTACATGCTAGAATGGCTGCTTCTCTTATCACAGTCATGTAATGTAATCCCACAACAACTGTTGGTAAACATCCACAAAACAAGTTGCGTGGTATGGTATTCCTATTTTTCCTTTACATTCACTCATTCTAATGCATGATATATTTATATAAGCACGAACTTTATGTATATCTACCATGGCTCAGTGGTACTTCATATTGTGTAGTGTGTACAAGGTCCGGTGTTTGAGACTGACAGAGGTGTTTTATTTTGCTCCTGAGCAGAACAAGGGCCCTCACATACAGAGTGACTAAGGCACTTTTAAGCAGTTATAAGCGGGTTTGCATGGGTTTGTGTGATGCTTAGCAATGCTTAGCTAAGCGCAAACAAGAGCAAATACGTGCAAACCCGCTAACTACTGCTTAATAGTGCTTATTCCCGCTAACCCCCACGCTCATTTCTTTGAAAGAAAAGAAAAATAGGGAGATAGGAAAGTGGTGAAAAGGGGGTACAAAGAGAGAAAGACAGTATGGAAAATAGTTTGGGATGTGCAGGACGGGTGTAGGGAAGGTCCATAGCTGCCCATTTCTTTAACAGCAACAGCTGTGCATATGGAATAAATTTGGAGGTCGATATGAAACCTTCAACCCCTGAGAAAGGGGTCAGGACAACAAAGTATGTTGTAATGCCAATTAAATAACATTTTATGTGTCCAGTGGACATGTGTGCAAAATGGGCAGCTATGTATGGGGCGTAATTTTTTTGGGAGCAGATTGCCCTTTTTATTTTCAGGTGAGAGTGGAATGTGGGGTAGGGGAAGTAAGTATATTTGGGGAGGTAGGTTGGGGAGGTAAACAGACAAGACAAACAAGATGCATACAGGGGAGGTATATGACACATGTGGTGGGTGAACACCTTTGACAGGGAGGGATGTTTGGAAATCACAAGCCCATGAGCCCCAAGTTGGAAACAGTGGGACTGAGGTCCCCACCCATGGGCAGTCACCACTGTACCTTCATAGCCCAGAGGGTGGCTGTGCTGGGGGCTGTGTAGGAGGGGCAGGCTGACCCGGGAGTTGTGCCACTCATGCCTCAAGTTGGCATAGAGGTTCTGCAACAGAACATTCAATCTCTCTACGCACCACAGCCCGGACCATTCAAAGGGTGATAGGTGGCCCTCCGCCACCCATGCTTCCACGGGGGGCCAAGCCCCATCCCTTGCAGTGCTTCCACCCAAAGGTGGCACAAGGCCAATGGAGGAGGAGGTCCCAGGCTGGGCACTGGACCTGCTGGTGCCAGGTGCCATGGCCAGCTGAGGTTGGACAGGTGGGTCCGCTGGGACCGGCCATCCCATACAAACTATGTTTTGGAGAGTTTAATAAAGATATGGGTTAGTAACAGTCAACAGCATTCCCAATTAGTTATAAAAGTATGCAGAAGTATTCCCATTAACCCAACACACCAGATTTTCAACAGTTGAAAAGCAAGCATAACACATGCATATATGCATATATAGAACAATAGTGGACATTACAACAGCATGCAGGTTGAATTGATGGCAAAGGCCACCAATATTGTGGTATTTTAACAGGGCACATGCATAGAAATAAATGCAAATATTTATAAACCAATAGGACATATGTCCCAACAAATGTTTTGGGATTAGACATACCGACTGAGGTGTGGAATTGCATTTTTTATGCACATACAGTAGGTTGGAAAAAGATAGCTCAATTAAAAACTTATATATCCTTCTAGTTTTCACTACATTCCTATTAACTGCAGTTATATGTCCCTTACATGTATTATTATACTACCCAATGTTCTTATATTGTGCAATTGGATTTTGCTAGATCATTATATACATGAGCTGTATCTTACAAACTGTCCAAGATGCAGATGTTACTGCTACATATTTTGAGAGTTGCTCACACACACTACTGCTAAGATGGTACACTAACAGCTCTACTTTTATATAATTATCTAGATATGTTCAGGTGAAATTATCAGTTATATGTTAACAGCTCCCTACATTTCTGGCAGCACACTGACATTTCTGGGGAACAAAATACCAAGCTACTCATGTGCCAGATTAACCTGTACATGCTGGGCATGAACCAACAGTTGAGGGCTGTAAATATGCATCAAAGCTACTGGCCCTCCCTTCATCCACGTTATATGGGCCTACCCAAGTGTGGGTTAACATCGCTTAATACAACACTACTATTTGTAGAATGCAACAGTACAACAACATATCAAAGAAAATGACACAGATGCACTCCAGGAATTATACATTTATTAAAGGATTGTTACACCTTTATTTATTGGGTTAAAACACTTTTTGAAGGCTCTCTCATTTATTTTATATAACAGTACATGCAGAATAATTACTAACCTGCCTGATTACGTAGCCTTTGCAGCCTATCTTCATGGGCTTGCTGATTCATTGCCCGGACACCTGCAGCTATGAAGTAAATGCAGTGATACTGAGACATACCTATCCATAGTATAGACAAGCATAGCAATTCTTAACTACTTAATACAATGGCTACTTACTCAGTACTGAGGCATTATACATCGCATGGGATTCCTGGATCCACTGGTCCAGTTGATCCTCCTTACATCACTTCAGGTCAGAATAATGGTGCCTGACCTGCTCACCAGTCCGAGAAACACCAGTGACACTGGTAAGATCACAAGCAAGACTGTTCCAGGCCACCGTTTTATATTGGGTACCCTGGTACTGGCCCCACAGGAGTCTTTCCTCATTACTTTGGACTCCTCAATGCCCCAGTGTTGCGCTCTAAATCTCGTGCCTTCTCCAACACCAGCCATGCTGACTGCAGAAGGGAGCTACAACCAGTTATAGCAAGTATTCCCGCCTGTGGGGCTTAAATATGCCTCATTTCCTGTACTTATTTGTGATTGGTCAGTTTTAAAAAAACTCAGCTGTAGGCACACCTGCTTAGCTGATGTTGGCAATGTTTAAAATTCCTTTGATAGATATGTGTCTGTTGAAAGTGCATTGTTATGAAATGCTGTCATGGCTTAGTGGTTCAGTACTGTGACTATAGTGCACAGTATCCTGAGTTCGAGCTCTGTCACTGCTTTTTATTTTCCTACTGGGCAGACCTGACTGGTTAAGGTACAGTAAAGGAGCTGTGGCTGTGTTTAGCTGACTTTGCTCAACTTTGCTTGACTTTGCACAATGTTGCTTGACGTTACTCGATGTTGCTCGACGTGCTGGTTAGCTCAGTGCGCAGCTATGCGCAAATAAGTTGTGGTTGCACTGGTTGGTGCTGTGCGCAGCTACGCACAAAGACATTGCGCTATTTAACACGGTGCACAGCTATGAGCATTTTAATTTAAATATGCTCAGTACTGGTTAAATGTGCTTAGCAGTACTTTATATTGCTTAAAATAATGTATATATTGCTTAAAATAAGGTACTCATGCCTCAGAATCATAACCATTTCACCTTCATATATATATAATTCATTCACTACTACATTTAACATTTCAATGCTTTTTACAAAACTTATACATAACAAATGTCAGGAAATATTTTTGTATACAGATTTCTAACAGAAAATGGAACGTGCAGTAGTGGGACTCGAATCGTGAATGCCTCCTCTTTGTGCAAAGGCTCTAACCACTACGCTATTGCTATTTTGCTTAATTTGCATATATTTTTCTTATTATCCTCTTCGGTGTCTAAGCTGCTAACTGTAGCTAAGCAATGGGCAAACCCATGCAAACATGCATAAATACGGGCAGCTATATTGGAAATAAAACCAAAAAAAAAATTCTTTTAATTTTTACATTTGTACGTGGTTTAACATATGGGGGAGTGTAGTGTTACAATGTACACATGTGAGCGGACTCAATCATGTAAGTCGACATTTCTTGAGTTTCTTCATTGCAGGGGCGTGGATTTTTGGACTGCTCGGCAGTCTGCCACGCCCCCTACACTCGTCCACACTCCATGTAAGCTTTAGAGTTGAGGCAGCGCACCCTCATTAATATGCATGGCGCGCTGCCATCATACTCTTACACTGGTGTTTCCATGTAAGACTAATCTAGTCTTACAAGGAAGATTAGTAAATCCTGGGGTTGGTTTAAGTTTATATTTAAACACTTGGGTGCAAGACATTAATTTTGTTTACATTTCTGTTATTTACTATATTATACAAATGTTTGTGTGGAGCTTCTTTCCTAGAGTCTCCACTAAAAATGGCCCTAAGCCTAGCTGGACATACTAGATATATACATGTATACATGCAAATAAACGAATACACAAATCTTCCCATATAGTTAGGTTTGCAGTGTTTTAATTCCAAGGGCAAGGAATAAATTCAAGTTTCACTGACACTGAAATTTGAAGGAAAATATAATCAGAACACATTTAGCAAAATTATGTGATAGTGCAGTCTGTATAAACAATGCACAAGTAACATTTACTGCCAAGAAGATACAGGTTCATACATAAGTACTAGTTTTACTGCCCTTGTGAGCCATTTTAACTCTAGCCAATATCCATCAAAGTTGAGACTCAAACCTTGCACCCTGTGTTTGTGAGATAAACACTTTCATCAGTATGCCAACCCATCATAACTTATCATACCTTTAAGCTTTTCTTAAATTACTACATTAATGAATGTGTTGATACTTGAGTGAACATGTTGAAATATTGCCATTTTGCCTTTTGATTGGTCCTGGCATAACACAAATTCATTTAGAAGCTTAGGCCATGAGACGATATTAGGTAAAATGGCAGTGGAACATAAGTGATGTGTCATTGGATAAAAAGGACTATGTATGCAGATTCATCTCTGAGTGTGAGAATGAATTGGTGTGGTGTAGAATGAAGTAAGTTAATAAAAGAGAAGTTAAAAAAATATTTCACATCATGATAGTGTTCCACAAGAACGAAAAAAAAACAGTATGAGCAGACCTCTGAGCCTAGAAAAGACACTCTTACTCACCTTAATTATAGACCATTTTTTGTGATTTTTGCTTTTATACAGAGGATCGCAGGAGGTGTCCCCTCTTGAATCTGCTCAACTGTTTCAGATATAAAGTTTAATTTAAATAACTACTAAATAAAAAAAAAACAAATTGCGGAGTGACATACAGAAAGGGAAGTCACAGTCCAGGATTCATGAATGCCTGCTCATTGTGCTAAGCTCATGTGTGCAATGAGCTGCAATGAGCAGGGAGTTTGTGACTCAGGAAACAGTAGTACACATCATGGCTGGCTGGGAAAAGAGATAGCAGAATTATAAGCTAATACCATTATAATGAGCTATGTTGTATGCCAAATAAGGGAAAAACATGGCAGAGTAACATAAATGAATAAAACAAGTGCAAACACGTCATGCTTGCTTTAGCACTGAAATTAGCCATTTGCTTGAATACAGCCCCAGAAAAACTTCAAAAACTGTTAGATGATCCCATAGCCATTGTAAACCTGTATCTGCAAGAGGCTCTGATGCAAGGTGCTGCTGTTGATATCGCCAGATGTTGCCCTTGAAGGCACAGGGTTTTCAGTACTATGTTTGACCTACAGTGGGATCTATAAAATTGAAATAGTGAACCACTGCAGAGTGAACAGGGATACCTTACAGGAGATAATAGACATCTACCATGGCATTTGTGGAGAACACATCCCAGTGAATAGTAAGGTATGTGTAGCTTTACATATTTTAGCTACAGGAAATTTTCAATGACAAAAAAGGGACCAATGGTAGTTTCACAGGTTTCTGCCTCAAGAAAAACATTGCAACACTTCATATTATCTCTAACATCACCTGCCAGTTCATTACAAACCCACCTCTGTGAGCATCACTGTATCACCCTAGAAAGGAAAACAAGTAGCTTCCCATAAAACAGTATCACACCTATACAAACTACACCAGCTCCTTACATTTACTCCTTTGCATCTAGACTTCACAAAAATACTCTCATACAACCTGAGACCCTAATCACCAGCCACATCAACTGCCATTGACCATAGAACCAAACTCCACAGCACTACACATGCTTTTTCCTCTCAGGTACCTACTCTTTGGCAAGTTCTCCCCATCAGCATTAAGGAAATCAACAATTATTTCAAATTCATAATACAACTCAGAAAGCTCTACTTCATCCAACACAATTTCTCCTACTTTAGCATAGGACATATCACCCAACCTATTAACTTTCTGAGTCTCTTCAAATCTTTCAAAATTCACTGAAGATTGACCCACTTTAGAAACAAATGTATATATTGTACATTACACACTGATTATACATTGCACTGAGCTTGTTCACTGGAATGAATATACACAGTTTCCCCTGTGTAGATAGTCTGAACTATTCTGTTATTGCTTACATTTCTGTATTTTTGTTTGTGAAATGTTTTGTATTTCACCCAGGCTGAGCCTGAAAAAGAAAGAAAGAAAGAAAGAAAGAAAGAAAGAAAGAAAGAAAGAAAGAAAGAAAGAAAGAAAGAAAGAAAGAAAGAAAGAAAGAATATTCTACTAGTTGCAAATCTGCAATGTTTCATAATGTGATGGGGCATATGTAGTTTCCATGTACTCCAGAGGAAAGAACTAGAACCATGCCAAATTTCTATACCACAGCCCATTTCCCTGAGGTACAGGGAGCCATAGACAATACCCACAGTGAGATAAAGGCCCCACCAGGTGAGGAGGGAAGGAGGTACGTGAATCACAAAGGGCATTACTCTATCAGCTGTCAGGGTGTCGGCAATGCACCAGGTATCATTTACAATGTTTGCATGTAGGTCTTGACTCCCTCTATGGCATACCTGTGACCTCTACCAAAGGTTTGTGAGGGGTCACTTCACACAGGAGCATCAAGTGGGGGTATGCTGGATAAGCCATCAGACCTTGTCTTATTTCTCCTATGAGAAACCCATAAAATTCCACTGAGCCAGTATACAAACAACATGCATATACAGAATAGAAACATCACAGAGCATGTATTTGGGCTGCTTAAGTCACAGTTTTACTATTTGCCTACATCTGGTGGTGCCCTGCAATATGGCCCTCCCACCTCTGTAAAATACTCACTGTTTCTGCCATCTTACGCCATATTATACTTAGAAAACAGTTGCAGCAGGGTGGCCCAGTACAGGGACCACAGCTCCCACCACCACAGGCAGCGGCAGCTGATGGGTCTATATCAGATTGTCGAATGCTGACAACTTCGAAGCTTCAAACTTCAAACTTGAAAGTTCGAAGTCTAAAAACGCTGAATGTAAAAAAAAAAAAAAAAACAAACACTCAAAACCCAAAACAAACAAACAAAAAAAATGCTCTATGCACCCCCTACTTAAATATACCAACTCTGAGATCGCACTACAGTGCAGTAAAGGGAAATCTTCCCTTCCCACACTCTATGGCGATCTCCATTATATGTTTTGACATTTTTACACTTCAAACTTTCAAGTTCGAAGTTTAATGCTTCGAACTTGTCAGCATTCAACATTATGATATAGACTCGCAGCTGACACAGATGAGGGGTCAAATGAGGTTCCAGCAAAAAGGAATGACCATGACAGACAGACGATGGCACAGTATGCCACGGCACTGGCTAAAAGGAAGTGAATTGCACATACACTCACAACTTAATTAACATAAGAATTCATCAGATATCAACAGAAGTATTGATGTATACAAACAAGGCAGACTTTGCTTATCCATGGGCTGACTGGCTACTGTTAGAAACTCCAGGCTAGGATGCTCTCATTAGCAGTATCAAAGTGTGTGATTAACCTTTCATGAGCAAACACTACAATATGTAAACAGAGTAAGCATACAGAAAAAAAATGATGATGCCTACACAGGAATATCATAACATAAACTGATATAACAAGCAAATATAGACAATAACAACGATGCATTCAAAAAAACACAGACTATTCTTATCTGTGCATTGATTGTTACTCTGTTTATCAGACATAAGCAGTCCACATCAGCATCATCTGAACAGATGGATGAGCAAGTTATCCTACACAAATACAACTACCAGTATTACCATTACAAGTGCCACTACTGCTGCTACAGAACATTAAGCAGACTAAATACAAATTAAACCTGATTACAGATACACAAGAAAACAAGACCTTGACTAACCATGCAATGGCTGTCCACTCTGTGCATCAGACTTAGGTATCCCTATGTCACAGACTGAGAAAAGGCAGCGCACATTCATCATCATATGCACAGTGTGGGGATACAGGAGGGCATGTCTTACACAGGGGAAGTGTGTGAGTGTGAGAATTGAGTTAATAGCAAATGCACTCTCTCTGGACCAGTGTCTCCAGATGTGAGGAAGTAATAATGATGCATGTTTATGTGGGGGGAGTGTATCATGGTCAGCGTGGGGTAAGGTGCATGCATGTGTAAGTGTGTGTGTGTGTGTGTGTGTGTGTGTGTGTGTGTGTGTGTGTGTGTGTGTGTGTCTGTCTGTCTATCTGTCTACATGGATACAACCACAGTATTGGTACAGGCTCTACCCCCTGGTATAGTGGGCAGGTGTGAACCATGCATGGGAGAGGATCAGGTTTGTTGTGGAGGCACCCATCTATATAAATTGCCTCTGCCAGGTGTTGTACTGCTCATTCATTATTCAATGCTGTAAGTCAGAGTGCTATCTGAACATGAATGATGCCTGCTGGACAAGCTGTCATCACAACCATGTCCAGCACCATAACCACATAGATAACATCACCTGGGTATAGGCATATTCACCACCAATGTAGCAGTGGAAGGTTTAACACTGTTGGAGCAGGACCTGACACTTCCATGGATACAATTGGCTGACATCTGACAATAAACCCATAGACTGGCCTCATCATGGATGCTGCCCCTCCCCAACAGATGATGCAGAACAGACACTGAATAGTCCAGTGTGTCATTCATCCTGTACAAAGAGTCAGACACATGGTTCATGCAGTTTCCTATGTCTTACAACCTTTTCCAAGGGTCTATATTACAAGACCGAATACACATTCTTTCGAATGCGTGTTGATCGAACTTAAAAGACTGAAAATTCAAAATATTGAAGCGGCTGTTAAGTGAATTCTTTCCCTGGGAAAGAATTCACTTTGCCGCTTTGGTACTTTGCCATTTTCGGCACTGTAGTGTGGTCTCAGTGTTGGTATATTTAAGTGGGGGGGGGTGAAGCCCCCTACTTAATGTAATGTTTGAAATTGATTTTTATTTTATTTTTTTTGTTGGAACAGCGATTTTTTTTCCCTTGGAAAAAGTCACTGTTCTGACACTTCGGCATTGTAAGCTTTCACTTACATAGGGTCAATTACGCTTTTTTAAGCATTCAGTCATTTAATATAGACCCTTTTCCAAACCCTGGTGGAACTAGACTATATCTCCATGATGGCCGTACACATATATTAAGTGGAAGGCATGGAGACACCAACCTCAGGGGGAGGGCAGTAAGCATACCTTCTCTGAGCACCTCTACCAACACCTCTGTGTGGTACCTCATACTCATGATGGCTAGGGAGAGAGTCAACCATGTCCACACTTGGGGCTGCCACACTGCCCTGATTAACCATTTTCCATGAATGTGCCCACTCTCAGATAGTTCTATGTCATTGGTATGTATAGACATATTGAATGGGTCAATACTGTGGGGAGGGATGAAAGTGGGGACACTCTCTGTGTCTGACATACTCCCTGAAACTCCAGACTGTGTCTGTTCATCACCACTATCATCACTAAATGATAAAGTTCCTCTAACATCAGATGGAGGGAGGTCAACAGTGCTAGTGCCAGACAATTCCTCACATGTAAATACACCAAAATAAATAAATAAGCAAATAAATAAATAAAAATAAAAATAATGCTTGTACCAAAATGCATCAACAACACATGCAAATGCTATAATTTTAATGACTATGAAACATAAGTTATACCTGTAAGTATGCCCATACCATGTTCAGGTGGTCATTGAATGCTTATACAACCTCTATTGACTAATACATCCAGGCACATCTGGCACTGAGGTACATGTGTCTATCAGGTGAACATAAAAATATTTGAATTCTATACCTGGAGCATCAGTAGTGGAAATCCTCTGGGACTCCTCCACCTCTACCCCAACATCCACCACCATACTGTGAAATTTTGCTGAGCTATCTGGCACCTCTGCCCCAAAATCCACCACCATACTGTGAAATTCTGCTGAGCTATCTGGCACCTCAGCCCCAACATCCACCACCACACTGTGAAATTTGGCTGAGCAATCTAGCACCTCAGCCCCAACATTGACCACCGTACTGTGAAATTTGGCTGAGCTATCTGGCACCTCTTCCCTAACATTCACCACCATACTGTGAAATTCTGCTGAGCTATCTGGCACCTCTGCCCCAACATCCACCACCACACTGTGAAATTCGGCTGAACTGTCTGGATCCTTGATAGATGACTGGAACTTTTCTGTCTTGGTAAGTGATGTTTGGTAGACAGACCAACATCAGTAGCCCTCCTCTCCTGTGCTGCAGCCTGTACTCTGAACATAGTTTTTTGAATCATTTCACTGGCCCTTTTTGTTTGACACTTGCATACATATGGTCCTGGCCACCAACAGCACTGACAACCTTAACCAAATGCCACTTCTCGCAGTAATAGAACCGTTTTTCAGACTTGTGTAAATTAAGGATCCATCCACTATGGAGAAAGGGGGCCTTTAGCATGAACTCAGTTTCAGCATCAGAGATAGGAATCCTTCATGTGGATGAGCCCTACTTACTGTTAGATTTTGGAGCCATATGCCTGTTTTGATGGAATAAAACAGGGGATATCACAGCACAATTTAACACATGTGGTACTACAGATACTTTGTAGCAATGGAACAAAATATTTATTTATTTGTTTGTTTGTTTGTTTTCAGTTTGTTTGCCAGGACGGTCCATTGGGCCACGAGGAGCCTGTTTTCAATGGAGTCCTGGGAAGAAAAGCTCTGGAGAAGTACAAAATACACATAACAATAAGACAAATATAATATGCATAGAAATACAAGAATTTACAGAGTAACAGGTTGCAATAATGATACAAATTACATTTCTTATAAAATATGATTGTTCCAACAGTTATTGTTAGGAGTTATGAGACAGTAGATGGCTCTTTAGCAGATATATTAGCTTCTGTCGAGTAACTGTGGTTGAGAAAGCTATGTAGGATGGGAGCAGGAGCATTCCCACTGTGAGTTTAGATGGGAGTGGAGTAAAGTTTTGAAAGCAGAGAGTTTGCTAGTGGTACGAATGTGTGGTGGAAGTGAGTTCCAATGGTGTGCTGTGGAGAAGGATAGAAGATGATTCCCTGGTGGATGGACAGGTTTATGTAGCTCAATAAGATTTTGCAAGTTGGATCTTAGACATCTATTTGGTTGATGCATTTGGAAGGTAGAGGTAAGGGAGGGGCAGAGCGAGGGGCTAAAAATAAGTTTGTGTGCCTGGATTAGTTGAGTATAGTTGAGGTAATTGGATAGCTCAAGCTAGTTCAGTTGATGTAGGGATTTACAGTGATGGGTAGAGGATCTGTGGCCTGTAGCAACTTTAGAAATTTTGCAATAGCAGGAGGAGAGTTTTGACTTGAGGGAGGACTGAAGATTAGTAAGGATAGAAGCACCATATAAGAGGGAAGGGATTAGGTAACTAGTAGAAAGAGTGATCCTCGTGGCAGGAGAGATGAAGCAGTAGTGGCGGTAGAGGATGCCAAGTTTCCGTGTGTGTTTTTTGATGTTTACATGTAGATGGTTATCAAACTTTAGTTGGTCATCAATGAGGACTCCTAATAGTTTAGCAGTGGGGACTATTTCGAGAAGTGTGTTATTTTGGCTGGTGATAGAGAAAGAATCTTTATCTAGGATGGTGGTTTTAGAAGGGGTGAATATCATTAATTTGGTCTTGGATGCATTGAGTGTCAGGTGGTTGTCAAGCATCCATTGTTCAGTAGAAGAAAAGACATCCTGAGTTAATTTTGCTAATGAAGAGGCAGATGTGGCAGAGCAGATAATTGTAGAGTCATCAGCATATTGGATGAGTTTAGCATTAGGGATGGCAAGACAGAAGTCATTTATAAAAATATTGAAAAGGAGAGATCCTAGAATAGAACCTTAAAGCATGCCTGTGGGAGAAATTAGGAAAGGTGAAATGGTTTTATTCCACTTGACTGCTTGTTGTCTGTTAGATAGATAACTGGTGAAACAGTTGATTGCTGAGTGGAAAGATTTAGTTTGGAGAGTTTAGTAAGGAGCAGGTTGTGAGAGATGGTGTCAAAGGCCTTAGAAAGGTCTAAGAGCAGGGTGGACACAATATGACCGGAGTCATGGGCCTTGTTGACAGTTTCTAGGAAGGAGAAGAGAGCGGTGGTGGTGCAATGGCTGGGTTGGAAACCGTGTCGGGTACTAGTAAGAAGGTTATTTCTTAAGAGATAAGGAAGAAGTTGCAGGGGAATACATTTTTCAAGAAGTTTAGAAATAGGGGATAAGATAGCAATAGGTCTGAAGTTAGAGATGTTATTATTGTTGCCTCCTTTATGAAGTGGGATAGTAAAGGCTTTTTTCTAGAGTTCGGGAACATGAAATTTAAAAATTGATCGATTTATTAGTCTGCAGATAGGGAGGGCAATGGCTTCTGATGCTATTTTTAGGAAGTAGGAGGGTATGTCATCTGGGGCATTAGAACAAGGTTTCAGTTTTAGAAGTAGTTTTTTTTATAGAAGAGACAGGAATGGTGGTCATGGAAAATGGAGGAGGTTGGGAGCTGGAGTTGACAGAGGTGAAAGGGATGTGTGGGTGTTCCTGTGGGGTAGCTGGGTTATTAGTGAAAGATGATGTTAGTTTGGCTATGGAGTCTATAAAAAAAAGAGTTAAATTGGGAAGCTAGTTCCAAATAGTAGGCATTTGGGTAAGAGCAGGGTTCTCTTTTTTTACCTGGGTTGAGGAGAGAGGAGATTCCATCCCAGAATTTTTTTAGGATTAGCGTTATGGTTGGTTTGGAGTGTGGAAAAAGAGGTTTTATGATCTGAGGTTTTAAGAGTCATTACTTTGTTTGGGAGTGTTTTGTATTCATTAATGGTGGATGTGGTTTTGGTTTTATGGTAGTGTTTCCAAGCTTTATTATGGAGCTTCATGCAGAGTAGTGTGTTCTTAGTTAGACATGGGATGGGATTGCTTTTTATGCGTTTTGTTTTCCAGGGTGCAAAGGGGTCAAGCAAATTTAAGAAAGTTGTATTAAAGTAGGTAACAGCATTGTCCAGGGGTAGTGTTTTTAGTGGGTTCCAGTTTGTGCTTTAGTGGTTTTGAGAATTCATTGCGGTTAAAATTCTTTAGGTACCAAGTAGAGGTATAGGTATGGGTTAGCTGTGGGGGGAGGGAATATGATGAGCAAAAGTGGGAAGGTGGTCACCTAGTGGGTCGGGAAAGGTACCACTATTACTTATGTAGGGGGGATGTGAAACTAGAGTCCAGTCTAGGATACTTCCAGAGAGGAAGTCTTTGGATGGCCTGGTTGTTGAGGAGATCTGTTGAGTGTATTGTCAAGATTTATATTTAGAGAGTTAAAGCATTCAACCTAAACAATGGAAAATGTAAAAAATGTGTAGAACGCCTTTTCCTCAGTGTCTTGAAATGCCAAACTCTAAACTATAGTGAGCTACTACAAAAATAAAAATGAAAGTCTCCTCTGGTGCATGAAATAAAACCAAAGGTTTATTTGTAACAATAAAATCCAACTAGTTAAGCGCTTTCAACCGCAACAAGGCGAGCTTTATCAGAACAACATTGCAAAAAACTGTTAGCATTTAAATAAACTTTTTGGTGCCAAATGCACTGAAATTTAAAATGACATATACCCTAATATTAAAACTCAGTTGACTCTTTCTAATAAGTCAGTTACAAATAAGACAACATCCATATGTGTCCATCATTGTTTAAAAACATTCAATTTAGTAAAAATACTAAAAAATCTATATACTATAATGTTACATTAAATTGTTCACTTCATTTCTTTGTCAAGATGTTTTATAGGACAGCCTAATACAGCTGAGTATATTAGCCTCAGTTGAATGTCTTAATATAAAATGTGTACTAGCAAGCAATATTCAAAAAAGGCTTAATGGTAATATAATCATTTAGCCCTGGTGTTGCACGTCTGTGTAAAGTTGCCACCAAATTTCTTTATAGGATAACATTCCTTTGTAAACACCCCCTCTAGGGTCTATTTGAACACTGTCTAGTATAGCAAATTTAAAATTGTGTCAATCCCCACACTTTTTCGCGTGCCTATATAAGGCATTGTTGACATCCTTAGTCCTTATACTGTACAAGTGTGCATAAATACATTTGTTAAACTTCCTCTCTGTCTTTCCTATGTAAAATCCTGGGCAAACAGTACATTTAGCTAACTATATAATCAATTTAGAATTACAATTAGCTTGTTGGAATCTAATGTTTGTCCTGTTCACAGTGTCTAAAATAACTCCTCCTTCTTCAAATATAGCATGACATTGCTTGCAACTTCCACATTTTTTGGTGTACCTATTACTAGGGGCCTTAACTATATGACCTCTCTCAAGATAATTCTTAATATTACGTCCCATTTTGTTCACAAATAAGGGTTGGGTCCCCAATATATTAACTATATCCTGATCCGCTAAAATAATATTCCAATTATTAACCATTGTTTTCTTTATTTTTGTAACATGTGGACCAAACTCTAAAGCACATGCTCTAATAAGTTTTGTACCAGTTTTTGTGGGCTTCTCCTGGTTGTTGCATATACTGTCCTTATTATAATAATTGTAACCTAGTAAGGGGATGTATTTACTTCCCCATTCTTTGATAACATACTTACTCACTTTAGTCATCATATTTATGTCATACCCTCTGTCTCTAAATAAAGACGTGATGAATGACACTTCTAACATCTCTGAGTATGATGATGCCATTTTTATAGCACGTATAAGTTGTCCTTTGTATATATTAGTGAGTAAATTCCTAGGATGGTTGCTGGTAAATTCCAAGTAGCCGTTGGAAAAGGTGTTTTTCTTATATATTCGAGATTTGAAACCTCTTTCTCCTTTTGAGATATAGGTATCTAAGTAGGATGTACCTTCATTACTGCTAGATGATGTAAACTTCAAATAATCACTACTCTGGTTTAAATATTCCAGAATTTTTTCCAGTGAGTTTGTACAACCATCCCACAATATATAGATATCGTCAAGGTATTGGGAGTAATATTTGATATATTTAGTAAAATCACTCTTGAAACCTGTAGTTTCCTCCCAGTCAAGCATAACCAAATTTGCAAATATGGGAGCACAAGCTGCTCCCATAGCTACATTTTTGGTTTACCTAAAGCATTCTCCCTCATAATAGATGTAGTTGTGTTCTAAAACTAATGTCATCATGTCCAAAATCAAAGAAGCTTTGTCCCAATCTAATTCAGCATACTTCCTAATACTATTAGCAAATGCTTCTAACCCTTCGTCTTTGGGAATACAAGAAAACAAGTCAATGACATCTATAGTGACAAATAGCAAGTAATCTTTCCAAAAGTTGATGGGATCATTTTTCAAAAATTCCCAAGAGTCTTTAACTAAATGCGGAATTTTGTCATAAATATGTTTGAGTAAAAAATCCACAGCAGCTTCCATAGGGAATGTTTTAGATCTACTGCCTGAGATGATAGGTCTGAAAGGTAGATTATCAATATTTTTATGTACTTTGGGGATTCCAATGAGGGAAGCTAATACAGGATATTCAACCTTCAAGTAATTATAGATGTCCTCTGTGATTCCTTTATCTATCCAAAATTCTTCCACATGCATGTCTATACTCCTGTAGGCTATATTAATTTCATTCAATGAGACAATCTCAGAGGGTATGACATAAATATGATGACTAAAGTGAGTAAGTATGTTATCAAAGAATGGGGAAGTAAATACATCCCCTTACTAGGTTACAATTATTATAATAAGGACAGTATATGCAACAACCAGGAGAAGCCCACAAAAACTGGTACAAAACTTATTAGAGCATGTGCTTTAGAGTTTGGTCCACATGTTACAAAAATAAAGAAAACAATGTTTAATAATTGGAATATTATTTTAGCGGATCAGGATATAGTTAATATATTGGGGACCCAACCCTTATTTGTGAACAAAATGGGATGTAATATTAAAAATTATCTTAAAAGGGTCATATAGTTAAGGCCCCTATTAATAGGTACACCAAAAAATGTGGAAGTTGCAAGCAATGCCATGCTATATTTGAAGAAGGAGGAATTATTTTAGACAATGTGAACAGGACAAACATTAGATTCCAACAAGGTAATTGTAATTCTAAATTAATTATATATTTAGCTAAATGTACTGTTTGTCCAGGATTTTACATAGGAAAGACAGAGAGGAAGTTTAACAAACGTATTTATGCACACTTGTACAGTATAAGGACTAGGGATGTTAACAATGCCTTATATAGGCATGTGAAAAAGTGTGGGGATAGACACAATTTGCTATACTAGACAGTGTTCAAATAGACCCTAGAGGGGGTGATTACAAAGGAATGTTATCCTATAAAGAAATGTGGTGGCAGCTTTACACAGACGCTTCTACAACACCAGGGCTAAATAATTATATTACCATTACGTCTTTTTTGAATATTGCTTGCTAGTACACATTTTATATTGTTTAAAGCATTCAGCTGAGGCTAATATACTCAGATGTATTAGGATGTCTTATAAAACATCTTGACAAAGAAATGAAGTGAACAATTTAATGTAACATTATAGTATATAGATTTTTTAGTATTTTTACTAAACTGAATGTTTTTAAACAATGATGAACACATATGGATGTTGTCTTATTTGTAACTGACTTATTAGAAAGAGTCAACTGAGTTTTAATATTAGGGTATATGTTGTTTTAAGTTTCAGTGCATTTGGTGCCAAAAAGTTTATTTAAATGCTAACAGTTTTTTGTAATGTTGTTCTGATAAAGCTTGCCTTGTTGCGGTTGAAAGCGCTTAACTAGTTGGATTTTATTTTTACAAATAAACCTTTGGTTTTATTTCATGCACCACAGGAGACTTTCATTTTTATTTATGTAGTAGCGCACTATAGTTTAGAGTTTGGCATTCCAAGACACTGAGGAAAAGGCGTTCTACACATTTTTTTACATTTTCCAATATTTAGAGAGTTTGTTGGTGATTGAACTGTGGCCCAGTTAATGTTGACATCACCCAGGATTATAGTTTTGTTGGTAATGTTGGTAGATAGCCAGGAGAGAATGTCTTCAAAGACTGAGACATTGTCTCCTGGGGGGTATATAAAGGGTGACAATACAGATAGATTTGTGCTTATTTATCTGCAGAAGGACTGGGAGTAATTCAGTGTTACCGAATTTGGGAATAGGTTTGGAGTAAGGGGTAACTAGGAGGGATGAGGTGTAGAGGAGAGCAACACCTCTCCCTTTTTTGTGTGTTCTGTCATTTCTAATAATGCTGCAGTTGGGTGGTATTAATTCTGAGTCTTTTATATGGGGCTTCAACCAAGTTTCAGAGATGGAGAGCATATCTCGGTGATTGTGGATACGCCAGGCATGGAGGTTGGGGATTTTATTACAAATGCTCTGGGCATTTACAGCTGTGAAATGGAGGGATTACTGGTTGAGTGAGGTGGGTGAGATGGGGAGTTTTTGTTGTTTGGGGGGATGGGCTGGGGTTTGGGTGTATGTCTCTAGAGAGAAGGAGAGAGATAAGTTGACGAATATGGGAGAGGAAGTAATTAAGTTGCTTAGTATTACGTTTGTGGGTAATGAGTTTTATTGAGGTAGAGCTGGTATAGGAGGGTGTGGTGTTTCTATGGTTAGTTAAAAGTTTGTAGGGGAAGAGGAAAGTATTGTTCATGGTGTAGAGACTGGGGGAAATGCAGATCAGTGAGTGTGTGTGCTGTATAATGGCTGAGGAACTAGAATGGGATGAGGAGAGTGATTAGCATAGAGAGGTCTAGTGAGGTAGGTTATGAAGGACAAGATCATAAACCCTAATAGTAGAGCTAGAAATGTGGTAGGTTTGGTAGACATGGTGTTTATTTTAGATATTTAGTTGAAGGTAGACTTACATTGTAAAGGTAATAGGGGTGAGATATGTGTGAGAGGTAGGATTTAGTGGTGAGAAGGTGGCGGAATTAAGTGTATGTGATGGTGTGGAAAATATATCAATATGCAGCCAGTGACTAGCATAATCAAGTGTAACACAAGCATACCTGCACCCTAAAAAGAAAAAAAGAAAACCAAAAGCATGCAACCTAAAAAATACAGAGAGCAGTCTGAAAAACAAAATGTGAGTATGCTATCAAAACACTAAACATAAGGTGTAAACTATGGGAATACAACAAGCACTACAATAGCCAGATGCATTCACCCACCATAACAAATACAGTAGACACAAAAAATACCAGCTGCAACAATGTACACCTAACATGCAAACAGCATACACAGACCAAAAATTTGGTTGTTGTTTTTCTTTCAGCTTTTCCCGGTTTGGGGTCGCCACAGCGGAACTCCGGTCTGCTAATGATTGGCAGTCAATTTGTTTATGGTAACGAGGTGCCAGCCCGACATCCAACTTTCAATGAAGGCATGCCCATTAATGCATGTCTTTCGAATGCCACTCAACCACAGGGAGGACATGCAGACTCCACACAGAAGGTGCTCCACCCGAGAATCAAACAGGAAAACCTCTTACTGTGAGGCGGCAATGCTACTGCTGCACTGCCGCAGCTAAGATAAAGAATTTGGTGAATGTCACAAAAGCTTACTTAAATCACTCAGTGACAAAATGGTTTTGACACTTGTGTCACATATTAACAAATATACCTCTCCAGAAAATGCATGTCTAAACTTTTTGAATGCTTCAATAATACTAATAAGTTTGTATATATAAATTTGTGTGTTGCCTGACCCCATGAATTACATCTCACATTACTTGAACAGATTTCACTGACAAATGAGCAGTTGTAGAAGAAGGCATAACTTGTAATGTTTTTTGACAGTATGTCTTCTTTTGTACAGGTGCTCATGTTTATTATGCTGATAAATATTTGCAATGTGCCACCTACCTACAGTGTGTGAGTGAAATTTGTTGAAGTCCTTCAGTGAAAATGTTAAGGACAGTAGGTTCAGCAGCACTTGGGGAAACAAGCAGTCTTTCCTAGCACAGTGCAAGATCCATAACCCAAATTACACTTAGGTGTCGAAAAACCCCTCTGAGCACTTGAAATATGTTAATTAGCTCTTAGTTCATTACCCTTGCTGAATGACTCAATTTTCACAAAATGCAATAAAGACAAACATCATGATGGTTTCTGCACAATGAACTGTACATCCCTGAGTATCACAAGAATGAGGATTAAGACATTTGCCTCGTTAATTATTTGCAAATGTGTCTCATTAGCAGTATTGTTCGGTTAATGATGTGTTAAAGATCCATCCTCATAAAAATCACACTTTTAAAGTGTGTGTCAAACAGACAACTGTTATGAACATATTTAGGTTATATTCACGTTGATATATGACTGAAATTGGATTCACATATTGCCTAGATCATACAAACTTTGTCTGAAATGGCTGCACTCACATCTCAGACATGGCGGTGAAGATGCCTAACAATGAGATATCTGCAACATTGTGAATGTTTCTTAAATGGAAAGCATACAGCTTTAAATGATGCAGTATATATCTACTCCAGGCTTTAAGTCATTCCTTGAATAAAGGTAATACAATGCAGTAATACATAACAGTGTTAGGAGCAATTCTGCTCTGCAGAAAATATACCATTGTGATTTCATCTGTTACAGCACTGCTGTAGAACATATCAATTAGCACATCATGACTTCCATTCCAGTAATGTAGAATTACTGTCACTCTTACACACATATTGTTCCTTACCACAATAATCCACATGGAGGAAATCATGTAACACTCAGTACTCATCTTCCTGGAGCTTTGACTTTGATGAATTTTTCAAACTCAAATGTATCTAATTTCTTAGTACTACTTAACACATTCTCCATGGACTGTGCAGGATATTACTTTGGCTGATTTAAATTTTTTTTTAGATTTAGGCTGTAGGCCTTTCCATGATTTTTGAATGTGTGTGGAGTCTGCATGTCCTCCCTGCATTCATGTGGGTATCCGCTGGATGCTCCAGTTTCCTCCCACATTACAAAGGCATGCATCTGGAGCATTTCTTCCTGGGCATCCGGTGAAAATTGGCCCGTTCCAAGTCAAACTTGCCTGGTAAACAAATGTTAAATAAATAAACAAACAAATAAATAAATAAATACCTTTTTACTTTCTTTCATTCTGTACGTCTGGTAATCTTTTGCAATTCTTCTTGCTGATTTATTATAAGACTTTTTTTTTACTTAATATTGGCTTTAAGGTGTCGATAGCTAGGGACATTTTCAAGAGTGTAATGAGATGACAGAATTTAAAAAATCCCTACAGATTACTCTGATGGAAATATGTGGGGTCAAATGGCTGTAACTAAGGAAATGATTCTTTTGAACTTGAATACAGGATTTGAATTGCATAGATATACCTCAGGATTCAGTAACCTTATTTTTCCATGCACTAACAGTGTAGCTGCTCCTGCACGGACTATGGCTGCCAAGCGTTCCATTAAAGTAGTGGTTTGACATGCACAAGCCTGAAGACACTGTTCTTGCATAGAAACCAGTGTGAAATGCTAATTACCTCATTTGCTGGTGAAAACCATGCAAATGAGGTGAATTAGTGATTCAGTAAGCAGGCAGGTATCAGTGCAAGAACAGTGTTAGTTGCAGAAATGTATCCAGTTAATAACCAAATACATTTCTGCAAATAACAAAACAGAGGCATGACAGCTCCAAAAAAAGCATGTATTATAGCCTTTAGGCATTCCAATGGCCTAATATATGGTCACTGGCATGGAAAAGTGCTACATTTCTATAAAACTCAAAGTTCTTTTTTTGGGCGATCTCGGACGTTTAAGCATAGGGCAGTGGCACACAAATGGGATTGTGCCGAAAATAAAAAAAAATGTGAAAACTCAATTTTAAGGGAAAGCTACATTTTGACATTATAGTCTATGGCATGCAGAATCAAAAACAATACCAGAGAATAGTGGTAGTCAAGGGAAAGGCTCTGTGTTAGTGCAGTAACTATGGACTAAGGCAGTGGGGTATGCAAATGAGGGGAAATTTACTGAATCACAAAAATCTTCCAAGTGCCAAACTGCACCTAATCGTGTATGTGCTATAGCATGATCATGTAACTAGGAGGAGCAACAGACATGAAAAGGGTGTGTGTCAGGTATGGTGTAAGCACATTGGAGCACCATGTTCCCCAGATAAGCTTAGCTAAGCACAGCTAAGCAAGGTGGTGTGTCTGAGGCTGTATTGACTTATTCCATAAAATGAAGAGCGTGTTCATATCTAGGGAGGGCCATTTGTTTATGTTTACATTATCTAAACATGTATGCGAGGTGTGCACTGAGTCTAACAAAAAAAATGGAAATAGCAGGACTGTTTACATTTGGGCAACGGGTTTGTGTGGCGCATCTTGGGGCTTAAAAGGAGAGGAAATGGAAAGAGAAAAAAGGGAAAAAAGGAAAATAGCAGAAGCAAAGCAATCAAGAACACATTACATAGCTAGAAGGTGGAATGCATCATAGTCAGCCAATCATACAGGCAGCTTCTGCAGCACAACAGTATAAACTATGGAAGCGCCTTGCAGTCTGCCTTTTCCCACAAACTCTGTACCACTGGTGTACACATGCAGGGGAATTTTAACTGAAAAAATGATAGGGGCTGCCATTGCTTTCATCCATCAGTATGTGCTAGAGGCTGAGGGCGGAGGAGAGGATAATGCTGATAACTGCCACAGACCAAGGAGGAGGAGAAGAGTGTTCAGACCCAGGGTAACTTACCAGGGGCTACATGATCTGGAGATAATAGAGTACTACAGGGTGGACAGAGACATACTTCAGCAAATCACCAAGCTGTGCCGGCCTTAACTCAGACCTAGAGCCAACAGAGGGGAACCCATCCCAGTAGATTCCAATACTACTACAGGTATTTTCCAAAGACCTACTGGGGACATCATGGGAGTCTCAAATGCATCTGCATCCAGGGTACTCCACCAGTTCCTGGATGCCATGCTACCACATGCCAGAGAGCATTTACTTCCCCAACACCCATGAGGAGAGGATCAGCAATATGCATCTCTTCCACCTTGTAGCAGAATACCTGGAGGTATTGGGTGCCATAGACTGTATGCACATCCACATCAAAGCACCACCTGGTGAACAGGGTAGGGTCTACATAAACCACAAGGTATTCCCCTTCATTAGCTGCCAGGTCATGTACAATGCCCAGGACATTGTCATGAATGCATGTGCTGGCAGCCCTGGAAGCTATCACAACTCCCACATCTGTCATTTGTCACAGCTGTACCAGGCATTTGCCAGTGGGGGCATCCTGTATGGCCATCTGGTGGGGGATGAGGCTATGCACTAGAGCCATGGATGATGACACCCATCAGAAATGCACAGACACCCACACAAGAATGCCATAATGAGGCACATGCATAAACCATGATCCTTATACAGCATGTGTTTGGGATGCTCAAGTCACGGTTCCACTGCCTTGACATATCTGGTGGAGGCTTGCAGTACTCTCCAGCCACATATGCACACATGTTCATAGTATGAGCTATGCTACACAATATGATCCTGTGGAAACAGCTGCAGTAGGAACAGCACAGGGAAGGGCCACACAGCCCACCACCATTGCCAAGGTCCCCACAGGCACAGAGGGACTCAGAGGAGGAGGCCCCTGAGCCTGCTCCTGTAGACAGACGGAAGGCATGCCCTGTATGCTCAGGCCTTGACAAAGAGGCAATGCATAGCACACATACTGATATTGTAGGGACCCCAGGGACTGACACCTCTCTCTCTGACTCTCACACACAGTAAAATGGATGACTTATACATCACATTACCTGCAACTTGCCACGTACTGTGTGCATCCAACATAGGTGACCCTCAAGCACCGTCCTCACAACTGCCGCAAGCACAAGGTAAGTCAGTCTTCTTAACAATAAATGAATGGATTAGTATGTTTTGCTAGCATATCTGGTACTTTTGCATGCATGTAAGGGAATGTGGTGGCCTACTAGGGAAGCAGCACACAACTGACAGCTATGTGGGACACCAGTAAATATCTGCCCAAAACCAGCCTCCACACACTTTGCAATAGTACTCAAGGTGACAAATCTCACTGCAGTATATGTGTGGGGACAACTAACTGGGAGTTTACAGGTCACAGGCATGGATGTCAGTGTGAGGGTCCCATACCCACCTCTCATACCCAAATAGCAAGTTAGCTGTAGAAAACCTCAGAAAAATGTCTGGTAAAGGCACACAAATGGTGGCAATGTTGAATTACCCCTTACAGACTCACACAGTGATAGCACAGCAGGACCTGAAGTTGCAATAATGCTATGAATGCTTAGAAGTCTGAAACTCAAATGTATGCTATTACAATTTTACCTGTGCTCTTTACAGATATGCCTCTAGTCCCCAAGACAGAGAACAAAAGTATGGTAAATATAACCAAAATGCAAAGTAAATGTCAGCACAGTCTGTGCAAATGTGTACAGTTGACAGCTGTGCCCCCACATATACCCACAGAAATGCAGTAACATGTATGTTTGCAGGGAAATAGCAACATAGCACACATTGGCAGGCTGTACCAAAACATGTGAAAACATGTTGCCTGTCCACAATATGTAGGGGTCAATGAGCTATGTGTATGTGTGGTTAATACTGTCAGGATCTGGCTAGCATGTTCTCCTGGTAATCGTGTTGTAGTGCCCTAGGTACAGTGCTGTCTTTGACAGGGTCATGTGCAGATAACTGCAGTGCCAACTGTTATGCATGTTAATGACATCCACTGCTCTGCCACTGACATACCTGGACATCACAGTGCTATGTGGGATATACTACACATTTAAGGGACATCTTAAAGAATGTATAGCTGACGTGCCAAGGCTTTTGTGAATATAAATGCTTTATGCTACTGTTGCCAGTGGTTATTCTCAGTAATCATTTTTCTTATGTTTGCTTTACATATAATGGATATGCCTGCACAGTAGAACGCACTCTGTACCTACACCCATAACTCCCAACATCTGACAGCAAGATGTCAGGACAAGGGTAGAAATAAAAGTGGAACAAAGGCACAATGATAGGGATGTGTTGTAAATATCACCCTTACATACTGAGAAAGTTGAAATGGTGAGGGGTTTGTAGTAGTGAGAATTGTCTGAAGGTTATGTGGTCTGAAACAGTAATGTCTGTCATTATTTTGTAACATCACTCTTCAATTATATGTAACTAACTTGCCATAAAAATACAGATTTACATAGACAGGATGAAACCTCTAGCCAAACACCTGGACAACCTGCCAAAAAATGTACAGGTGAGAGGTAAGCCCACACAAGGATATGACATCTCAGGTTAGAAAGATACCACACAAGCAGGAGATCCCTAGCCAGTATATCACCATGTTACTGGACTGTTTACACAGCGCATCATTACTAAACTGGTTGTAGCCACACCTCACAAATGGCCTAGTTGGGCAAGAATGTTCACAGCTGCCCTCAAAATATTAGTCTATTCATTATACAACTAGTATTCCTCTGGTAAAGCACTGTGATGATCTGAGGATGTCTGGCACTAGGTAATGCAGTGTCAGACTACAGATATGTCAGAAAATGTCTGCTAAACAAACCCAGTACCCTGAGGCAAGTCATGTGTACTCCTGAGAGGTATGGCTGTAGCACACAAAACCCTGGACTGGATCACACCTATCTTTGGAATAGAGTCCCACTCTAACTTTAGAAGGTCACACTAGGCATGCTCCTACACTTAGAGAATCACAGGACATGTAGAATCCCACATTGGAATATATAGATATGTAGGAACCCACATTGGAATACATGACTGTATTGTGTATATATGTCTGTGCATACAGGCAGCTATGTACACCTCAACTGTCCCCACAGACACACATCAGGCAGGATTACCCTCAACTAGCTGTAGATGGCCAAAATGGGATATATCTGCATCTGTTGTGTGAGATACACACAGATATATATGTGCAACAAATAACAGCATATGTCAAGCATACACACACATAGATGTGGGGAAGTGAGAGACAGACAGTGATAGAGAGAGAGAGAGAGACACACACACAAGGGGACACAGACAGAGTGAGTCACACAAGAATACCCTGAATGGCATGCAGTGATGTCCTGCTATGGACAGTGGCATACCAATTATAAACAGTTGCACATGCCAGCATAAAAGGTGAGCCCCATTGTGTAAAAGTACCATGGTTGGGTTTATAATATCACATCACCTGCCTGTGTGTGTGTGTGTGTGTGTGTGTGTGTGTGTGTGTGTGTGTGTGTGTGTGTGTGTGTGTGTGTGTGTCTGTGTGTCCATAGGTCTAAGTATTAGGAGACTGTTCCCACTCAGTACAATTCACATTGCCCTACTTCACAAAATCTGCTGCCGTCATTCACCTTAGAAGTACCATTGAATACTGATCACTCCTATAAATTCTTTAGCACATACAATAACTGTGTAACACTATAGTAAAAATAACTAAAAAAGTAGGGGTTCTAATCTCAATACTGACACGTTTGTGTGTGTGTGTGTGTGTGTGTGTGTGTGTGTGTGTGTGTGTGTGTGAGAGAGAGAGAGAGAGACAGACAGTTGTGTATGTGAGAAGGAGGGAGTGTGTGCTTGTTTGTTAGTAGATGAAACAGTTTTAGGCCATTCCCACCCACAACACTTTCCAGTGCCCCACTGTATCAGTCATGCTGATGTCATTCCCCTTATCGGCACTTTTGGTCAGTTGTCTGCCCAGTAAGCTCCATAGCATGTGCAATAACTGCATAACACTATAGCACAAATCACTAACTAGGCAGGGGTTCTAATCTCAGATCCGGCAAATGTGTGTGTAGGAGTATAAGTGTGTGAATGTCTGTAAGAAGTATTTTGACAAGTCTCCCACCCAATGCCCTACTTTATTAGTCCTGCTGATGTCATTCCCCTTATCAGCACTTATGGCCAGTTGTCATCCCAGTAAGCTCTGTAGTACATTTGATAACTGTGTAACACCATAGTACACTTGCTAGGCAGGGGTTTTAATCTCAGATCTGGCAAATGTGTGTGTATGTTTGTAAGAAGTAGTATTTTGATAAGTCTCCAACCCAGAACCCTACTTTATCAGTCCTGCTGATGTCATTCCCCTTATCATCACCTATTAGTGGTAACTGCATAATGCTGTAGTACAAATCAGTAGCTAGGCAGGGGTTCTGATCTCAGATCCAGCAAATGTGTGTGTAGCTGTGTAAGTGTATATGTTTGTAAGAAGAAGTACTTTGATAATTCTCTGATCCAGTGCCCTAATTTATCAATTCTGCTGATCTCATTCCCCTTATCAGCACCTTTGGCCAGTTGTTGGCCCAGTAAGTTACGTAGCATGTGTGATAACTGTGTAACACTATAGTACAAATCAATATCTAGGCAAGGGTTCTAATCTCAGATCCAGCAAATGTGTGTGTGCCTGTGTATGTTTGTAAGAAGAAGTATTTTGACATGTCTCCCACCCAATGCACTACTTTATTAGTCCTGCTGATGTCATTCCCCTTATCAGCACCTATGGCCAGTTGTCAGCCCAGTAAGCTCTGTAGTACATTTGATAACTGTGTAACACCATAGTACACTTGCTAGGCAGGGGTTTTAATCTCAGATCTGGCAAATGTGTGTGTATGCTTGTAAGAAGTAGTATTTTGATAAGTCTCCAACCCAGAGCCCTACTTTATCAGGCCTGCTAATGTCATTCCCCTTATCAACACCTTTGGCCAGTTGTCAACCCAGTAAGCTCTGTAGCAAGTGTGATAACTGTGCACCACTATAGTATAAATCACTAGACAGGCAGGGGTTCTAATCTCAATACTGACAGGTAGCTGCTTGTGTGTGAGAATCATAGTCTGTGTGGGTTGTAAAATTTTGAGTTGTGTACCATCCTGTATACTTCCCATCACCCTACTTTACAAGGCCTGCTGATGCCATTCACCTTAGAAGTACCTTGGGACAAGGTGAATTCATACAAACTCTGTGGCACATCTGATAACTGTGTAACACTATAGTAGAAATAACTAGATAAGTAAAGGTTCTAATATCAATTGTGGCAACTGTGTGTGTGTTTGTGTGTGCTTGGGTTGAGAATCATATCCTGTGGGGATTATACCATTTTGATGTGTGTACCATCCACACCTGTTTACCAACTCCCAATGGCATTATTTTATATAGTGTGTTAATTGCATCTGCCTCACATGCAGCATGTTAAACTATTGTACAGGCCATTCCAGTTATCTGTACATATGTTTACCCAATAACTGGATGTTTGCAACCCATATGTGTCTGTGTCCCATAACAATGGCCATGCATGTGATATTGTTGCCAAATAGGTCAAAGTTAGTGTACTGACACACATGTCAGCATCAGATATCATACATGATTGAAACATCATGCTGATAAAACGTCTGTTACTCTATCACTTGTCTAGGCTTGTAGGTGAAATAGATGACTCCAGTTGCTATTCCTGGTGATTTATCTCACCATCCATGAAGGCATTCAGAATAGTACGTGTTGTAAGAAGGAGTGGGTTATGTCCCATGCATATAATCTATGTGGGGCATGTCATGTGTATGTAGCACTATTGTACCTTAAAGTGGATATGTAGATTTATGAATGTGTCCATTACAAACTGTGTTTGTGTTACTGCATCACATCCCCTGTGTCAGTCTTTACTGTGTGTATGCAAAGGATATACTATTTTGTCTCCCTGTTCCACCCTGTGAACTCAGGAATACATACCACAAACCTGTCATACACAGTACCATTCATGCCTTCACTAACTGCATCAGGGTTGAGTGATTTGAAAGAAATGACAGGGGCAACAGGTGCTGACACATGAATCTGTTGCAGTAAATATAATGACTAAGCTGGTGAGGGACTTACTGAGAGGACTCCAATAACCTTTTCCTCATGTATGAGCCTGTGGTACTACACAACACTGAGGTGACCTGTCTGTGACAAGGGGTATGTATGCCAGGTCACACTGTCCAACAACAGTGTCCATCAGACACTGTTACATGCATACACACCTGGTAAACATACATATAAATCTGTGCCTTGGCTATGAAACGGTTGGTGTATTTCCACTCTGCAATACTCCATGTTGGTAATGTCTGCAGGGCCACAACCTGCAGACACACAGGCACCTGGAACACAAACAGAATACAGCATGTAAGAACATCAATAATGCATCATGGCTAATAAGGTACATACACCTTTTTGTGCACCCATAACAAATGCAAGCAGACAGCACCTTAAACAGTATTACATAGCTACACTGTACTATATTCACCCTGTGATCAGACCCATATTAGCCTATTTCTGCATTGATGGTATGGATAACATGGATGCGGCACAGGTATCATCATATGCACAGGTGTGGTGTAGGTGTGCCAGAGGCCTAGGCTGGGCCATACAGTTGACATCCACATGTGTGTGTTTGGAGGGGCATCCTGTAGATGATCTGTGCAGAGGTGCTGTGTGTGTGTCTGGAGGTGACTTGCTTGTGATGCAGATGTATGTGTGTATGTATGCACACAGTCATGCCATGTGGCTGCCCTACACAGGCGTATGTTGGACAGCTGTGGACTGTACATTGCAGGGTGTCCAGTTCACTGTCTCTGGCTATGGACACATGAACTGGTCCTGCCAGGGGTGTCACTGGCACCACCAGGCCCAAGGCCAGATGCAGTACTGCATTTTGCCAGATGAAGTACTGCTTCCTGATGATGACTGCTGTCTCCTGGACCCATGTCCCTGACTGGTCCAGCAGGACCACAAGCCCATGGCCTGCTCCATTGTGATGTGGGACAGCAACCCTCTTCGGTAGTGTTGGTGTCACTGCTACTATGAGAGTGTGAAAGTGCATGGCCCCGTAGACTCTCAGCTGATGTTGGTGCTGACCTACTTCCACGTGGCCAATGCTCATCTCCCATCACATGCTTTAGCACAGACATGCCACATTCGAGGATTGCCAAGGTCTCATCCCACTGTCTATTCGTGACCTCAGTATTTTGGCATGTGGCCTCAACAAGGTCATGTATGCCTCCATGTAAACCAGTAAGAGTTTCATCCACCACCTTGAGTATATGTCTGGTGTTACGTTCACTTTATACCCATGCATCCATGACAGCCTGAAACATGCATCTGGTGACTCCAGCTGTGGCACTTGTGACAGTGGCTCAATGAGCAGCAGTCGTCCTGTGAGCATCCCTGTCCATCTGCCTGTGTGAGACCTCTTCTGCCCTCTGGATATGGACAGTGTTTACATTCACACCTGCATAGTCACCACACTAGCCTGTTCCATGCCACCACCTGCCAACTGTCCATCACCTTTGGCTGCTGGGGACAGGGCATGTGTGGGCATTGTGGCTGTGTGTGGGGACATTGTGAATGAGTGTGGGATGCCAACCAATGGCACAGATTCAGCCCCTGACAACACCACCTGTGCCTGAATATGACCATCATTATTGCCAGAGTCTACAGAGACATTGGATACTGAGCGGGGGGGACTGTGACCACCATGACCACCTGTGGGGGAAAGACAACATATGTAAATTAATACCTGCACTATACCATTTGCTGCTACACACACAAACACACACACACACACACACACACACACACACACACACACACACACACACACACGCACATGCATGCACATGCACACATATACAGGTGAGGTGACAGACAGACATTACACAGACCTCACAATAGCCAACTGGTGACATTCACAACACAGTCAGACTGCTACATACACACCCTGGACAGGCCTTCAACATCATTCAGTGCAGCCCTTTCCACTTCCTGTTACAACTTATATACATCTCTGTGATATGTGAGTAGTGTTAGTAGGTGTTGGGATTTCAGGTAGCACACACTGCACCCATGTACACATAATTGCTGTTCACCTGTATAGAACAATGGCAACTCCTACAGAACATACCTATCAAATGTGCAGAGTGTTGCTGAATGTCTACAGGTGTGGCTCATATTTTTGGTCTATTTGTCATAAATCCTGTATTTGTCTGACACATTACTGGGATGATATGAGGACTGGTGTCACTATTTAATGACATATTTTGAGTCTCACACTTCAAAACCTACAGTACAGGTATGTTACAACAGAACTAGTTAGACTTACAACCTTCTAAGCTTACAGTGGACATTATGAGTGTAGACACCCCTGTTAACATGCCAGGTTTGTCTGATACATAACATAAAACCACATAAGTCATATGATAACATTTCCCAACTTTAATGTGACCTATAACCTATGCAATCCAATTGAAAAACAAACACATAAGTTAGGGGTAACATGTAGAAGTTAAAATACGTACAATAGGTTGGTTGCATGACTGTGCACACCCTTAAACTAATACTTTGTTAAAGCACCTTTTGATTTCATAACATCAGTCAGTCCTCTTGGGAAGGTGTGTATCAGCATTGCATATCTTGACTTATCAGTATTTACACACTCTCCCTTGCAGAAGCCCTCCAACACTGTCAGATTGCAAGGGCATCACTTCTGCACAGGCCTCTTCAGGGTACCCCACAAATTCTCCATTGGATGTATGTGTGGACTGTGGCTGGGCCCTTCCAAACCATTGATTGTCTTCTGGTGAAGACATTCTTTTATGGATTCTGATATATGGTATGGATCAGTGTTGTGTGGAAAGGTGTAAGTCCTCTTCATGCACAGCTTTCTAGCAGACACATGATGAATTGGGGCCAAAAGGGACTGGTATTTTGAACTCTTCCTAATCCCCTCCACCTTGGCTACAGGCGCACTTCCAGCTACCCCAAAGCAGGACACTGACATCACCATGCTTCCCCATGGGGATGGTGTTCTTTTGGTGTTCTTCTGCCAAACATACCTTTTAGTATTGTGGCCAAAAAGTGCAACCTTGGTCTCATTACACCATAATACATTTCCCTACATGTTATTGGGAGACCTGATGTATTTTTCAGAGAAATCCGCCACACCTAGATGTTGTTCTGTGTGTGAGAAGGCTTCCATCTTCCAAACCTACCCCATAGGCCAGACATATGGAGAATACGGGAGATTGTTGTCACATGTAGCACACAACTGGTACTTGCCAGTGATTCCTGCAACTCTGGTAGTGTTGCTGTAGGTCTCTTGGCAGCCTCCCTGACCAGTTTTGGTCTTGTCTTTTCCACACATTTGGAGGGATGTCCAGTTCTTTACAATGTCACTGTTGCCCAATATTACCACCACCATGTGATGACCGTCTTCACTTTGTTCCATGGTATATGCAATGCTATGGAAATGTGTCCGCACCTTTCTCTGGGCTGATACCTTTCACAAATAAGATCCCTTTGCTGATTTGTAAGCTGTATGTGAACTATGGTTGTTGCTGTAGTGGGCAACTGAGTACATTTTGGAATGATCCTGTTAGGACAGCTGACTGTTATTTGCTGTTAATCAAAGAGTCTCTGTAATTGATGGCAGGTGTGTACCCAAGAAGATGTAATGCTATAATAATATTGAAAGCTGTTTCAACACTGTATTAACTTCAGCCTGTGCACATGTATGCATGTAGCTTCTTGTAAGTTTTGTATGTGTCATAATTGTTCCCCTACCAGATGTGTTTGTTTTACAATGGGATTGTATAGGTTATAGGTCACATGAAAGGTTGGAAGGGTTTGGAACTGTGTTATTGTGCTCTCATCTTTTTATTATTTCACAAATACCTGGAATTCTAACAGGTGTGTGTACACCATTTATATGCACTGTATAACACTACTTTATAAAATGTGTCCCTATTTTTGGGCCTACATCCCCCCATTTTGTCAGTCTTTGTCCACATTTCCTGCAATGACAGGTTGTTAGGTATGCTACAGATATGTGACATCTCCTGCAAATAGGCCTCTGTGATGACCACTGTGATGCAATACAGTTAACCCCACCACAAGTGAAAATGCAGATATTGCAAAATAGCTGAGGGTAACAGTTGTATGCTTGGTCACATGCATGACCTTAACATTCCTGGGGTACTGGTGAGCCACAACAGAAAAATCCCATACTCACCAACTTCAGGCTGCTGTCCCACATGCAGACTAGAGGGACCTATGTAGTTGTGTGGGGAGGTATTGTCAGCAGACTCGCATTTGGCATTGGTACAAGATGAATGCTACGTGTCTGCACAGATACAGTACAAGCTATGATAGTACACAATTTGCTGTCCTTCACCATAGATGTGCACCTGTATGCATTACTAAACCCCACCCACAAATGCAGTTTGAACTGACATATGCATCTAGATACTCTATTACAAACATTATGACTGCTACATTCTTAAATTGATGTGCACTGCGGCCTTAACTGAATGCTCCTTGCCTGTTGCCTGGGTGCCACCTTCCTCCACGACTGGTGTTTCAAGTGTTGGTTTTTGTGTGGAGGCTGCCCCAAGGTTGGCAAGGAGCTCCCCTGTTGGTGTATGTGCGGCCTGCATAGCAGGACCCCCACCTGTGGCAGAATGGTCCCTGGCCATGGCAGCAGCCCTTTGCCAGACACGACATACCCTGACCTAACCTGATCATATGTGTGGCCATGATGGCCCAAGGAGTTCACTCTGTGAAGAAGGTTGTCCCACAGGACAGTCTGCTCCTGCATAGTTCATTGGCCCCGGCCAAACATGACTGCATGGTGCTGTAGTATTGCCTCTATAATGGCTGCCTTTTCCTCAGCAGTTTACGATGGCTGAAGCTGCTTGGCATTTGGAAGACATAAACAAGGAAACACATCACAGGACCTCAGACATTGCCCAGAGTTACTTACAGAGCCAGCACATCAATATTGCCTAGCCACCACTTACAACCATATCATACCCTTGTCATCTATCAGCACAGTATGAACCTGCATTGCACTCCTGGTCTTGATGTGTCATGTTCCCCCCCAATGAGGGCCAGTTCATTGCATAAACCACCATTCATTATTCACTTTTGTGTAGGGGGATGACAATGGACATCTTCCTTGCAGATGGGAAGTCAATGATGCTCAGGCTTTGCTTGCATACAGTGTGTAATGGAGCTGGAAGCATATGCCTGAGTTCATATAGGATGCAGACAGGAATGTTCTCAGGTCTCATGGAGATTTGCTTTTGTTGAATTTGATTATGCAGTATGCACCTACTCCCTGATGATGAGGGAAGGGGTGCAGGTGCTGTGCATATCCACCTACACAGATGGTGAGCCAGGGAGGTGATATTTGCCCTAAACCTCTCTGCAGCAGGTTGCCTATAGCTATGGTGTGTGTGTATGTGGAGTGATTAACCACCATTACAGGGTGAGTTGTGTTGTTGCCTCTGAGATTGCAGATACATGTGAAGACAGCCTTGTGATTGCCCTTGGTGGATGTGTTAGCCTTACACATGGGACCTTATATGCTCATTCAGACAAAGGCTGACTCACTTCCAAGTTGGTGGCTGCTCCTTCTCTGACCTGTACAGCCAACATAGCGACCAATTATGTGGTTTGAATATTGCTGCTGTCTAGCAAAGCGGATTACTCTACTTTGGTGGAGAAAGGTAAGGTATTGCTCAGTCCATACAGCTATGTCGGTGGTCATATGGCTGTTTGTAGTAGGCATGGACACAAGGTCATAACATGGTTGGACACATCTGAAATTTCAGACTGATAATCATGCTTATTCTAGTACCCATGTCAGTGTCAGGGCAATGCAACAACCAGTAGCTATAGAAATCTAACTCTGTTGGATGCACAGAAACTGAGATTACACATGTGTACAATATGTACAGCTTATGTACTTGACATTTTGCATCCCAGTCTGTTCTTATGAGGCAGCCAGGTACACCTGCACATACATAGATGTGCACAGGTAATACCTGATATACATTTCTGTTCTATGTCAGTATAGCACACTGTATTTACACTCTTGCTAATCAGTCATTCCTGCCAACCCTCTAGAGCAGGACATCTGGAGGATGCCACACATACATGGGGGCGATGGGCCAGAATTAGTCACACTTTCTTAATATTGCTGTAACACACTTAAGTCATTTGATAACACAGTAGCTTTGCATTTGCATACATACCCTGGAGGATGTCCACTGCTCATATGGCAGGAAGAGAGGAGAAAGGCTAGGAGTGTTTTAGTGAGGGTAGGAACATTTAATGTTGGCAGTATGACTGGTATGGGGACAGAGCTAGCTGATATGATGAACCGAAGGAAGATTGATATATTGAGTGTGCAAGAGACCAGATGGAAGGGGCATATAGCTACGTGTATCAGAGTCAGGTACAAATAGTTTTGTCATGGTGTGGATGGGAGGAGAAATGGTGTAGGGGTTATCCTGAAGGAACAATATGGCAAGAGCATTTGTGGAGGTGAAAAGAATGTCAGATAGAGTGATGTTAATGAAGCTGGACATTGATGGTATAATGATGACTGTTGTTAGTGCATATGCTCCACTAGTTGCATGTGCGATGATGGATGAGACAGAAAATCTTTGAGTGAGTTGAAAGAAATGGAGATGACTGTACCCAAGGGTGAGAGGGTAGAGATTGGGGCAGCATTCAATGGACATGTTAGTGAGGGAAACAGAGGGGATGTTGAAGTGATGGGTATGTATGGTGTTAAGCAAAGGAATGTAGAAGGTGAGATAGTGGTGGAGTTTGAAAAAAGGATGGACATGGCTATGGGAATACATATTTTAACAAGACAGAGGAGCATAGGGTGACATACAAGAGTGGAGAGAGATGCACACAGGTGGATTATCTCCTATGCAGGAGGGCCTGTTTGAAGGAGATTGGAGACTGTAAATTGGTGACAGGGGAAAATATAGTTAGGCAGCATGGAATGTTGGTCTGTGGGATGATGTTGTTGATCAAGAGGAAAAGGAGGAGTGTGAGGGCAGCACCCAGGATCAAATGGTGAAAACTGAAAAAGGGTGATTGTGATGTTGAGTTCAGGGAAGTTAAGACAGGCAGTGGGTGGTAGTGAAGAGTTACCAAATATCTGGGTAACTACGGCAGAGCTAGTAAGTGAGATGAATAGAAATGTGCTTGGTGTGACATCTCGACAGAGGAAGGAGGACAAGGTGACCTAGTGTTAGAATGAGGAAGTACAGGGGAGTAAACAGAGAAAGAGGTTGGCAAAGAAAAAGTGGGATTGTCAGAGAGATGAAAAAAGTAAACAGTAGTATAAGGAGATGGGGTGCATGGCAAAGAGAGAGGTGGAAAAGGCTAAGGATGAGACGTATGAAGGGCTGTACAAAAGGTTGGACATTAAGGATAGGGAATAGGTCCCGTATCAACTGGCTAGACAGAGGGACCAAGCTAGGAAGGATGTGCAGCAGATACGCGTGATAAAGGATAATACGAGAAACATACTCACAAGTGAGGAGAGTGTGTTGAGCAAATGAAAAGAGTACTTTGAGGGGCTGTTGAATTATGAGAATGGGAGAGAGATTAGGTTGGATGATGTGGGTATGATGAATCAGGAAGTGCAACAGATTAGTGAGGAGGAAGTAAGGAAAGCTATGAAGAGGGTTAAGAATGGAAAGGGTGGTGGTCCAGATGACATACCTGTGGAAGCATGGAGGTGTATAGGAGAAATGCCAGTGGTCTTTTTAATCAGATTGTTTAATGTAATCTGTTTAATATAATCTTGGAAAGTGAGAGGGTGCATGCAGGGAAGAGAAAAAGTGTTTGATTACCAATTATAAGAATAAGGGTGATGTGTGGAGCTGTACTACAGAGGGATAACATTAATCAGTCACATCATGAAGTTATGGGAAAGAGTAGTGGAAGCTATGTTAAGAAGGGAGGTGAGGATTAGTGATCAGAAGTATGGTTTCATGCCAGGATGTACTGATGCCTGGACAAATAAGTGTCTTGTATTTCTGACACATCAGTGGGATGATGTGAGGATTTCAGTCACTAACTAGTAGAAGTAATTGAGTGTTGGACTTGTGCTATTTCAGTCAATATATGTTAGGACAGACATGAGGATTTTACTGCAGCAATTGTGTCAGCTTATCTACTCCAATATTTCAGATATGTCCCTATTTTCATGGCTTTCCCTCCCCACTTTGTAAGGCTTGGTCCAGATTAATTGCACTAAGGGGTTCTGTCGCTGCCTCTCGACTGTTCAGATTGTTGCAGTATGTCCAGGTTTGTTGCTCATATTTCTGATCTGTTCCACAGATTCATTATTTTTATATCCCTGGTAAATCACTGTGATGATCTGAGGATTTCTGACAGTAAATGATGCCATACATTTCAGTTTCAGGACTCACATCCTTCAAAGCATGTATGCTGAAACAAATCCTGTCACTCTGGCAACATTCTACATTTATAAGAGCAATACTTAAAATATGTCCCTAATTTGGGCCCATTGTCCTCTCATTTGGACAGCCTTTGGCCAGATTTCTTGCACCGAGTTTTGAATGGTATGGTTCTGAGGTATGACTCCACTACATGTTATGAGCATATAAATATATATTTATATATATATATATATATATATGTATATATATATATACATATACATATATATATGGTTTCACTTCATAATTTTGAATTGCTGAAATCTCGAATTTCAGCATTTCGAAACCATGAAGCTGAAACTGCAGAATGCCGAAAGTGCATAAAAGCGAATTTATATATCTCGAATCCGCACTTATGCATTTCCGGTACATTACGTGAAGTGTTTGGCTGGTATGGTGTCTGGAATTGAAGGTCAGTGAGTGAGTGTATGTGTGTGTTTTTGTACATTGTATGTGTGGGTAAGGGTAGGGAGGTGTAAGCATGAGTGTGAGTATGGGATTTGTTGGTGTTTGTGTATGTGTGATGTGTATTTCTGTGTGTGTGTGTGTGTGTGTGTGTGTGTGTGTGTGTGTGTGTGTGTGCGCGCGCAAGTGTAGAATGCCATGGTGTGATTGTTTTTTTTTTTCTTTATGTGCGATCTTGTAGTTGGTATATATTAGTAGGCGGGGCTCATGTAGTGTAGGGTTGTGTGGTTTGTGTGCTGTGGGTAGAATGGTGTGTGTGTGTTATGTGGTGTAAGGTGTATGTATGTTCGTGATTGTGTGAAGCCGCGATTGTGGGTTTCGGGATTGTGTATGGTTTAGCTTTATAACTTTGAAATACTGAAATTCGAGATTTTACTATTTAGAGATTATGAAGTGGAACTATATATATATATATATATATATATATATATATATATATATATATATATATATATATATTTTTTGCTTTATATATATATATATATATATATATATATATATATATATATATATATATATATATATATATATATATATATATATATATATATATATATATATATATGTATATTTTTATTTATATTATGTATATCTCTATTCATATTATGTATATATTTTTCCATATATATGCATGTCCATACATATATACATGTGTATACGTATAAATGCAAAGCCTGACTGATTCTACGGAATCTTTTCCCTACTGTTGAATAGCTCTACTGCATGATATATTTGAAAAAGCATCAGCAATCCTTATAACTCAAATGGTGTAGTAGTATACTGCTCTGACTGTGCTGTACAGGGCCCTGGGTTTGAGCCGTGGCAGGGCTGATTATTTTGTTGCTAGGCGGAATGGAGGCTGATGGAAACAGAGTGATTAAGCAGTTTTAAGCAGTTGTAAGTGGGTTTGCGCAATGCTATGTAATGCCAACACACTGTTAAATGTACAGATGCTTAATCTGTGTTGGCTTCACTTAGTGCCATTTACCAGTGCACAAATCCGCTTAGCTGAGCTACCTGCTCTTAGCATTCACATTTGAGCAATGCTTAAACCTGCTAACCATTGCTCAGAGTTCATTCTTATAAAATATCATACTAATGACTTAATTAAGTGTATATGATTTTCATTACATGACATGGCTCTGTGTGCTTTCATTACAGTAACACAGGGTGTAACTATACTGTATGGGACACATGTATATATGGGTGGTTTCACATGTTATATGCCCTCACAATTCCATTTTACACCAACTACACTACCTTGAGTGACAAAATTAACTTACCACATATTTTACTATGAAAATAGTAGTTTTAACACTGCTTTCCCATGTAAAATTGAAATGCCTGCTATAGTATTCAAACAGTGTAAGCCTGCATGCAAAGCTGGGACTCTGACCACTACACTGTCTTGGTTTGGGGATTTGATCTGTATATTTATATTTATCTCCAATTGCATATTAATGTTATGTTATTATATTAAATGGAGAGTATTGTGGTTTTCGGCCATGTAATTGAAGACTGCTGTCATGACATAATGGCATACATTTCAGTTTCAGACTTGTATCCTTCAGAACATTCATGCTAATGCATAACTTGTTTTTTATCAACTTTCTGACTATCCTCTGTGCAGATGGCATGACACTGTTGCTCAGGCTGTGGTTGACTACACTGCAGAATGGGTCTGACAGCCCATGCCTGTGTTCATATAGGATGCAGCCAGGAATGGTATCAGGTCTATGTAGACCTCTATGCGTTGTCTTTGAGAGGGCATTACAGACCTGCTTCCTGATCATGAAGGGAGGGGGGGGGTCAGTGCTGTACATGCACATATGTACTTATGGGGAGACAGAGGGGTGAAGTTTACACTTCACCTGTCTGCTGTTGGTTGCCTGTATCTATGGCATATGTGTATGTGGTGTTATTCACCACCACTACAGAGCAGACATGTGTGTTATCTCTGGAATTGCAGACACAAGTCTGGAAGGCCTAGTGATTGACCTTGGTGGATGTATCCAGTTTGCACTCAAAGACAGCCTTAGAGTACATCACCTGTGACCTTGTTTGGTTGTGCACAACAAGGTGACATGGCTGCCAATAAGGCACCTGTTCCTTTTTGGCCTGCCCTGTGATTATTTCCACCTATGATGGTAGCTGTGTATTGCTGCAGTCCACCACAGGCATTTAGCCTACCTTGAAGGGGTTGATGTTGTCCTGTCAGGTATTGCTGAGGCCATACAGCTATGTATGTGCCCACATAGTATTGTGATGTGGGCCTGGACACTGTTGTTAATTCCAGCATATGGGACGTCCTTCATGTGAGCCTTGCCCCTTTTTCCTGCCTGTGTGGGGGACATTAGAGAGGTGATGGGGCTACAGCTTCACAGACAGTAGGTGAAAATACCTCACAGGACAGGACATGTGGAGACATGCCAACAATATGGGGGACAAAGCTCCAGAACTGGGTACTGATTGTATGTTATTAGTGCGTTTTTACACATGGAGGGTTGCTAGATTGACAGGGTTCATCTGGACATGCATTTACTGAGTGACTTGACATCTGACAGTGATATGCCTCTGACATACCTCTCAACTGGCATGTTGTCCACAGAGCAGAGTGGCCAGAGGTTTGCCTGTCATGTTTCGTCTGTTCCTCGAACAACGTCTGTTTTTGTGGGGTTGGTAGGATAGTGCGAGGATTGTATTCACTGACTGTTGACATCCATTGGTGTTCCAGACATCATATCCTTCAGGGATGTTATGTTACAACACGTGTAACATCAGCTACTGTTTCACTTTGTAACACTATTATGTGCGATATGTCCCTATATCCAGCCCCCTGTTCCACAAGTACGTCATGCATTGTCCAGATGCCCTGCACTATGAGATGCAGAGGTATGGTATATCATTAATTACTGAATACTCTCCAGTTATCATCCCAGTGACCTAGCAGACTTCTGGCCGTGGTATGCGTCAGTGGCCAGGATTATGGTTCGACACCCTGGAAATTCTATGGAAGTCTGCACATATGACAGCTATGTATGTTTGGCCATTGTGGACAGACTGCCAAGATCGTGTAGTAGTGTTTTGTGTAGATGTTTGTTGGGCTGCATAGGAAGAGTAACAGATATGAGTGCCATACATCCTTTACCTATCTGACTGTACATACTGCTACAGCTGCTGATGGTCTATCAGGTCTGTATGCTTGTAGGGGCAGACTGTAAATGTCCTGTAACACCTCAGGGTTCCCAGTACACTGTGGTTTTGGCCAGTATATGTCAGTGTAATGTGTGACTGGCAATCAGGATATGTTTGTTCAGACAGTCATTCTACTCTAGTATTCATTTTGGGTACTGGTATGTTGCTGTGACTGTGGTGTAAATGTTTTTGAGTAGACATTTTTGCACCACTATCTGCTTTTCACTATAGTTCCATTCCTGTAGTGCATGCTATATTTGAATATACATGGGTAATTGCCCAGAGCTGATGTGGGGGGAGTGTTGTGTTGGTCTTACTGTGCTTCATAAGGTGTTCAGTGACATGTTTGGCAGCTGTAAGAGGATTTCCATTCTGTTGCATGGCTGTGGTCATACCTCTACTCTGTCCAGAGGCCTAGACACTGTCCAGATGCATGGCTTATATATTTGGCTGTTCCCCAGACAATTGTTGTCCTTGGCTATTGGGGAATGCAGTCAGTAAATGCTAAAATTCATTGGTGTTACTGACTTCATATCCCTCAGAAAAGATATGTGACAACAAACGCGGTAACACCACCAACTGTCTAAATGTATATTAGCAATATGTCCAATATATCCCTGTGTTTGGGCCTCTGTCCCCCAGTTATGTCAGGCTTTGTCCAGATGTCATGCACTAAGAGGTTAAGAGATATGTAGTATCGTTATTTATTGCCTTCATTCCTGCTACCAACCCAGTGGTGTCATAGACCACCAGACATATAACAAGGAAGCTGCCATAGATATGAGTCCTGTACCTATGCATTCTGTGGGAAGCTGTAAATTTGAGAAGTCTGTGTATGTCTGGCCATTGTTAACAGACTGTCAGGATTTCAGGATTGTGTAGCAGTGCAGTGTGTACATATTATTTGGGCTGTGTAGACAAGAGGTTACACGTGAGCGTCATGGGCCCTTTCTATCTGACTGTGCATGCTGCTCTGGTTTATGGTTCCCTGTCACCTGTATAACACCTCAAGATTCCCTCTACACTGTAACTTGGGGCAGTATATATAGGGGTAATCTGTGAGTGTCAAATGGGATATTGTTGCGCACACAGTCATTATAATGTAGTGTTGAATTTGCTTACTGGTATGTCACTGTGACTGTGGTGCAATTGGTTATAGGTATGCACTTTCACACCAGTGTCTGTTTTCCACTAGTGTTACATCCCTGTAGTGCCTGTTATATTTTCAAATGCATGTGTTCAGCCCCAGAGCTGGACTTGGGTTGTGTTATGTCAGCCTGATTGTAGTTTGGATGTTGCTTGGTAGCTAAGTGTAGTTTCCTTAATGTTATGTTATGTCCACATATTCGTAGGATGTCCAGTTGTCTGGCTAATATCTTTGGTCTGGTCCCCATAACTGTTGTGTATTCCTGACACATCAGTGGGATGATGTGGGGATTGAGGTCACTAACTAATGAGAAACTCTTGAGTACCAGACTTGTGATATTTCAGTCAATATATGTTAAGACATACAATGTTACTACATCAACTTTCTCAGCTTATCTACTCATGTATTTTGGATATGTCCCTATTTTCATGCCTTTGTCCCCCCACTTTATCAGGCTTGGTCCAGATGCAATGCACTAAGGTGTTCTAAGCATACCTCTCCACTGCCAGGATTTTCACAGAATATCCAGATGTTTGGCCCATACATTTTTTTCTTTTCCACAATTTATTTGTATTTGTCTGGTCAATCACTGTTATGATCCAATGATTTATGTGAGTAAATAATGACATAACATTTCAGTTTCCATCTTCATATCCTTCAGTAATTGTCTGCTGAAATGCACCCTGTTGCTGTAGCAAATGTCTTCATTTCTAAAATGCATCCCTCCAGTTTACAGCCTTTGTACAGGTTTCTTGCACTAAGAAGTTAAGAGGGATGGTTCTGAGGTATGACTGCAGTGCATGTTATACACATACATGAATATATATATATATATATGTATAGATATATATATATATATATATATATATATATATATATATATATATATATATATATATGTATGCATATATGTCTATATGCAATACATGAATGATTCCGCAGAGCTATCTCCCTAATGTTGTATGCCTCTACTGCATGATATATTTGAATTGTCAGCATTAGTTCCCACAGCTCAAATGGTGTAGTGGTACATTTCTCTGACCATAGTGTACATGGTCATGGGTTTGAGATTTTGGACTGATGTTTTTTTTCATTAATGTTAAATGACCAGAATATATGATATGTTTCTTAAAGCATTGCAGGCTTGCACAGCTCCAATGGTATAGTGGCATGTTGCTGTGATTGTACAGCACAGCATCCTGAGTTCAAGACTTGGTCAGGCTGACTGTTTTGTTTCTGGGCAGAACAAGGTCTGATGGATACAGAGTGATTAAGGCACTTTTAAGCAGTTGTAAATGGGTTTGCATGACGCTAAGTGATGCCAAGCTATGGTTAGTCCATTTTAGCTTCATTTACCACTACTTATTCCTGCTTACCCCCATGCTAATTTCTTTAAAAGATTAGAAAAAGGGGTGATAGGAAAGTGTTGAAAAAAAGGGGCAAGCAGAGGGAAGTACAGTGCAAAAGGTAGCAAGGTGTGTGCAGGATTGTGAAATTAAGGTTGATAGCTGTCCATTTCTTCTGCAGCAACAGTTGTAAATCTCTACAGAATTTGGAGGTGAATTTGGACACTCAAACCCCTGAGAGAGGGGTGAGGACAACAGTAATGTGTTGTCAAGCCAATTGGAGATTATTACATGTGGACACATGGATGAAATGATGAAATGAACATCTATGTATGGGGTGACTTTTTTTGGTTTTAGATGCCCTTTTTAGAGGTGAGGAGAGGAAGGGGGGGAGGTATATTATTTAGGTTTGGGGAGGGTAGTTGAGACAGAAGACAAGACAGCAGACAAGGACACAGACAGGGGTGACATGGGACACACATGGGGGACGGGACGCTGGGGGGGGTGGGATGGGGAAGAGCCCCAAATGGCCCCAGTAGGACTGAGGACCCCACCCCCAGGTCCCATCCCATCCATGGCATGGCTCTTGGCTGTCCCTGGCTGGGCTGGTGGGGGTGACAGGGGGGAGGGTGACCAGGGAGGCAGCACTAGGTGGCCCTCAATCTGGCGCAGATGTCCACCAAACTCCTTTTGCATGACACTACACACCAAACCCCAGAACTGGCTATGGGTGACATTCTCCTGTCCATGCCCACTCCCAGGGGGACAGGCCCCATCCCCTGAGACAGTTCCACCCGAAGGTGGTGCAGGACTAGTGGAAGATGAGGTCCCAGGTTGGGTCCCAGACATCCTGGGACCTGGTGCCATGGCCAGATGAGGTGGGACAGGTGGATCTGCCGGGATCTGCCTTCCCAGATGTGCTATGGTGTTGAGGTTTTACAAAATATGATGGTTAGTCATGAACAACACATTTTAAGATTAGTTATAACAGCATGCATGGGTGCTCCAATTGACCCCATAAAACAGATTTGAAACAGTTGCATAGCAAACAGAGCACATGCATATATGGAACCACAGTAGGCATCATAACAGCATACAAGTTACATAGGTTCATAGGTTCATACTAGGCTATCTGCCCTAGGGCATTTATAAGCCTAGCCAGAATGTGTTTGGCTTTCGCCACCCATTTTAAATTTATTTTGCTATGCCCTTTTTCGAGGTTAGTATACTGTGCCTCTGTCTAACAGTGACACAGAAGTGATACCGGGGTAAACCTATGATCTCCCATCCACTCATCAAGATTCCTCTTGAAGAGAGTCAATGAGGGACTCTGTCTAACCTGGACTGGGAGTTTATTCCAGAGTGAAGGGAGCCTCTGGGTTATGAATCTGTCCCTCCAGCATGTCCTATTTATTTCTGTGCTGAGGTTCAAGTCTCTCGAGCACGTAGCTTGATGGGATTTGGATTTTCTGAGGTGCAGCATGTTCATTAATTCCGGGTTGGACATGGCTTTATACGTCAGGCACAGATCACCTCTGGACAGGTGGTATGCCACTGAGTAGAGCTGGAGTTTCTTTAACCGGGCAGCATATGGCATCTGTTTGAGCCCTTTGATCATCTTGGTGAGGTACTTTTGGGGTCTTTCCAGTTGCTGCAGGTGTCTGGTAAGGTACATCCCAAAAGGGGCATTGTACTCAATTATGGGCCTGATGAGGGATGAGTAAAGAGGCACGATGACCTCCCTTGATCTAGATGTGAATCCCTTCATGATTAGGTGGGCTATATAAAATGTTTTTCTAACCACAGGCCACCAATGATAGTATTTGAACTGGGAACATTAATAATCAAACAATTCAATATTTGTAGAACAATAGGACACATGTCCCAACAGTAGTTTTGGAGAAAAAACATACCTGTTGATTATGTGTATGAATTATTGGTGCAGATATGGTGGGGGAGAGAGAGAGAGAGAGAGATGTCAATTAACAACTGTATAAGCTTCAATTGTTCACAACTGTACCGATCATTACTCTACTCATTACTCTCCAGATATGACCTCACTTTACATCTACCTATGTCCTGGGGTTGGGCAGTGGAATGTTTGTACACAGTGTATTACTAAAGTCTTCGTAAATCTAATACATACATTTCCTTTCCTGGCAGACTTCTGGAGGAAATATCTGTTAACACTACCTGACATTTTCTACACATATTCACATATTCAAGGTTACATATGTGCCCTGCACTCATGCTGTGTGTGTGTGTGTGCTACTGCCATACTTCACCTGGATTTCTATCTGTCACCCTGGGTATTGGCAGTGGTGACCACTCCGTGACACTTGAGGGACATTTATCGGAAGAAACTGTTTGGTGTATGGACTTATCTTGTTGTCATTTGCAGCCTTGAGGTTGGACAGTAGAAATGTTGTACACAGTGTATTAGTGCAGCCTTCTTACAACTAATAGAAACATTTTCTTACCTGGCAGACCTGTGGAGGAATTCCCTGTCAACACTACCTGACTGTTTCTACACATACTCACATATTCTTGGGTGAAATTATGCATACAGCTTACTACCACTCCTGGGATTTGAACTGTGCCTGTTTGTGCAAAAATGTACAACAAGGTTTTGTTTCATCACAATGAACTATAGAGATATTGCTGTTTCTTATTTGATAGCTTTCTGCCTAATACTTTCTTGGTTGGACAATCTGACCTTGCAATTCTGGCATTCATGCATGGCAGATAGTTCTTGTACTGTGTATTAATACTTTGACATATTACAATCTGGAAAGCAGTGGTTAACACAAAACACTGCTGTAGGGGATATAGCATAATAGTTTACACATTACTATTCAGGTATCAGATCTTGGTGCATGGAACATTTCATATAGTTGACCTCCTGTTTTACAGCACCACAATCTGTGTCAGATGAGCCTCAATTAATTCATGCTGTCAGAGCCATAGTTGCTGTGCAGAACCTGTACACATTTAGATTCATATCACCACATTCCAAAGTAAACACAACAGTCTGAGATTTTTAGTTTTATTGAAGGGTACTGACACTTTTATTGATAGATATCTTGTACATCACTATTACTCTGCTAACATCTTGTTTATTCATTACACACAATACACATTTTAACCTACTGGCATTTGACATTCTACTCCTTTCTATTTATTTGCCTGAAGTTTAAAGTGTTATATGCTAAGCACTGTTTACCAATGCGCAAATCCACTTAGATGGGCTACTTATTGCTTAGCATTTATAGTTAAGCAATGCTTACACCAGCTTAGTATAGCTGAGCACTGCTTATCATTGCTCACATTTCATTTTATAAAGTATCAGGATTGTGGCTTGATTCCTTATTACTGACATATTATAATTTTATGTTTACATTCCATGACATCCCCCTATGTGCTTTCATTAAATTATATTCGTGTGTGACTATACTGTATGGTCACTTGTGTTTATATGAGGGTTTCACATCTTTTCTAGACTGACATCTCACTTACATTACCCTGTTTGACAAAAAAACAGTTGCTACATAATTTAAGTTTACAAAATTAATTTTAACACTACTTGCCCATAGAAAATCAAGTTGCTTATTTTGGTACTCAAACCATGAACATCTGCATGTAAAGCTGAGACTCTAACCACTACACTATTGCAGCTTGGAAAGTTCACCTCTATATTTGCTTTTATCTCCTATGGGATGTTTAATCTAGGGAAAGTAGAGGGCCATAAAGTGCACACCCACTTAGCTATGCTTAAACACTCCTTAGCCTAGAAAAAAAGTGTATATTATTATTGTATAATTATGTTATATAAGTGAGTTTTGTGGTGTTTTGACAACTCATTGAGGACAGCAGTCATGAAATAATGAAATAATGGCATTCATTTGGCTTTCAGGCATCTATCCATCAGGGACTCCTGCTACTACATATCCTGTTTTCTATCAAGTTTCTAAGTGTGTTAGGGCCATTTTTCAAATGTGTCCCTATTTTATTGTTTTTCCCCTCATTATTTTAATGCATGACCTGTTTTCTATCAACTTTCTAAGTTTAGTGGGCAATATGGGTGCTGTGTCCATTTTGAGGAATTTATTCCCTATTATTTGTGCATTCGCACACATTTCCTGCTTTAGCAGGTTGCAGAGGTGTCGACTGGCACTTTGGCAATGCAGGGTGTGTGTCACAGAACCTGTCACACACCCCCTGCATTGCTTTCTTCATGCTGATGTTTATTTCAGTGTCCACAGACTGAAATGATCATTATTTCATTTCAGTGTCCACAGACACTGAAATACTGGCATAATATTAGATTAAATCCTTAATATTATGCCAGAACAATTTAGAAAGTGCTATATGGCACTTTCTGAGTGCAGGGAGCATGTTCAGTGTCCGTGCACTACTTGGACACACCCCCTGCATTCGTTCATGGTTCATGTCCATATAGGCAGAATGGTAGTGCGCCTTCATGAATATGCAAGGCACACTGCTGTGCTATCTGGATACAAAGCACTCCGTGCAAGAATAGTTTTATTCTTGCATGGAATTTACTGAATCCTGGGGATAGTGATGCCTTATTGAGTTTAATTCTAGTGGCTGCCAAAAAAGAAATTATTAGAAAAGGATATCAAAATCTAAACCATTTGTATTTGAAGTATTGAGTATTGTAAAAGAGATAAAAGAACTGGAAGTGGGATCTTTAGAAAAGGTAATGAGAAAAATAAGTTGAAATAAATGGAATTTGTGGGAAAATGCATGAAGAATAATTTTCAGGAGGAAGAGTGAAGTTTAAGGCAAGGCAGGAATTGAACAATTTATGTAATGTTTGACTGAAAGACAGTTCTTAGAAAGAAAACATGCATGTAATGTATAAAGTACAATTTATGTAATGTTTGACTGAAAGACAGTTCTTAGAAAGAAAACATACATGTAATGTATAAAGTATTTAAATAAAAAAAATGTTAACATGGATTTCTTTCTATTGTGTTTATGTATGTGTGCCTATATCTTATGTGATAATTTAATAAAGATGTTTTAAATGAATGTAGTTAAAGTATGTGATCTGTTTCCTAAATTCTGCCATCAACAGTTCAACTAATGAAAGACTGAGTCCCTGACGTGGAATAATCTTATATCCCATAAGATTAATATGATAATCATTTTGGCATTTTCTACAGCTCTTTCTTATTAGACTATTAGATTTGTAACCCCTAAACATTGGGCATTGGATAATGTTGCCTGTTCATTGCATATTGAATGTCCATTCATCAATGAATATTTTAAAATCACAGACCTTAAAGTATCCCTTCTCTTACAAATGTAGACTACAACAAATTAATGACTAGCAGTCGGTTTGATTATTTCAGGGAATGTGGAATAATAAATCACATATGTGAAATGCATAGCTTTTCTGAAAATGGAACAAATCTATTGCCATTCAACTTAACAGATGATCTAGAACTGAGTATGTTGTCATATCTTCCTTACTATTGTTGTGATGGTGTACAGATTGCAAACAGCAAAACTTTGTTCTTAAGCATGGGCAGTAATAGTCCACATGTATGCAAATACAGCTGAATTTTCCCACGCATTTTCAAAAGTTTTAGACAATGAGATAAAACAGCAATGGGTATGAAATTTGAGAATTTTGCTTTGGCACCTGATTTATTTTTGTGGTTTTGTACACACTTGTTTTCATATACAAGATACATAAAGTTCTGCTAAAGATCTATTGATAAGTACAGTATTGCTTGGCTTCCTTTTTCAAGAATTCACCAGATGATAGGGTACTTGATTTGATTTTAATAACAGCTTCTCAGTGTGACTAGCTGATGCTTATTTTGGAGGACAAAATAGTCTCTGCTAGTTTAAAAATCATGCACAGGAAATATTTGTTTGAATTGTTTGACTAGGGTGAATATAGCCTTTTCTACATTTGATATTCTTGGAAGTTTATAATAATAATAATAATAATAATAATAATAATAATAATAATAATTATTTTTTTTTCTATGCTGCATATTTTTTGAATGTTTTGCTTTGTATGTTAGCCATGGAGCATTTATGTGCTTCACTCTTTCTGGTTCAAAAGCATTTAATGTGTTAAGAAATATTTTGTTAAAGTAATCTACTGAGAGAAATTTCACTGGAGGCAAATTACATTGACTGAGTATCAAATGAAATACTGACATTTGGAGAATTTTCCTGGAGGATAATTAGTCATGCATGATTTAATTTTGAAATTTACATTGTTTCTAAATGTTATTGTTTGGGGTGTGACATTGTGAACACTAATATTTTTTTGTAGTGTTCCATCATCAGAAACAGGATTAGAACTAAGAGTTGAGGATGCTTTGTTGGCCCTTTGATCTATCTTTGCTGGTAAGATGTGTAATTAGTTGTGAGAAACTGTACAGGTAAATATTGTTAGCTGTTTGTTGTTATGACTGGTTTAAGTTTAAGTCTTGAAAGATGATAATGTAATTTTTAACTGAAGATTTTAAGAAGGTCAGAATCTTCAAGAGTATTTGTGTTGGCTGAAATATAACATGGTGGTAAGTAAATGATTTCTAGGTAGAGTTTTGATTGTTGATTAAGTGGGATAGTAGAAAGGAATATTTCCTTTATGTCAAATTGTGAAATTATTATTTTGGTTGTAGTTATTTTTCACTGCTTGGAGAATAGCAGAGATACCCCACGAGCTGTTTTAGTACAGTGTAATATTTGCAAATGATGCTAAATCCCAGCAAGAGGATTTATTCATTAGGAATCATGAGTTTAAGCCAAGTTTTTGGGATGGCCAGAATATCTAGGTTGCGTTATAACCAGATAAGCAACTGATGTTTTCTTACAGGCATTTCTTGCACTGATATGATTTGTTTTACATTTTTGTTATGTAATGCAGGGTTTGGGTTGGATTCTATGTCAATAGTTAGAAGGAGATATAGTAGAAGATTATGGCCCAAGTGGCAAAAAGTTGATGTGGTGATGTAAGTAGCAGGATTTAGGGATAACAGGCCTAGTTAGATGTGTTAATACCAATAAAGTCATGTCCACTTAGGCACAGCCCAGGTAGTAAGAACCAACCCCCTACAATAAAAAAGTCATATTATGTAATTTGAGCATTATTTATTTATTTATATTTGTTTACCAGAGTAGTGCAATGATCACAATGGGCCATTTGCAGGCATAGCCAGAGTGAATACAATCACATAAGAAAAGGATATACTAAAAACAAATTCACACACACACAAACACACACAGATAGATAGATAGATAGATAGATAGATAGATAGATAGATAGATAGATAGATAGATAGATAGATAGATAGATAGATAGATAGATAGATAGACTATGCTACAATATTTAATTCAAGCAGCAGTTTACGTGTTAAAACATGGATGGAAAAATAGAATTATGGTTAGGAGAGCTTTGTGGATAAGATGTAACTATAATGACTGAGATGAACATTAATGTTAATTATATTCCATGTATTAATGTCATTGTGTTATTAAACCTGAATTACCTGGAACAAATACTTGATAGAATTGCCTTTGTCACCTAAAGATAGCATGGCAGACAAATTCTCTTTTAACATGTCAAGGCAACCCAGATAGTTTTGACTTCATCAAGAAATTACTTACTCATCTATACATTTTCACCATCAAAATTCACTTATCAGGAGATGTGCGCCAGATCCAAGACGCTTACTCTTATATAACTAAGACCTGCTGAGACATTTGACACAATACCACACTTCGGCATTCTTGACAAATTCAAGAAGTTAGGTATAAACCCTTATGTCACCAGGTAAATAGCGAGCTGGCTCACAGACAGGACCCAGGAAGTTAGAATAGGAGAGTCCACCTTTTTAAAGATGCCAGTTACCAATGGAGTCCCTCAAAGATTTGTCCTGGTTCCAGTCCAATTTGGCATCTACTTCTCTGAAATCAAAGCCAACATCAAGAGCCTCTGGATAACCAAATTTTTAGATGTCTGAAAAAAGGGAGCAGTCATAGGCTCCCCCACTGACACTAATGTTCTACATGAAGGGCTGACACAGGCAAATAACTGATATCAGAGCCATGGACTAAAACTACATGCCAAAAAATGTATAATAGTATCCTTCAGGAAGTCAGCCACTCCAGGTAACTACCATATTGGCAACACACTCTTAAGAGATGACCCAGTAGTCAGGGACTTGGGTACACACCTGACTGTAATATTGCCTTTAACCATTGTGTGAACAGTACTGGTAAAAGATTCTATGTTTGAAACTTACAAACAAAAGTATGGAATCTAGGACCAAGAAAGTGAGTGTTGCACTGTATTCAAAACTCATTAGACCCATCATTTAGTACAATACTCCTTTGGTATATGTCTAAGTAGGCACATACAACAACTGGAATGTCTACAGATGTTCCTCACTAAAAGAATGCAAGGCATATATAACATGTCCCATGCAGACCACGTCAAAGCCCCAATACTGTATTCTGTCTCCTACAGACTAGCGAGGGAAATCTATGCTTGGCATACAATATATTGTTGGACCCCACTCTGATGACTTTCTGCATACCTACAAAATAACATCACCAGAATTACTTATTTCAAAGACTTAAACCATGCCTGTAATATAAATATGATCTGCTGGAAAGACATGTATAGATTCCAGAAACTACATATTCTCTGGAACAAGCTTCCCATCCATGTAAGGCAGAGTTTCTCCCTAATCTAATTCAAGTGTAACTTGGAAAATTGGATGGGGATATAGACATTAATCAGTGGTTTGGTTTGGCACCAATGTCACCAATGAACATAGGTAGCAAGCAAATGCCTCCTCTCTCAGTCTCTTGCTTGTAAATATTTCATCTGACAAGCTCCTGCTAATACTACCAAGGGTACCAGAATTGTAGAGATTTAGGATGCATGGCTAGGCTTAAAAAGCCCTCAATGGTCATTATCCTAGTATGTACCTATGGACCTACAAACCTATGAATTTAAAATATCTGATGTACTACAGTATGATATGATAGTGCATTGTAGTGAAGAGAAAGTTTAAGGAAAGTATGCCTCGGTGTTAATTCTTGTACTGATAAAAAGAAGTGTAGCAATTCATTTAATCTTTATCAATCCACAGTGGATACAACTGATAATATTTAAAGGTATCTCAGTCATTTGCTTGGAATTCTCAAGTGTTGATAGTCATATAGAGATTGTTTTGGTTGGAAAATAAAACACTTGGGTAGCCTGTGGATTTAAATAAAATTTCCTGAAATTATTGTCCAGTATTTATCTGCCTTCCACGGTGGGGCAGCGGTAGCATTGTTGCCTAACAGCAAGAGGTTCTCCCATTCGATTCTCGGTTGGAGTGTGGGGAGTGCCTTCTGTGTGGAGTCTGCATGTCCTTCCCGCGGTTGGGTGGGCATTCGAAAGACATGTGTAAATGGGTGTGCCTCCGTTGAAGGTTTAACATCGAGCTGGCACCTCAGCATTCGTGAAAATCTACTGCCAATCATTAGCAGACCGGAGTTCCGCTGTGGCAACCCCTAACTGGGAAAAGCCGAAAGACAACAACAACAAGAGAATTATTTACCTCTATGTCATCTTCTCTGTGTGGCAGTTACATCTCTTTAGCTAAATAAATTACCAGGTTATGATTATTTTATTCCCTTCTTATCATTTGTTGCCCAGGTTAGCCCCACTAGCCATGGCTTATACTCAAGGGTTTAGGCAGCTGACATTCATACCAATCTGGGCTAACCTCTACCGGACATATTTTATTACTGGACATAATTAATCAAGCACAACACTTTTATTATATCTCTTACTGATAAAGGAGACTTTGAAGTCTTTTATGATACATCTTTGTTAGTTAATTTAAGCTTAACGTATAATATTGTTTTACAATGCAGAACTACTATCCTGGCCATGATGTTGCTTGTGTGTGCTTTATGAGAAATTCTTTATAAGTTCTAGATGATCTATTATGACTTTTTAGGAAGCAGCTTACTATGAACTGAAAAACTGCAATTCTTTTTTCTTAATAACTTTATTGTTTCACTAATTTACCATGCACTCTTTTTTTTTTTTAATTTATTGTTTGGAAGTAAATATGTAATTGACAGAACCTTCTCATCCACTGGCCAGTCACAAATGCAAATGTAAATGCAATATATAAATATAGACAATTTGGGAAGCCAATCAACCAGCGTGTCTTTCAGAGGTGAGAAGAAACCAATGTCTTTAGAGAAAATCCATACATATATATGGGAAGATTACATAAATCTTCTCAAAGGCAGTGACTATGCTTGAGGGATGAACTGTTTCTTCATCACAAGGCACCATATTCTCTACATTTACAGAAGATATGGACATTCTTCCTGCAAATGCTTATGTATATAAAAATGTAACATCTATTAAATGGTCTGAAGTAGTCACAATTCAACATTCTTGCACTGACAATGAACACACCTGGCAATAGTTTATAATTTATGTAAAGCTGTCCACAGTATTGACCCTTCTTGTATACTTGTTTTAAATGTGATTCTGAAATAAAATTTATGGCAACCAGACCTTGATATTTTGAAATTAGAATGCCCATATACCTCTAAGTCAAGTAATCAGAGAGGAGAGTATGCTAACTCTCTTTTCAAAAAATGGTAATCAGCCTAAAGAAAAAAAAAAGTGAATTGTACCCCAGGAATTTAGTTTTTCATGTGGTTTTGGCCAGAAATACAGGTGTCAGAAATACTATGAGAATAAATGAGCACTGTGATAACCTAATCACATTAAACAATGTTAATGATGCCACATTAAAACAAAAGCCCTCATAAAAGGAAAGTCTGCACTTAGATAGCTTAAAACCTATTATACAGAATAAAATGAGTCAATTCACTGTCATTGTTTATGTGGTTATGGGATTATTAATATAAAGGAAGTAATTATGTCAGTTCATTACCTTCAGCATCAAGTATATACCAGCTACTGTTAATAAAGGCATTAACAGTTAAGAAAATTAGCTAGCAGAAATGAATGGGCTTTTCATATATATTGCAGCTACTGAAGAAAAGGAAGTCCAGATTGTTTTTTTCTGCTTTTCCCATATGCTTCTCTGTTCTGCACGCTTCAGAAAGGCATATGTCTGTGACAGTTGGGTAAAATGACTATTACTCTTATGTAGAAATGATAAGACCATTCTCACTTCTAGAATAACAGAATGTGTTTATTTAGCACAACTGTACTTTTTTTAAAATGGAATCAAATTAACAAACAATTTGTTAGCTTAAATATAAGAATTATTTCATCCTATGTTTGTGACATAATGCTAGGTCTTTGAACAATAAGTCAGTTGTTATATTAAATTCTGATATTAAGTGATGTTGACATTGTCATAAATGCATACAAATGCTGGCATGATATTTGACAGGTTTGTTACTACAACATGATTTTTTTTTGTAGTATGGGTGAACCAGACAGTGGTGTGAAAATTAGCTCTAGGTGATGGCCACTGTTGATGTGAGACCCTAACCCCATGCACAAAAGTGGAAAAAGGTAGTCCTTGCCAAAATCAGTGCTGGTGAGCCACACACGAGAACAATCTAATGTTTCTATGTATGTTAAGTGTAATTGCTATACATCTCTATGAGAAGAGATAATATCATCCTTAAGTACCACCCTCAAAAGTTTTGGGCAGGTATAACTAAACTACTGCACCTGGGACAAACCACCACTCCAACTCCCATAGCCACTGCTGATACACCCCTGGAGGATATTGCTAACACCTTCAATAGTTTCTTCACTGAGACTTTACAATCCCTAGCTAACCAGCTACCTCCAAGTTGCCCTAGCTCAAAGGCAGCTGTTCCCAATACCCAACTCTCCTTTAGCTTTCAACCAGTTTCCTTATCAGTTATTTGAGCCCTAATCAAAAAATTGAAACCTACTTCCCTATCAGGTGATCTTCTCCCTGCTAAGTAACTGCACAAAGCTGCAGATGACATAGCATACCCCATCTACATTCTAATCAATCGAACTATAGCAGAAGCTACCATCCCCTCCATCTGGAAAATATCCCATGTTATACCGCTCCATAAAGGTGGCAGGTCCACTGAACGGTCAAATTTCAGACCCTTAGCTATATTGTCACCACTGGCATAAATTATGGAAAAGTGCATCCATAGACAACTGCTGCAATATCTGATCCAGAACAATCTCTTGGCTAACTCTCAGCATGGCTTCAGGCCTTATCGTAGCACTACTTCAGCCCACCTAGCCTTCTCTAATGCCATAAATCATAACTGAAACAATAACAAATTATCCTCAGAACTCTCCAAGGCTTTTGCTATGGTTGACCGCCAACTACTAATCCACACTCTGATATCAATTTGCTTAGATAGTCAAGCCCTCCAATGGTTCCAGTCTTATCTGAGTTGTAGACAACAGACCATCCTATGGCAGAACAAACTATCCAGCCTCCTACCTAATACCCTGGGAGTCCCCCAGGGTTCTATACTAGGACATCTTCTGTTTTCCATTTTTATTAATGACCTCTATACCATCAACCCAGATGTAAATTGCATTCAATATGCGGATGACTCCACTTTGAGTTGTTTTGCTACCTCCCAGTCAGATCTGTGGACATTATCCCAGAATACTTTTAACATAGTTGAAAACTGGTTTTCTGATCATCATCTGATCTTAAACCCCAACAAAACTAAGCTACTACTTTTCTCCCTTAATCATAGCTCCTCTGCATTATCCTTTTCCATAAACTCTAATAATGGCACCATAATCTCCCCAGACACCTATACAAAACTCCTAGGCGTTATCATAGACAACAACCTTAACTTTGATGTGCATGTCAATCAAACTCTCAAAACCATCAATACAACACTTGGCTCACTATATAAGATTAAACCTTTCCTAACCCCACCTGCTAGAACTGCCATCACACACTCTCATCTACTTTTAACTCTTCTTTATGCTTCCCCTTTACTTACCAACTTAAGCAAAACTGATCTTAATAAACTCTCTAGCTGCTACAATCACATTGCCAGATTTGCTACTGGCATGCCCTACAGAACACACCACTGCAATAACCTAACTTATCTTGGGTGGCTAGAACTGCCCAGTCTAATTCAGTACAACCAGGCTATAGTGGCATATAAAGTACTTAACCAACTTGAGAATACACCAGCAATTAAAAACATTATCAACCCTTACAGTAACCTCAGACCACTCTGCTCTTCTAATAGACTCCTAGTTCAAACTGTCAAAACCAACAATTCATCCGGTGGCTCTCTGTTTGCCAACTCTGTTGGTAAAACTTGGAACTCACTTCCTGCTAACATTACTCTAGAACTCACCTTAAGTCAATTCAAGAAAAGTCTTAAACAGTATTTTAAATCACACTGTAGTTGTCCTTGCACCATGCCTGACTAGCTCTCTCCCTATGATTGTGTGCTTATATTATTCATTTGCAATTCTGCTGCATCTTATTTTTAGGTCTTTTACCTTATGAAATCTTAATTTTGAGAGATTGTATAACTTGCTGGTCTGAACAGAGTCTGTAAGCTTTGTTTATCATGTATTATGTAATGTTTCTTCTGTCTGTACCTTGCAGCTTTTCTTTCCGGGCCTCCGCTGAAAATGGGCATGTATCCAGTAGGACCATCCCAGTCAACAAATGTAAAATAAATAAATAGACAAATTAAATAATTACAGCAGGGTACAGTCAGATATTTGATTGACCTACCCTTGTTTATCACATCTTAGAATATTCTTACATCCAGTCTTGAAGATGTATTGAGTCCTTAGTTCCACTAGAATATTTTATGAATGTAGCATTGTAAGAAAGATAGGCACCTAATGGATATATAACTCTAAATCACAAAGGAGCTATTACAGTATTAGTTAATGAAAGATTACATGTGGGTGTAATATATGCAGCATGCCATTTGATATGACAGGGTTAATTGTGAATAATTGTTGGGAAATCTTCTGCAACATACCTTATTACCAAACTGAGAACTGTATTTTTGTCATGAGTTAAGTTCTCAACAATTCAAGAGATCCTGACTTAAAAATTAAAAATATCAATAAACTGCATAGAAAAAGAGCTGTCATTGAAGACTCTCTACCGAAGCCCAACTCAGTAAAATCAGGATAGAACCAAGGTGTTTTCTAATGCCATTAGCAAAGTAATAAAACATCAGAGAGGAAGTCATACATTTCCTTTAACTATCAGTTTGTCAAGTAAGTAGGGGGAATGATCCACAGTGGGGCTGCTGATATAGTAGGAAAAGACTGTGCAAAGTTTACCAACAGATCAATTGCTGTCACATGCATTTGATGCACACTTCTTTGTTATGCATTCAAGATCAGTGATGGTGTCAGTGACTGGTGGCTAGATGGTTGGATATCATTTAACATTTGGTGTTATTACAATCTAGGTGACTATAACTGTCTCTTCCTGTCATCCCTGGCTTGGGCTTTAACTGATCTACTTACTCAATTTTTTGTCTTTCTCTGTTATTACATTTTTTAATTATGTATAATCTCTTTCTACATGTATCACAATTTATGGATCTGTGGTTAATTTTAAGATGGTGGATAAGATTACATTCCATGTTTGAATGAAACTGGTTATATCCCTTGGCATACCACTCATTTTGCAATTGTCAGTGGTTTCTCTTAAATGGAAGCTTATATAACTTTATTTTAATTGTAGGTATTTAATTTATTAATTTGTTTTTTTTTAACTTTGACATTTAATGAAACTGAATTTGAGCACAAATTTTTTTGACCAAAACACAACATTTGCTGATATGTTTAGTAAATACTGTCTTCAGTGTATTCATTAATGGTCTCAGAAGATTTTATTAACATGTGTATTTTAAATTAGTCATGTCCTGTTACAGAATAAGGTCTAGTATTACACAGATGATTAAAAAGCAAAGCAGTCAGATGGCTATAGTCCAGGTCATGTCCCAGAATATTTCTGAAAAGTACATCTAAACAGTTATTGATTTTCAAATATCTGTTCCCAATATTGTTAAACTGGTCATGTTTCACTAAAATGAAAAGAGGTTTTGGTTATTCTACTGCTTAAAGATGAGAACGCATATTTGATTTTTATCTACAGCCCAATAAATCTCATCTCAGTTATCAAAACATGTTTTAAATGAGTATTATTTCAAAGATTGCCCTTGCATACCTCTCAACTGTGCAGATTTTCGCACAATGTCTAGATTTTTTACTCATATTTTTATGTCTATATTATCTAATCGAAGAGGCATTAGAGCAAATGCCACTTTACTGACCCCTAAAGAGTCAACCGCCAATTATGCAAATGGCCAAATCGTCCATTTTTTTCCTAGGGAAAAAAATCACTGATCCGGCCAGAAATGAAACATCACTAAGAACACCGCAAAGTGGAGGGCTTCACCCCCCACACCCCCCAGGGTCTTTGCCACCCACACCCCCTAATTAAATATACCAAATCCGTGATCGCGCTACAGTGGGTAAAAGGGCAAATTCATACTGATGGCCAAGCGATTTTTTTCCCAAGGAAAAAAATCCCTGATTTGGCCGTTTGCATAATTGCCACTTCACTCTATAAGGGTCGATAAAGAGGTATTCACTGTAATGCCTCTTCAATTAGATAATATAGACCTCATATTTATGGCCTGTTCCTTATAAAATTTGTGGTTTTCTAGCAAATCCCTGGGATGAGCTGCAGATTGAAGTTACTAAATAATGACATACATGTGAGTTTCAGACTTCAGATCCTTCAGAAAATGTATGTTAAAGCAAATCCTATTACTCTAGCAACTTTCTAAGTTTATAAGACCAATATTTAAAATATGTCCCTATTTTTGGGCCTTTGTCCCCCATTTTGTTGTGCTTTGTCCAGATTTCTTGCACTAAGAGGTTGAAAGGTATGCCCTTGGGTCAATTTGCCTCTTAGACGTACACCATGATTTTTGTGTACTCACAAAAAGTCATATAAATAAAATCTAATGCAGTCTTGTTTTAGTGTTATCAGTACATTTAATTCTTCAGTCTCCATGGAAGTGGTATTCTCTTTTATATTCTGGTGCCTTTCATAGGTTGAATTAAACAAACTTTTTGTAAGCTGACATATGAAGAACTGGTTGCAGGATAGAAACTTTATTGTTAGGGCTAAGGAAATGTATCTGATAATATAGCAATAATCTGAGATGTGACTCACTGACCAGTCCATTCCATTTTAATTTCTTTATGTCCAATACTAATATCGTCTAGTGCAAAGTTTTCTAAGGGCTGTGACTTGATACAGCAGTTTTGTTCATTCCAAGCTACATAAAGATTCCGATTACATGTACATATTTAGTCTGTAAATAACTGGTTGAAAATTAATACAACCAAGTGCACCATTATGCACTTGGGGACTAATAATGTTACATACTACTGACCATTAGCCATCATACCACCACTATTTAAGATCCTTGAATGATGTGTCCACTCTCAGCTTCTCACATTTTATTACAGAACATCCTACTCCTTTGAACACATGGATTTTGCCCACAGGATAACACCAATATAGCTTTATTATCCTTTTTAAACCACATAAACCTCCTCAGGAATGAAAACAAACTTATATCCACCTTATTCCTAGACCTGTTAAAATCCTTTGACACAGTACGCCACCCAAAACTAATTGACACCCTGAATACTCTTGGCCTATCTGACACTGCCATTAACTGCTTCTCTAGCTACCTAAGCAATAGGGCTCAATGCCAAAAATGGCAATCTGCTCACTCAGCCTACCTTACTGTCAAAATTAGAGTCCCCTAAGGCTCAACCATTGACCCTCTACAATTCAATACATTTATTAACAAACTTCACACAGCCTCTCACTTAGCTACATTTTTCAATATACCAATGACTTCACCCTCATCTGCTCAGCAACAACAATACACAAACTTCAATCCCTCAGTCAGCAAGCTTTCTCCAATACAGAACAATGTTTTAACAAAGCTCAACTCTTGCTAACTCCCAAGAAAACCAAACTATTCACTCCTAAATGAGTAACTCAGTATGAATTTTCAGTCTTAGTCAATTCTCTCCACAACCTCCAAATGGACGTTTTACTCACAACCAAATGCTTAAGGGTCACAATCAATGACAACTTAAACACTGATGCCCATAGTCAACAAATTATTAAGTAAAACCCACCAGAAACTAGGGATCCTCTACAAAGTCATTACTACCCCTCCAAACAAGTATGCAAAACTACTACAACAACCTATCTCCTACCTTGTCTGCTCTACGCATCCCTCATTTTTACCCACCTCCAGTCCACTAAATTGCACAAATTAGAATTATGCTATAATAAAATCATCAAACTTGCAGCTCACTTCCACGGTTGGATGCATCGCTGTGCCACACACCAGCAACGTTCTTGGTTGAACTTTCACAATCAGTTTAAACTTTACTCAGCTAAAATCTGCCCGCAATATAAATGTCCAGCAACACAATACCTAATGCAAAGGTACATCCTACAATGGTCATTAAGATAAAATTTCTCGGAAATGGTGTCTGTCACCAAAAGCAACAATTCCCATGGTGACACACTGTACTCCAGCCATGTGGCTAAACTATGAAACAACCAATCTTTAAAGATTAGAAAAACAAAATCCTAATAGGAGTTTAAAACCAACTTAAAAACTCACCACAATGTAACTGTGACACAAGCTCAAACTCACTCCCTCCCTTCCCCAAAGCCACCATAATCAAGAGCATCAACTATTCTTTTCCCAGCATGGTGCCCCAGATGCACATACAAACATATCCCGCCCATACTGTTCTACTCACTCTGATCCTCATCTCCTATTCTCTAATACTTCCTCTAATCCTTCTTTTGCTTTAGCTACCATTAGCTCAGTTTCTAACTTCTATAATGCTCCTGTCTGTCCTTCTATCTATAGCAACTATTAACCTCTATGCATACTTATACCACTAAATTTTACATTTAAACTATTTTAACTTAATCAAATGTGTGTTCTTGATTCAAAAATAAATATTAGAAATTGCTGAACCTCTCTCTCTTTCAAGCACATTACTGTAATAATGATTGAATCATATTGTCATAGAGCTTTTCTCACTGGGCCTCCACTGAAAAGTTTTTTTTGTTGCATAACACACTTGGACTGTCCCGGTAAACAAAGTGGAAATAAATAAAAAAATAAATAAATAAAAATATACAATCAATAATATGTTCATGGAAATTGTAAACACTTAACAGGATTATAAATGATAACTGATCATAAACTGAATTTCCAGTGTAATGTTTCGCTATCATCATCATCATTGCTGTCATCATCATCATTATCATCATCAAAGCACGTCTTCCCATTTTCTGCAGGGCTACAAGATGTTGAGTCAAATATTGTGACCTTTCCTGATTCAATGCCACTTTCCTATCTTTCTTGATAGTCATGCCTGACTGCTGCAGGTCTTCACTTATGTAATCCATCTATCCCTTTCTGAAATGTCCCCATTTCATCTTGCCTCCCTCCTGTCTCACCCAAATTTACTAAATCATCTTCTGCTTTCCTGCATATGTGCCTGGTCCACCATAATTTGTTATTTCACCCTTCTCTGCAATTGGAGCTACTTTGGTTTCTGCTCTGAAGTAATCATTTCTTCTTCTGCCCTTCAGTGAACATCCTGCAACTTATCTCATGTACTTCATCTCCATCACCACTAGCTTCCTCAGTTGTTCTACTTTAACTGACCAGGTTTCTGTACCATGCAGACCACTGGTTGTACCACAGTTTTGCATACCTTTTATTTCAGTTTCTTTGGAATTTGTCTGACACTCTAGCTTGAAAATCTGTGCTAGTTGTCTGCAGCCCCTCTGAACCTAGCTTTGACCTCCTCATTCATACCTCCCTTTTCCTCAACCAACCCATCCAAATAGTTGAAGCTAATATCAGTTTTAGCTTATTCTGATTTCCCCACCTGCTGCCATAGCAGCTGTCTTCTCTGAACTAAGTTTCATTCAATGTGCCTTGAGTCTTGCATTCCATTCCCCTATCATTCCCTGATGTTCCTGCTCAGAATATGCTTCCAATGCAACACTATCTGCAAAAAGGAGATTGTTGATCTGCCCCCTTCAAACTGTTAGCTAATGTAGCCCATCAACAGTATGAAGAGAAGTGGGCTCAGAGATGAACCCTCACACACCCCACTCTCACTGTGAACCCGCTATGAGTCTGAACACTATTTCCACTTGTGTAATCAGGTCCTTGTACACAGCCTGAACTAATTCTGCCAAAGTTTCTGGGACATGAAACCATCATGGCCCAAATTAGCTTTCTTAGGAACTTGGCATATGCTTTCTCCATGTCTAGCAATGCCCAGTTGAACTCTTGCCTCATTTCTATCTCCCTTGCCACTATCCGTCTCACTTCAAAATTGGGTCAGTTGTGCCACATCCTGATATGAATCCTTGCTGCTCATCTCCAAATGTACTTTCTATTACTCTACTACTCTGTGTTTTAGTTTATCGGTCATCCTCTCTAGTATTTTCAACACCTCTGTACTACCCACAGTTGTGAATGTCTCCTTTGTATGTGTACACTGGTGCTAGAATGCTTATGTTCCATTTGTCAGGGATATGCCTTTCTCTCCATACTGCTATGTGCACCTTCATTAACCAGTTCTACCCTTACTCAACCAACATCCTGATCAAACCAACTGTGAGCACATCTGAGCCTGCTGCTTATCCTGACTTTATTTTCCTCAGTACTGTTTTTATTTCATAAAGGCTGGGCTCTTCTTTTTTCATTGCAGGTTGTGTATGGACAGTAAAGCTTCAGTGGGGGTTTCTTCATTTAGTAGTTGTTAAAAGTACTCCCTCCATCTGGTAGTGATGTCTTGTTGACTGGTTACCAGGTTATTGTTGGTATCTCTTACAAATGGTGTCAAATGGACATCTTATTTATATTTTTTGTCTTGCATCCTGATAGAACTTCTTTGTGCCATCCGATGAGTCTCTTTCCAGGAGTGGTACAGTGTCTCATGTGCCATATTCTTTGCTATTGCTACTGTTCTCTTATCCACTTTTTTAGCCAACCATTATTTCTACTTAGCCTGGTCTGACTTTTCTATCTCCCACTTTTCCTCATTATTTCTTTGTATAACTTCCTTGGCTTCAGCATTCCACCACCAGCTTTCCTTATGTGCCTTATTTCTATATCTGACATGTACACATATCTGTTCGTTATTCCTATCACATGCTGTTTTGAGACACAACTATTTATCTTCAACCCCCGCATTTCTTTTTCTTTCTGAGGTGCTAGAAACCTGAATATTGCCTTGCACTCTTGTGCTTTCATTCCAGTCAATTTCCACATCTTCGGCCTAGTCTATGCTGACCTTAGAGCCTTTCTGGCCCCTGCATGCAGCTGATTCTGGCTACTAGTAGTTTATACTCTGGACTGACTGTTTCACTGGGATGACTTTGCAATCCCTTACTCAACTCCAACATCCTTTTTTTACTAGGAAGGAGTCTACTTGGTTTGCATATTGGCCACTCATTGTATGTAACCTAGAGAGTGTCTCTTTTTCTGAGTCATGTTTTGGCCAGCATTAAGTCATTTGCCAGACAGAAGTCCACAATGACCTTTCTGCTTCTGTTTGCTCCAAACACATTGACTGAGGCAGTCTTCATATATTGTCCTATTTGTTTGTCTTGTCTGCCTAATATGTGCATTCGATCTCCCCTGGTCAATTGTCAGCACCAGCGCATGTCCTGCTTTATCTAGTAGGGTCTGCAAATGCTGGCTGAATGTACTCCTTTGCTCACCATCACAACCCTGCTATGGGGTATAAGTTGATATTATGAATCCTGCTCTATTTTAACACTGGAGTCTGATTGCCTAGAGTCTATCAGTGGACTATCACTAACTCTGATAGCATCCCTCACTGTCTTTGGAAGACTCTCCCTCACCACAATTCCCACACCATCTCTAGTCTGTCCTCCCCTGAATAGAATACTCTTGATACCATATCAAGTGGCTTTGCTGCATTGCCTTTCCACCTTGTCTCCTGGATACTTATATATCCAGGTTCCTCCTTACCATCATGTTATCCACTTCCAATATGCATCCTGTCAATGAACCTATATTCAGTGCAGCAATATGTAGTTCATGGATGGTAGGCAGAACTGGGTACCAGATAGCCATTACCTTTTTGACTCAGAGTTGATGGGCTTTATGGCAGGTACACACTGGGAAAAAGAGATGTATAGACTCATCCTACCTTTAGCATGTTTATTTGTTATGAGTGGGAAAAAGCAGGGTCCTCATCCCTCTTATCTCCTGTAAATACCCATGCCCATTTTTGGTGACATTATGCAACACGACCAAATCACCTATAGCCAATTTTATACCATCAAGTGTCTAGCCCTGATATGGCTTGGTAATACATGTAATGTAAATCAAAGATAATTAAAAGTGCAGTTATGACACATATAGCTTCAGTTTTGATCCACTTATACAAGTTAGCAGTTAGAGTTGCTAGTGAGAACAGCAATTATTTCTGTCATTACTTTCCATTAGCTTGAAATATGTCTAAAAGAGAGAAAATATTTCTTACAGTTGTTATCAGTGGATTATGGTTTTAGGTTATAATAACAGGTAAACATTTGGAACTGTACTCAAATCCATTACAGACTATACAGTGTTGCCTTGACTGATTCATACAAGCTATTGAAAAAAAGTGAAAACAATGGCACAGTAAGTGCACTTCCCATCGCATTCCTTAATACATTGCCCCTTCACCCAACCCTTGCTACTGTTCTGAGAATCAGAATACATATAGCCCCAGAGCATCTTTGAGAAAATTAAGGCTTCTGATACTATCATAATTTAAACTAACAGTGTAAACAGAAGGACATTAATGTAAAATTAGGCCTTGTGTAAAAACTCCTACTACAAAAATGGCTGTTGAACCTAGAAGGATCAGTGTCAAACTGAATAAATGCTGAAAAATGTATGGAAAGTGAGATATAAGCTGCTGAACAAGAGGACAGAATGAAATGGTGATGTTGGGGGTTTGAACATGTAAACAGAGAAGCGGATTTTAAGTTAAAGCTAATTATAAAACTTTTTTTTTCTGTTCAGCACCATACTCCTTTGCTCTGTTCACTCTGCTGCCAAAATCACCAGATGGATCCATCTTTTCAGTGATGTAAGCCATGTGGCTATCCGCCTGTGGGTGCATAGGCTATCACACTGAGGTTAGCTGGGTTGTTGGTGATATGTCCAGGTTCTCACTGTATACTGGATAAAGTCCCTTTCAGCAGGTATGAAATGGGTGCCATGTGGGAACTGTTCCTGCTGATATACCCGGCTAGTTTCATACTACCCAACAGTACTACCTGTCACAACTTTTTTATGCCGGTGCTTGTCTTTTAGCATTGAAATATTAACATTGCACTTACCCCCACCACACACACACACACACACACACACACACACACACACACACACACACACACACACACACACACACACACACTCACTCATATGCTTTTTCTGAGAAATAGGAGCAGACATTGCCTTATCCTTCCACACTTATCCACTCATTGCCTCCTCCTGAACCCACAGTGGTAGTTCAATCACGATCATCTGTGACTTATATAGAGCTTAATTCATCTATATTACAAAGCTGACGTGTTTAATTATAAAATGTACAAACTTGTGAATGTATAAATCAAAGTAAGCAAAATTAATTCAGATGAGAAGTAGAGGTGGAAGACAGAACTTGGGAAGATGATCAGACACAATGATGATGACATACTAAGCAAAACTTATACATTTTTTAACAAAGTACCAAAAGGCATGACTTCTAATCTTTCAAAATATTTAAGCAGCATGTGTGTGTGTGTGTGTGTGTGTGTGTGTGTGTGTGTGTGTGTGTGTGTGTGTGTGTGTGTGTGTGTGTGTGTGTACATATATACTTTTATATGGATCTACTTCATATGACGGAAAACTCAAAATGCTGAATTTCATTTGAAAGAGATGGATCTATATTACAACGTCGAACTCAAAGGAGTCTGAAAATTGTAATATCGAACCCATATGTTTGAAATGTGAAAATAGCGAAGTCATGTAACACCAATTTTTTTCCCAGAGAAAAAAATCTGTAGGCCGTTTTTGTGGCTTTGCTGTTTCCTCCACAATGGTGCGATCTCGGAGATGGTATATTTAAGTAGGGGAGGTGTGGGGTGAAGCCCCCCAGATTAGTTTAAGTTTAAAGTATACATGTTTTTTTTTTTTTTTTGTACCAGAACAGAGATTTTTTTCCCTGGGAAAAAAAATCGCTGATCTGTGTTTTTGTACTTTTTGGGTTTCAAACTTCCTGGTTCAATATTACATCGTTCGAACTCCTGTGAGTTTGACGATGTAATATAGACCCAAACAGCCTAGTTTTCAAAATACTGAAAGCTCATTTGACTGAGTCTCATTATACTGAAAACTTACAAGGCTGAATTTTAAAATACTGAATTTTAAGCCATAGAAGTGATATGTATTTCCCTTCACCTGTGAGTTGCTTGTGATAAAAAAATATATATTGTAACTTACAGTGCCAACTGTCAGAATACTGACAGCAGCATAGAAAGTAGTGTTGTAGTGTTTCTAAATGTGAGTATGTCTCTTTACATGTTTATGGGAAGTATCTAAAGTAATATGGCAAATGTTTTGTGTGCTCCTGGCAGTAGTAACAGTGTGTACAGTACTGTAACTTTATTAAAAGGTATATGCCCTTTTCCCCACCTTAGTATGATCCTGGAGTTAGCATATATAGTTGGGTGGTGTGGGGGGTGCAACCCCCACATCAGGGTGTGGGGAGGTGTTGCCCCCTACCTAGTTTGGTTTTCTACCATCAAAATTTTGTTAAGGGGGCAAGTAAGTTGTTTATAAATTTTGGAAATAGTCATTGGTGTTGTATGTCTTAAAATTCATTATTTTGAAAGTCAGCATTTTAAGCTTTCAGTATGATGAGACTCCGACAAATGAGTTTTCAGTATTTTGAAAATTAGGTATTGTGGTCTCAGTAAAATGAAATTCAGTATTTTGAATTTTCAGTTATATGGAGTAGATCCATCTCTCTCTCTCTCTCTATATATATATATATATATATATATATATATATATATATATATATATATATATATATATATATATATATATATATATATACATACATATATATATATATATATATATATATATATATATATATATATATATATATATATATATATATATATATATATATATATATATATATATATATATATATATATATATATATATATATATATATATATATATATATATATATATATATATATATATATATTCAACTTCTCTACTGGGTAACTGAAAAAGGAAAGAAGGTAGCCCAGTTAATTTGTTTTATAAGTATGTACATCTATCACGATTTTCTTCAAAGCTAGTTAAGACAGGTTTCATGATTGTAGGAAGTACATTTGATTATTTTTGAAGGTATGACATAATGTAGCTGTCCTATTTTCATTTTTTTATTACTGGCATTTTATTTGAAGTCTCCTTATCTGGTTCTAGTTCCTCCAGTACAGCCTTCTAGTTAAAGACTTTCAGTCAGAAGTGGTTTAGACTTTGGATTACTGAGCAGACAGAGATCCACTCTAAGTAACCAGTCAACAAAAAAAAAAAAATAGAATAGAATGGCACCTTCTGAAGCCTTTCTGAAATAGTTCAATTTCCCAACCCTATGATTTTTTTTGAGAATTATTGCACTTTCTCATTATCCATTATGTAACTTGCTTGGATGCTACATGGACAGCTTTGTATTTAATAGTGGGTCGTATCATACATAAAAGCTAAGAGGAAACTAGGTGTACTGTTTGGGTATAAAGAATGTATTAAAATGGAACTTATTATCAGTTAGTATAGAGAAGTTTTGCTGAACATGTAACTATAAAAGAAAATATTTGTATTACAAAAAGCTCTGAAATGGACTTCAGAAAAAGAAAGAGATGTAAATGGACACATTTCAAAGAATGCTATCAAAATTAATGTAGAAAGAGCTATCTAATACCTGATGAAACCTGACCTGGGTGAAGACAACTTTGATTGACTAATATGAACATGTCTGTTATTGTGAAAATAATAAATCTTTCCCAGTGCCCCCAAGTCATTTAGTAAAGTGTTTAAATGGACTCATGGATCATATGTTAATGCTGTGTTTACTGCTTACCTCATGGGATATCAATATCTGTGTGAGTGAATATTTCTGTCATGGATAAAAACATCTGCATGAAGCATAATATAATAATTAAAATAATCTATATCACACAATTTTTTTTTATTTAAATACATATTATTTATTTGATGAATATAATATATGAAAATTAAATTATACTTAGCTTTTTTTGGGCATTTTTTTATTTTTTTAGAAAAACCCCACCCCCCACCACACACACACACACACACACACACACACACACACACACACACACACACACACACACACACAAAACACACACACACACACACACACACACACACACACACACACACACACACACACACACACACACACACACACACACACACACACACCACTGAAGCAGTTATTCCAAGTAATGGAAAAAGAAAAAGAAATTATGAGACTTTGGCAATGCTGCAATATTTTAATAGTGTATTAAACTGTGAGAAAAATCCATCCACTTAGTTAAAAGCACTGTACATTGTAGAAATTATATAATAAAATTAAAATTAAAATATCTCCAGAGTATGAAATTGCAACTTTGTAAACATGTCACCCTAGAGAAAATGCATATTTCTGTTCTATTTCAACAGTCTTTCAATTATTCTGATGATTTTTAACAAGCCATTATGTGAGTTCATTTAAACAGTATGACATGATAATTGTATGGGCTTCGGACTTTGTGAATGCAAACAAGGTTCTTTATATTATCACACTATGACATATAAGTGGATCAAAGGTGTAGTCTATTTCATAAAAGTATGGTTTACCTGTAGATTTCCTTAGGTAGGAGTTATAGTTTTTGATTTGCTGTGTCCTGGGCTGATGCTTTGTTTCTTCATACTTTGCCCTCAGGACCTAGCCTAACTATTCATACATATATTCATCCATTCCTTCTTTGATAACTTATGTACTTCATTTTATGGTAATGTGAGAACAAGAATCTATCCCAGCACTTACTAAGTACAAGGTGAGTGAAATGATCATTAGTAGAATATCACACTATCATAGGAAAATACACACACATGCAGATGCACACACAGACACACACACACACACACACACACACACACACACACACACACACACACACACACACACACACACAAAGTGCACATACCATTTATATTGTTGGAGAATTATTTGCTAATTCATGAGTGAAGCTCCAGTCTCCATAAATTTGGTTGATGACCATTTGCATCCAGGCTATATTTTTAATTCCTGTTATGATTTACAAAAAAGTCAGCATCAACAACTGTAGTTGCATTTGAAGGACACTCCAAACTTTTAATAGCAGACTTAGGTCTACTATACCTGTATCTTATTCAGGAAGTTAACTTCCATCTCCAAAGCATTTTCTGTTTTTGGATTCAAAAATATGATCTAATTTCCTTTGTCAATTAGGGAATTTCTTATTTCTTTCACATTTGAAACTTCTTCCTTACAGTCATAGTTAGATAATGGTACTGGATATATTATTTGGTGAAGGATAACCTAGGAAGAAGTCTTCACTATAATTAGCAATATTCATTTCAGCTCTCTATGTAATATACTGCTGTTCTATAAAATTTCCATAATACTGCTGCATAACTAAAGTGCAGTAACATGGCTGTAGCACAGCTATCACATCACAATGTTTGGTTATCCACTACAGTCCTTTAGTCCTTTGCATCGGTGTCTTCTTTTTATAGAGGAGATATCATGTCTATGTTCATGTGGGCTTTTCTGGGGGTATTTTAATTCCTTTTCACATCACAAAGGATATGCCCTAGGTGAATCAGGGTCTTCCAAATAGCCAATAGGTATGGGCAGTGTGTGAGAAAACTCTGTGAGTGGGTGTGGCTGTGTGTGTGTGTGTGTGTGTGTGTGTGTGTGTGTGTGTGTGTGTGTGTGTGTGTGTGTGTGTGTGTGTGTGTGTGTGTGTGTGTGTGTGTGTGTGTGTGTGTGTGTTTGTGTGTGTGTATATACACACCTTGATAGACTAGTGCCCTATACAAAAAATCCAGAACCGGAGTTCTTGCCTTCTCCCGGATTCTCTATACCTTGCACAGAGTGCAAGATCAGTGCAGGAGCTCTAGCAGGCAATATGTCTGACGTTCGATCCAGGAACAGCCTGCAGGGGTGTGCATGAGCACCCCTGCACTGATCCTGCATGTACTAAGCCCCTGTATGCAAATCACCCCATTTGCAGGAGAAATCTATGCAAATTAGGTGATTTTGCAATCCAAGAAGCTTGCAACAAGCCATGCAGGACTAGTGCAATCTGCAGAAATGCGCTCAGTTAGTAACGCAATACATTTTTGCAAAATCAAAATGGAGCTGTGACAGCTCCAAATAAAGGCTGCATATCATGTAGTAAGCTTGCCAATGGCCAAGTATAAGGCCATTGGCATTGCAAACAGTGAAAAAATACAAAAATCAACTTTTATTTTTTTTAGCCGATCTCAGCTGTTTAAGCGTAGGGCATCGGTGCGCAAATGGGATTGGAGGGAAAATAAGAAAATAAACCTAAATTAAGCATTCTAACTAAAATCAGTATTTTGCCATGCAAGTCAATGGCAGGCAGAAGACAACATGGCCAATGAGTAGTAGTTGCTAAGGGGGAGGCTCAGTGTGAGACATGTAACTATGCATTAGCAGGCAATCTCATTCAAATGAGGGGAATGATAGTGAATCACAGTTTTTCCCAGCAGTGTAAGCGAAGGAATAGCTTGGTGCAAGCCTAGGAGTTAGGTGACATCATGGGGGGGGGGGTGCCAGGCATACTGTAAGCAGATTGGAGCCCTGTGGCTTGGGTTTGCTCCTAGCTTAGCACAACTAAGCTAGGGGGTGTGTCTAAATCTGCCAGCACTCTTTACATTGCCTAAGCGGGTGTGCGCACTGCGCACCGGGTTTTAAAGGCAGAAAAAAAGTTAAACCAGGAAATAGCAGCAGTGTGCACATTTGTGCACTCTGTTTGCGCGGTGTGCCCCCGGGCTTAAACAGGAAGGCAATGGGAAGGGAAAACAGCAGTAAGAAGGCAGTCAAGGAGAACTAGCATAGCTGGCAGGTGAAATGTATCATAATCAGCCAATTACTTAGGCAGCAGACTAGCCCAGCCCAGAACACTACTATAAACTTTGCAAACGCCTTGCCCTCTGTTCTTTCCCACACTCTACACCACCAGTGTAAACAAGCAAGGAGCTTTTAACACTCACAACAGCAAAATGATAGGGGCTGCAATAGCTATCATACAACAACTTGCGGAAGAGGCTGAGGGTGGTGAGGATGTGAATGCTGTCGACCAACCCACAGTGAGGCGATGGAGAAGAGTGTACAGACCCAGGGTAACCTACCAGGGGCTACATGACCTGGAGATAGTGGAGCGCTATAGAGTGGACAGGGACCTCCTACAGCAAATTGTTGAGCTGTGCCAGCCACACCTGAAACACAGAACTAACAGAGGGGAACACATCCCAGTGGAAACCAAGGTATGTGTAGGCCTACAAATACTACCTACAGGTACCTTCCAAAGGCCTACTGGTGATATGATGGGGATTTCACAGGCATTAGCATCCAGGGTACTCCACCAGTTCCTGGATGCCATGTTGACACATGTCGGTGCGAACGTATATTTCCCCAACACCCATGAGGTGTCAGTTAACAATATACTGAAAGGTCATACTGGGCATGCTCACACATTTAAACACATGAAGGCCATGACTGCAAACACCAGTGGACCAGACATATCTGGCAGTTTAAGATGTGTAGTGCAGACACTCCTCAGTATGCACCACTCATGCTTTGTACACACAGTGGATAGGAATACAGGCATATATGTAAGGACAACACTCTATAATAAGCCAAAGAAAGATGTACATAGATGTGTGGAAGTGGGTGACTGTGACAAGGAGCCATCTCGGCCTGTCCCACCCAGCACACAGCCAAAGGGCCACAACCACACATGGGTCAGATGTCACTCACTGCAGATACTAGCCACCGATATCTGTCAGCATTACAGACTATGTGGTGCACGTGCTAGCTGTGCAACATGACTGTACAAGGAAGTAGTCAGCTAGCAGCTGTATACATGTAGCTGTGAAATATGACCCTGTTTGTGCCCGCATGTGTCATGTCAACTCCTAGATGAATGGGTTATGGCCCATGCACCCACACTGCCCTCCCCATAGCCTTACTATGACAAGCATGCTGAGGTCATCCACTGTGAAATACACCTTTGGGAGGGTTGTATCCTGGTAATCTCCATGGAGCGTCCCATAACCTCATACTGCTGTATTGTAATAAGCTACTTAGGTAGGAGTTCCAATCCCAGACATAGCATCTGTGTGTGTGTGTGTGTGTGTGTGTGTGTGTGTGTGTGTGTGTGTGTGTGTGTGTGTGGGTGTGTGCGTGTGTGTGTGTGTGCATGCGTGCGTGTTTGTCTGTCTGTCTCTGTTTGTGTAGAGAGCGATGCTTTTTAGGGTGGTCACACTCCCTATAATTAAATGCTTTACTTTGGTAAGGCTGATGATGTCATCCACCTAGAAATACACCTCTGGGAAGGTTGTAGCCCAGTAATCTCTGTAACATTTGCCATAACTGTGAACTGCTGCAGTATGATAAACTAGTTAGGTAGGAGTTTTAATCCCAGGCTTGGCAAGTGTGTGTGTGTGTGTGTGTGTGTGTGTGTGTGTGTGTGTGTGTGTGTGTGTGTGTGTGTGTGTGTGTGTGTGTGTGTGTGTGTGTGTGTGTGTGTGTGTGTGTGTGTGTGTGTGTGTGTGTGTGTCTGACTCTGTCTGAGTAGTGAGCAATGCTTTTTAAGGTGGTCACACTCCCTACAATTGAAATGCTCTACTTTGGTAAGACTGCTGATATCATTCACCTAGAAATACACCTTTGGGAAGGTTGTAGCCCAGTAATCTCCATAGCGCATGACATAACTGCGTACTGCTCTAGTGTGATAAACTAGTTAGGTAAGAATTCTAACCCCAGGCTTGGCAAGTGTGTGTGTGTGTGTGTGTGTGTGTGTGTGTGTGTGTGTGTGTGTGTGTGTGTGTGTGTGTGTGTGTGTGTGTGTGTGTGTGTGTGTGTGTGTGACTCTGTCTGTGTAGTGAGCAATGCTTTTTAAGGTGGTCACACTCCCTACAATTGAAATGCTCTACTTTGGTAACGCTGCTGATATCATCCACCTAGAAATACACCTCTGGGAAGGTTGTAGCGCAGTAATCTCCATAGCGCATGACATAACTGCGTACTGCTCTAGTGTGATAAACTAGTTAGGTAAGAGTTCTAATCCCAGGCTTGGCAAGTGTGTGTGTGTGTGTGTGTGTGTGTGTGTGTGTGTGTGTGTGTGTGTGTGTGTGTGTGTGTGTGTGTGTGTGTGTGTGTGTGTGTGTGTGTGTGTGTGTGTTTGTGTGTGTTTCTGACTCTGGCTGTGTAGAAAGCAATGATTTTTAGGGTAGTCACACTCCCTACAATTCAAATGCTCTACTTTGACAAGGATGCTGATGTCATCCACCTAGAAATACACCTCTGGGAAGGTTGTAGCCCAGTAATCTCTGTAGTGTGTCCTATAACTGTGGACTGCTGTAGTATGATAAATTCATTAGGTAGGAGTTCTAATCCCAGACTTGGCAAGTGTGTGCATGTTTGTCTGTCTGACTCTGTGTAGAGAGCAATGCTTTTTAGGGTAGTCACACTCCATACAATTCGAATACCCTAATTTGGCAATCCTGCTGATGTCATCCAATGTGAAATACACCTTTGAAGAAGGAGTTCTCCAGTAATCCCCATGGTGCGTCCTATAACAGCTCCATGCTGTAGTGTGATATAGATCTCTGTTAGGGGTTCTATACCCACACATTTTGGTTGTAAATGTTTTGTGTGTGCGTCACTGTCTGTGTAGGGAGCAATGCATTTTAACCTAGCCACACTCACTACAATTTGACTGCCCTACTTTGGCAATTCTACTGATGTCATCCAATGTGAAAGAAACCTTTGGGAAAGGAGTTCTCCAGTAATCCCCTTGGTACACCCTATAACAGCTCCATGCTGTAGTGTAATACAGACCCTTGTTAGGGGTCTATATCATCCTATAACAGCTCCATGCTGTCATGTGATATAGACTTCTGTTAGGGGTTCTATACCCACACATGTTGGTTGTGGATGTTTTGTGTGAGTGTCACTGTCTGTGTAGGGAGCAATGCATTTTAGTCTAGCCACACTCACTACAGTTTGTTGAATGTCCTACTTTGGCAATCCTGCTGATGTCTTCCATTGTAATATACAGCTTTGGGGAAGGAGTACTCCAGTAATCTTCATGGCATGTACTATAACTGTGTAGTGCTGTAGTGTAATAAACTAGTTAGGTAGGGGTTCTAATCCCAGACATGTCAGGTGTGTATGTGTGTGTGTGTGTGTGTGTGTGTGTGTGTGTGTGTGTGTGTGTGTGTCTGTGTTTGTAACTCATATCCTGTGTGGAGTTGGGGGTGAGTGTGTGAAACCTGGGCCCAATGTGGAGCAGGTTTTACAAATTATTTATATGGTGGTCTTAGTGTCTATCACAATGTCCACCACACAGGGATAACAGATGTGAAATAGCCGAGAGGCTGGGGTGCAAATCCATACCCATACATGTGACATCAAGGCCAGGCAGTCACACCCCAGCATTACCAAGAGCACACTCTAAACCCTTGTCTCATACACACACACACACAGACACACACACACACACACACACACACACACACACACACACACACACACACACACACACACACACACACTTGCCTAGGCAACAGCCAGTATGTGGGTAGTACACTTGCATATTGGCCACTGATAATAATTATGGAGTGATTGCAGTGGGCTACAGAGGGCATGGCACCCTGTCCATCTGCCCAATAGGCACATACATGCAGACAGTGCACCTTCCCCATGTTCCCCACTGGACACCTGCAACACCTGTGGTGCCATCAAATGTGACCCACAAAGGGCATACCACGCCTGAAAACATGCCCTGTATGGATAGATGCCACTGACACCAGGGAGTGCTGTTAGCATGCTATCAATGTAGGTGCAGGGTAAACCTGTTGTCCATTACCAGTTCCAGCCATAGGTGGCCAAGACTGGCACATCTAATGATAATCTGTGTACACAACATGGGCCAGATACCCCAGGTACAGTTCCACATGCCACTGTACATGCATGTGGGAGGTGTGCACATCCCAGACACCATCTTTTCATGGACTAAGGAACACATACATGGTAAGCGATGCACAGTATTGGCCACACGCAATAGTCACCCAGGTGACTGGATGGTGGATACAATACCCACCTGTGTGGGCAAATGCAGAAACTATAGCCATGAGCCACAATGGAGACCATTGTCATGTAGCCTGATGCCAAGGTATGCCCATCACCTAGCCTTGTATAGCCATCTGGCAGAGTTGACCACCACACACCCGTGCAGAAATGCACCCATGCATGTCAGTACTGGCACCCTGTGTGTTTGTGTGTGTGTGTGTGTGTGTGTGTTGTATGATGGGTATGATTACATCCACACTCACTACAACCCCCATTGGCATACTGAAGCATGCTGTCTGACATCAGACACCACCCCATACACTTTTCCCATATAAACTCCGTATGACCTGTGTGGTGCACGTGATACCTGCACAGTAATGTGTTGTGGCAATCTCACTACTGATGAGTTGTATTCCTGGCCCTGCCAACTGTGTCAGTGTGTTTGCGTCCCTGTGAGAGTGCGGCTGTGTTGACACTGGCACCTTTTCATGCAGACAGGCTCTCTTGTTTGGTATATATTTCTCTGAGGTACAGGCTAACACGGTAGGACTATGGCTGACCAAGTTCGCAGATGACTGCAAACTGGGTGCCATAATCGACTCGCCGACTGACACAAGCATCCCCCAAAAGGATCTCAGAGATGGATAACTGGTGCCAGAGCCATGGCCTAAAGCTAAGTGCCAAAAAGTGCATAGTCATCCTCTTTGGGAAAAAAAAAGTGCCCACAGATTACCACATAGGTGGTAATCCATTAAGTACGGAAGAAGTAATTAGGGATTTGGGGACCCAAGTAGATAGCAATCTCTCCTTTGACAATCATGTTGCCAAAGTGGTTAGAAAGACCTTCTATATAGCCCACCTTATCACAAAAGGGTTCACATCTAGATAAAGAGAGATCATTGTGCCCCTCTACTCATCACTCATCAGGCCCATAATTCAATACAATGCCCCATTTGGCATGTACGTTACCCGACACCTGCAGCAACTGGAAAGACCCCAAAAGTACCTCACCAAGAGGATCAAGGGACTCAAACAGATGCCTTATGCAGTTAGGCTAAAGAAACTCCAGCTCTACTCAGTTGCTTACTGCCTACTCAGAGGTGATCTGTGCCTGACGTATAAAGCCATGTCCAACCCAGAATTAATGGACATGCTCCACCTCAGGAAATCCAAATCCCATAGAGCTACATGCTCCAGGGACTTAAACCTTAGCACAGAAATAAATAGGACATGCTGAAGGGACAGATTCATATCCCAGAGGCTCCCGTCACTCTGGAACAAAATCCCAATCCATGTTAGGCAGAGCCCCTCAATGACCCTCTTCAAGACAAATCTTGACGAGTGGATGGGAGATTGTAGGTTTACCCCTGGGATCCCTTCTGTGTCCCTACTAGACAGAGGCACAGTAAATTAATCTTAAAAGGGCTATCTTCTGTGACCTACTATACAGAGGCACAGTCAACTAATCTAAAAGGGTGGCGAAAACCAAACGCACTCTGGCTAGGCTTATAAATGCCCTAGGGCAGATAGCCTAGTATCAACCTATGAACCTATGAACCTGTGAACCTATGAACGTGTACAACACCTGTCATATGGCTACCATATCCCTGTTGCAGATGTCACTCACTGTCACATATATGTTCTGAGGGATCCACAACAGGTAAGCTATGTGGCGCATCCAATAACTGCATAGAACTGTGATAGCACTACATAGTCATCAGGGATTTGATAACCTGTGCTGGTAGGTGTGTGACACAAACATGCTTAGGTTTTACTCTCCCACCCCTCCCTGACTTGTCTTTGCCTCTGTCTGCCTCTCTCACTCCCTCACTGGTGGATGTGGAGACCTACACCTGCTTTGCTTAGGCAGCAGCATGTGTATTTTAAGTGATGTTCACAATCAGCTGATGGCCTCTGCACAAATTGCAGGCCTACCCTAGCTGATTGCATGTGGAACAGCTGTGGTAACATTCCCATAGCCAATTGCATGGACAAACACTCCACTATCTAGGAACATCATGTTGGTGTTGGGCCTTTTCATTCGCTGTGAACAGGAACTTGATCTGTTGTTTGGCAAACAGCATCTCAGATGGACTGGGGATTTATCTCTGACAACATACACTGTGGAAACAGGCCAACACACAGCAGGGGGATGTGCTTGTCCTGAGTACAGACTGTAAGTGCTGCTATACTGCATTTGGAGTAATGTTGGTTTAACAGGGTGTGTGCGGATATGGCTGTCCTACATATTTAAATACCTGCCATGTCAGTTCTATGTTTATGAGGGCTCCCCATTTGTAGAGTCATCTGCAGACTGGGCAGTGTGTGGTGCCTTTGTTTCATGTGTTACCCACAGAGCATCTATCTGTGAACTGCAGAAGGTAGTGTGTGATTGCAGTCTGTAGATGGTGAAAGCCATGACAGTTACTGACTTCATATCCCTCATAGGACATATGTTGCGACAAACCCTGTTACATCAGTAAATGTATGAGGTTATCACAGCAACATGTCAATATTGGCCCTGTGTATGTGCTTCCAGCAACAACTCTGTCAACCTTTGTACATATGTCATGCATTAAGAGGTGCATATGTGCTGTACACCATAATTAGTGTCATCATATCTGATAACAAGCCAGTGAGATATCAGACTGCTACACATGTTATGTACAGTAAGGGTTATATTTGATGACATAACCTGGACATTCTGTGGCTGTTTGTACAGTACTGAGGTCTGTGTACTTATGGTGAATGTCAACAGTGTGTATATTGTAAATATGTGCTTTGGCCTGTGTATAGACTGTGGTAGATGTCATCGTTCTTGGTGCTGTCCTATCTGATGATACATGCTGCTCACTGTATGTTACCATATTGGCTTACATATTTTTAGGGCCATACACACACATGTCTCATACCATAGACAGGCATCAGACCACACTGTGTAGTGGCCCAGTATATGCAGGGTTAGTGTGTGAGTGACACATATGAGGATGGTGTTGAATAAATAGTCCATATACTGTAATATTTTGCTAGCTTACCATATGTGGCTGTGGCTGTGTTCACATTGGTTGTGGTTAGGTGTACCCTGTGCTGTGACATGCCTGTAGAGCCTGCTATATATGCAGGCACATGTGCATTCCCCCATAGGAGATGTAGGCCAGTGTTGAGCCAGTCTGCCTGTAGCCTGCACAGTGCTTTGTTACATGCCTAGCAGCTTAGTGTACTTACCCAGTGAGAAGTCATGTCCAGATACTTGCCAGATGTACTGCTGCTGGGTCTCTCTTAACAGTCATGTATGTCAGACAGAGCAGTGGGATGCTGTACAGATTTATGTCAATATCTAGTGGGTAGTATGTGGCCATGGCATCTCTGTACCAGCAGTTATTATGTGTCAGGACAGACAGAGGTGTGTGAATGCATAACCCATGGAGGAGAATGTTTACCAGTCATTATGTGTTATACCCATCTACATGGCTGTTAACATCCATATTGTCAGGCTTGGTCCACAAGTTCTGCACTAAGGGGTTCTGTGTATACCTCTGGACTATACAGAGTGTGTCAGAATGTCCACATATATTGGCCAATATCTCTGCTGTAGTCCACAGGAGCATTGCATGCTTGCTGTGGTACTGTACTATGATGTCCTTAGGATGTCTGCCAGTAGCCAATGGCACCCATGTGAAAAGCAGATGTGGCCTCCCACACACACCATGTCTGTGAAGACAATCCCTATTACAGTAGCAATAGTCTACTAATATACCTGCTATACATACCTGACATCCTCTTGCGCTATGAAGTTGGGACTACAGAGGCTGAGGTAGGGCTACACTCCATGTTCAGGACATATGGTGAAAATATATGTACATATGATTATCCAGATATCTGTATAGATAATTACACATGTACATATCAACATATATAGATGGGTATGTATATGTACATAGATATGCATATACATACCCAGATATATACATAAACAGAGCATTATATGTCTACACGGTTTACTATCACAATGCCGATGTGCACTTGCACGGCTATGAAGTATTCGAACAACAGATGTTCGAATACTTCATATTTCAGCAGGTGATGTGAGCAAACGTTACCGTTGCGAATGGACTGTGCATTCGCAATTCTAACGTTCGATCATGTGAGGGGATCGCAGTACAGTGCGGTTAGGGAAATACATCCCTTTCCTCACTGTAGTGCGATCTTGGAGTTGGAATATTAAGTTGGGGGCGCAGCCCCCTGCATAACTGTGCGTTTAGGCTAGTTAGGTAGGTAGTTACGGGATGGGTGGGAGTGCTGTGTATTGCCGAAAACAAATGTCGAAAACAGCTGTTTTTGACATTAGGAAAATTCAGAAATGTTCATTTCCGATGTATAAATTCGAAAATGCAGACACATTTTGTTCTGATTTTCGAATTTATGATAGTAAACCTGTCTGCACATATACAGATAGTGATACATATGCACATATACGTATACCACACTGCCATTCCTGCCCGCAGTCCACTGCTACATATATATATATATATATATATATATATATATATAGATATATACATGTATATCTGTATCTGCATATATGTGTCTGTGTATATGTATCCTGTGGATGTTGATAGCTTCCACATTTTACATTTTCTATGGGAGCCAGACTGTACTGCATGATATGTTACCAATACCAGCCTGACATCATACAGGTGGGATATAGTACTGTTAACATCTTGTGCCCATGTCATGTCAGGACCTGGTTATGGGATCTGCAACACTTGGTAGTGTATTGCAGGGCAGACGTGTTTGGCTGTGGGGGGGGGGGTGAGTATATATATTTGTACAAGATGTATATTGTTTGGGGCCTCTCAACCCCATTAACGGTGCATGTGGACATATATGATTTAATTAATCTCCCATTAATATCTACACATGTACGTCCATATATACCTATATGAATATATATATCTGCGTACATATATATAACTATATCCGTATATACCTATATAGATATATATCTGCTTACATATATGTAACTTGCTGTGTATATGTAGACATATACAGGTGTAGACATATATATATGTGTTGATGTAGGCATTTGCATGTATATATGTATATATTTCTTTATATATATATATATATATATATATATATATATATATATATATATATGTATATTGTATTTGTTTAGATATTAATGTATTTACACACACATACATCTAAATGTTGGAATACATTCTCTGTACAGTTTAATTACTGGGCTGGATGATATGTGTTTGAAAACATCAGGGCTGTATATATCTGGCATGGCTTAATGGTAACTCACTTTGTCTATGGTGTGCAGGGTCCTGGGTTTGAGTCTTGCAGAGGCTGTTTATTTTGTTGTTGGGCAGAACACGGACCGTTGGATACAGACTGATTAAGCCACTTTAAAGCAGTTGTAAGTGGGTTTGCGTGGGTTTGCACAGAGGTAAGCACTTCTAACTTCCGGTTACACTTTCTTATACTCAGTTAATTTCTAAATTGTTTAACCAGGGTAGGCATTGCTTACCCTTGTGCAAACAGGCTTATACCTGCTTACTGCTTCTTAAAAGTGCTTACTCCCACTTACGCCGTGTTACTTTCTTTCAAAGAAAAGAAAAAAGGGTTGATTGGAAAATGGTGAAAAAGGGGCACAAAGAGGGAAAGACAGCAGGGAAAATAGCTAGGGATGTGCAGGAAGGATGTAGGGAAGGTCCATAGCTGCCCATTTCTTCTACAGCAACAGCTGTGCATATGCACTGAATTTGGAGGTAGATTTGGACACTTAAACTCCTGGGAGAGGGGTGAGGACAACAGTAATAAGTTGTGATGCCAATTAGACCAGATTACATGTGTCCAGTGGACATGTGTGCAAAATTGACAGCTATGTATGAGGCAAGATTTTTTTTTTTATGGGAACAGTCTGCCTTTTTCTTCTTTTTTTCATGTGAGAGTGGGATGTTGGGGAGGGGTAGTAGGCATAATTGGGGAGGTAGGTTGGGTAGGTTAACAGACAAGACAAACAAGACGCATACATGGGCGGCATATGACACATGTGAGGGGTAAACACCTTGATGGGGAGGGGTGTTGGGATATAGGAAGCCTACAAGCCCCCTAGTGGTAACAGTGGGAATGAGGTCCCTACCCATGGGCAGTCACCATGGCACCTTCACAGCCCCAAAGGTTGCTGTGCTGGGGGCTGAGTCCCAGAGCCAGGCTGACTCTCTAATCACCATAGAAGATCACCAAACTGCTCATTGATTGCTCTATGCACCACGTCCCCAACCTGGTGCCTGTCCGCGTCCACTCCCGGGGGGGGGGTGAGCCCCATCACCTGAGGCAGTTCCACCCGAAGGTGGTGCAAGACCAATGGACAGGGTGGTCCGTGGTTGGGCCCCAGACATGCTGGTACCCGGTGCCATGGCCAGCTGAGATTGGACAGGTGGGTTCACTGGGACCGGCCTTCGCAAGTGTGCTATAGTGTTTAGATTTCATCATCATATATGGTTTAGTAATAGTCAACACATTCCAGGGTTAGGTATAACAGCATGCATAGATATTCCTACTAACCCAGACACAAGATATGGAACAGTTGCATAGCAAACAGAACGCATGCATATATGGGACCACAGTGGTAATAAGAACAGCATGCAGGTACGTTGATGGCACCATGCCACTAATGTTGGAATAATTCAGTATAGCACATGCATGGGAACCATTTATCAAGCAATTGGACACTATCAGAGTCAATACATACTAGTTGCGGTGGGTATGTTGATTACTGTTGCAGATATGGTGGGGGGAAGATGTCAATTAACAACTAGTATATTCCTGTAGTCCACATTACTTTCCTAGTCAGTGCTGTTAGCTTTACCTTACAAGTCTTAATACACTACCCTATAGCCTTACTTTGGACAGTGATCTGGCTGCCGTTATCATTACAACATGACCCGGTTTTACCTGCAGTATACACCTCTTACCTGGTATACCTGTGGAGGGAATGTTTGTTAACACTAAATAACTGTTTCTACACATACTCCCAGATTCCAGGTTGCTGTTTTGCACATAGCTATCCAGCTATTTCTGCACAGACTCTGGCCATGTGTTGACCACATGCTGGTGTGCCTGGACATATATAGAATATTGCCCTCTTCCACCTTTAGTGACCTGACACACACATATACATGCTTTTCTACACAGTTATATTATGTAGCATAGTGTGGGTGACAGTGACCAGTGATATTTTATTATTCAGGGAAACTGCAACACTCACAATTCCCAATAATACCAAAGTGAACAGTACCAGTACTGATTATAGTGTCCTGTATTTCTCAGCACAGTGTTTGTATCCAACATACTTGTGAGAGCAATGTTTGTTAGCACTACCTGACTGTTGCCACACAAAGTTCCAGATGACACACTAGTATTATGCACATACATCTCACTCTGTTACTGTACACACTCTGGTCACAGCTTGATGGCATTTGAGATAGGACATACTTGAAATATTACTCTTCTAACAGTTTTGGGGGTTGCTACAGTGACAGGTGTGTTCTCATGATGTTTGACAATCACTTGTATTCCCTGTTTGCTGTCTACACATCTGGGATCATCCCACAGACTTACCAGGGGGCCAGCGGGACAGGCAGCAGATATGGGCACATATACTGGGCATTCTGCCCTCATCTGTGCAGTTGTGGGGTATGCATCTGTATGCAGCCTAATTCCACTCACAGGATTCAGACCATGGCTGTGTCTGCTACATCTTAAACACTGTCCATCACAGTTGTTTCTGCTATATAGCTATTGGTGTATATCTCCAATCTGCTTTCTCTTATTAATCCCCTGTGCTTATGCATTCTGACCTTGTATTACAACACTCATATACAGTTTCCTAGACAGTTATATGTTGTTGGACAGTGTGGGTGACAGTGATGTGTAATACCTCATTATTCAGAGCAAATGCATATCATACTTGTATTTCTGGCCACAGTGTTGTTATCTGACAGACCTGTGGGATGAATGTTTATTAGCACTACCTGAAAGTTCCCCACACACAGTACCAGATTCCACATTACTATTTTGCACATACATCTCACTCTGTTACTGTACACACTCTGACCACTGCTTAACAAGTTGGGGTGTAAATGGGTCATATGTGGCTTGTTAGTCACATAAGGTATTGGGGAGTTGCTTGTGTGCCAGCTTTGTTCTCATAGTTGTGTGTCAATCAGTTGTATTTCCTGTTAGCTGACTATACATCTGGGATCATCCCACTGATTTCCCAGGCGTCAGGTTGATAGGCAACAGATATGGACCACTTTATTTGACATTCTGGACATATCTGTACAGTTGTGGGGTATGATTCTGTATGCAGACTACTACCACTAGCAGGATCTGAATCGTGTCTGTGTGAGCTAAAAAGCAACAGTTTACATCTCAGTTGCATGTGCTATTCTGTTTTTGTTGTCTGAATTTTACCTGTTTACTGTCTATGTGTTTCACAGTTGTACTAAATGGCCTCTGGGGATTACACCTGTCATATACAGGCATTCCTACACATTCAGTTTGTGGTGCATGGTGTGGGTAACAGTGCTTAATATTACAGTACTATTACATGAGTGCATATCTAAATTACCATATGATACCAGAATATACATATGCAGTCCAGCAGTTAAACCTGTTTTGTCAGGCTATTTTTATTTTACTTACAAACAATATGAGACTCTTCCTGCCATATTCTTTAGTGTATGCAGTACTTGCATTGAACAATACAGGTTCTATACAAGTAATTAATTTACTACTACTTCTTTTATTTTTATTTCCTATGACAGTAAATGATGAGTATTACTGGCATGCCCCACGTCGCAACCTCGCCAGGCGACTGATGTGGACCTCCTGGTTCGCGACCCACTCCATTGCAGCTATGGGGGACATAAGAGGAATATTTAGCCATCCCTATCCATGATGTACCCGACCTGGCAATTATTACACACATACTGGGGTGATACTTACACATGGCTGGAACATCCTCTAATGCTCTAGCCTCTTGGAACCACTGCTCCAAGAGGTCCCCCTTACACTGCTTCAGGTTGGCATAGTGGTGCCTGACCTGCTCACCAGTTTGAGGTAGGCCAGTGGCACTGGTGAGGTCACGGGCAAGATGATCCCAGGCCACCGCCTTATATTGGGAGCCCTGGTACTGGCCCTGCAGCAGTCTCTGAGCATGGTCTTTAACTAGGAGTCCTGCCATGACCTTGGACTCCTGGATGCACCAGTGCTGCGCCCGGAAGTGCACACCTTCTTCCCTTACTGCCATAGTGTTCCAACACTTTTTCATGATTGGCCAGTTTTGAAAAGGCTAAGCTATGGGCAAACCTGCTTACCCAGGGTTGGCATTGTTTGAAGGGATATACCACTGGGCACAATGAGTTAGCTGGTCTACACATTGCTCACACCTCCTAAACTGGCCTGTGCAATGCTTAGCATTGCTTACATTAGACTTTGCATTATAATGCCTATTTGGCATTGAGTTATTAATCATTACACCTTATATGTATGCCTGGTATCCATGATTAATGTGTATGTACACTCTGTGGGATCCTTTTGTTTATTGGGGACTTCAACGCCCTATTACAATTACACCTCACTTTTGGGCTTACTGCTGTACTCCAGTTCACATACTTATGTTATGAAGTGAGTTATGAAACATATGACTGTATACTAATTCCTTTCACAGGTTCAGTTTGGTTATACTATGGTGAGGACTAGTTTGCTGTTACCTCATTTTTCTGTACTACTGTGGTGGCTTGATGGTTACCTACTGTGACTATGGTGTATAGGGTCCTGCGTTTGAGACCTGCATTGCTGTGTATTTTGTTGAAGGCCAGAACAAGGGCCATTGAATACAAAGTGATTAAGGCACTTTTGAGCAGTTGTAAGTGGGTTTGTATGATGATAAGCACTGCTAACCTGCTGTTAAATCTGCTTACAGAGAGTAAGCTTCAGAATTGCTTAGCCAGTGTAGGCATTGCTTACTGCCAAGCAAATGGGCTCAAGGCCACTTACTAGTGCTTAAATATGCTTAATACTGCTTATTTGTGCTTAAACCTGCTTACTAGTGCCTTATTCATTATGACACTGACACCTCACATGTGCATTTACTGCAGTACTCCAGTTCATAAATATATGTTATTTAGTGGGTTATGCAACAAAAATATTGGTCATGACTTGTTTTGCCATGTAAAATGGAATGTGCTGCAATGAGACTCGAAACAGGACTGCCTGCTTATAAGGCGAATGCTCTGCCTACTACACTTTTGCTATGCTGCTTCATTTGTGTATATTATCCTTGTTATCCTCTTCAGCCATTTAAGCTGCATTAACTGTAGCTAAGTGATGGTCACACCCGCGCACCTACGGTTAGCTTTAATCAGATTTTTGGAAAAAAATAAAAGGGTTTCTTCATTTTATTTATATATGCTGTTGCTATTGTACACAAGGGGGCAGCTGGTGGGGATATGCGGTCACCTGTGAATGGTGTCACTCATTGCATACCCCTTTCTGCTGTTCTACATTGCAGGGACATGTTTATTCTGAGAGCTTACATGCTCCGTGTAAGCCTAGGAGCTCGGGCAGCACTCCTCATTAATATGCATGTCGTGCTGCCATCCTGCTCCTAAACGGTAGCTTCCGTGCAGGACTAAGCTAGTCCTGCATGGAAGATTTGTAAATTTGGGGGCTTATCTTTACTTGATGCTGAGATGGGGTCCATCTCCCACATGTCCCTGAATTAGTTACAGTTGGGTATCTCAGAATGAGAGACTAAGACTATATTTGTTGCATTCTGCTAAGTTTAATTGTGTTACTGTTTCTTAGATCATCAATGAATAGGGCTTTACTGATCCAGTTCACTTACCTGTAAGTAAAATAAAACAATAAATAAACACTGAAAAAATTATATAACCCAAACCCAAAAAAACCACATGCATTTTACTAAAATATATGTGTGTGTGTGTGTGTGTGTGTGTGTGTGTGTGTGTGTGTGTGTGTGTGTGTGTGTGTGTGTGTGTGTGTGTCTGTGTGTATATATATATATATATATATATATATATATATATATATATATATATATATATATATATATATATATATATATATATATATATATATATATATATATATAGCGCTTGATAGACAGATATTTCACACAGACATTTTAGGGACATGTTCTGCAGACATTTTTGCTTGTTGTTCAAACCTCGCTTTGTGTATTTCATCTTGTATTTGCAACAACTCTTTGTCCTGCTCTTTCTTTTATTACTAGCCCATCTTCCCATTTTATCTTTAATATGCATTTTTCAGGAGTCCCATAGTATGACTTTATTAACATGACCCTTATCATTCAAAAATAAAAATCCTATATTTGTTCCTTAAAGTAACTCTTAAATTATTTTAACTTCATCATATATACTGGGATTCTACAAATAATCTGAAATGTCCGCCTATCCATTACTATTTTAATACTGAGTGAATTATGATCAGATAAAGGACAAAGAATAGTTTTGAAATATTTCACTTTATTAAGTAAATCTATATAGGCATAAAGCCTATCAATGCTAGTTTACATCCCATGCACCTAAGAATAATAGGTGAAGAACAATGACTTACCTTCTGCTTTTACCAGTAAACAGATTAAATATTTATTACTAATGCATCTATTTCGTGCTTTAGCTGAAACTAGTAGCTTAGCTTCCATCTGTTCCCTTGTATCTTCTATGCTACATATGCAGTTAAAATCCCATGCTAAACTTAAACTACCATACCAATAACTTTGTAGGAAGTTTAAGTGATCTTTATCCACTTTTGCACCTATTCCGGGGATCCAGTAAAAAATAGCTAGTGTGTAGAGTTTGCAATTATATTTAATAATTATAAAAGTATACATTCCTTTGGGATCATTAATGGATTCCATGACCCTAAGCATTACAGTAGATTTTCTTCAAAGTATAGCAGTTCCTCTCTTGTTTTTGTTACAAGAAGCAGATGATAACATTTTATAACCTATGTTATTTAAATATTGCATATATTTATCTCTCAAGTGAGTCTCTTTCCAGAATATAATGTCTCCTCTACTTAATTTAGATATATCATTAATGATCTCATTATGTTGCCATTATTTAGTGCATTTACATTAATAGATAATAGATTAAAACTATCCATACCGTGCATTTAAAAAATATTTTTTCAAAAGATAACATGACACATTTATCCACCATATTAATTTAATTATATATAAGACACTAATGCATTCTTCCAACCCTATCTTTAGCATTCCACATTGCTTTGAATTTGTCTTCTCTACAAACTAAAGTAATAAAACTCATAAATAAAATTAAAAACAAGCCTACAACTATAGCTGTATACATTGTTAATAAAATACAATCTACCATAGATACCAAAGTTCTTAGTTTGCTTATCAAATAGAAAAAAAACACTATACTATCTCTCTACCTACCAACACCTAAAATTCATCAAAAAACTACTTAAAAGCTACAGTGACTTACAGATACTTAATATTATATTTTATATAGGTCAAAATAAGTGATCTCATATATATATATATATATATATATATATATATATATATACATACATACATGTTGCCATTTACAACTATTCCCCATTACTACATAAAAAGTTAATAGTCTCTTCTATTAATCACAAATATTAAATAATCCAACAAATAGTATAGGGTCTATGTTAAATGTTCGAACATCCAAAATGTCGAACATTACATGGTTGAGACCAAATGTTCAACATTTGGATGTTCGAACATCAAATAAAAAATAAATAAAAACAGAAAAACACACTTTAACATTGTTAGCAGGGGGGCAAGCCCCCCTGCACCCCCCACACCCCCCTACTTATATATACCAACTCCGAGACAGTACTTCAGTGCAGAAAAGGGAAATTCTCCCTATCTGCACCATACGGCACCACTGAAAGTCAATTTTCAAACACTTAAAATTTTGAACGTTTGGTCTTGACCATGTAATGTTCGAAATTTTGAATGTTTGAAGATTTGTCATAGACCCATAGTATATTATATATCTACTTATGTCATAGTAGTATAAATGACCCCTTAAATATTCATAAATTATTCACTTATTAAACATTGGGCCGGATTCACGATGGCTTGCACGGATCTAAGAGTAGAGTAAGATTCCATGCAGCCATTATGTCTGAAGAGTGATCCAGGAACAGCCTGTAGGGGCGTGTAAGAGAGCTCCTAAAATGGCTCTTACACGGAAAGAGCTGGGACATGCAAATCACCTCAATTGCAGGCAAAAGGCATGCAACTGAGGTAGATTTGCGATTCAGGAAACCCAAACCTGTCCGAGTAAGAGCAGTGTTATTTGTAGAAATGTACTCAGTTGACAACTGAGTACCATTCTGCAAATAGCAAAACGGAGCCATGACAGCTCCAAATAAAGGTTGCATCCAGTGCAGGAAGCATGCCAATGGCCAAATATACGGCCATTGGAAATGTTCCCTGATGCAAAATTAAAATAAATACAATTTTTTTTTTCGCCGATTTCTGATGTTTAAGCGTAGTGCAGCGCCACACAAACGGGCTGTGCTCTAAAACACAGAATACTACAAATTAAAACCCACAAATGTGGATTTTATTGAAAGTGGTAATGTACAATGCAAGGGAATGGCAGGCTGAAGACAAGATGGTCACCGAGTAGAGGTTGCTAAGCGGGAAGCTCAGTCTAAGACATGTAACCAAGCATTAGTAGGCAATCCTATGTAAATGAGTGTTAGGATAGTGAATCACTAGTTTACATAGCAAATGAGCACAGTCAGTGGAGTGTAGGAGTAGGATATGGGGAGTAACAGAGTAGAAGATAGGTGACATCACGAGGGGGTATGTATGAAAGAAGTGAAGCTCATTGGAGCAGAGTGGCATGTGTCCGCTGTCATTTACACATCATGGAAAGAGGTGTGTCAACAGGTAGGCTAGGGAAAGCCAGGAAATGGAAGGTGTATGCCGTGGCTAACACCAACGTTTCTTGCTGAGTGTGCATGGGCATGTGTGCATGCCTGTAAACCTGAGTAAGACAGAGTGCATGCGTGTAAGTGTGAGCGCGCGCGTTTAAGCCGGAGTAAGCATGTATAAGGCTGTTTAAAGAGTTGTAAGCTCGTTTGTGCTGGTGTGAGCGCGTTTTAACCTGAATAAGCAAGTTTTAGTCCATGTAAGCATGTGTGCGAGCATGTTAGCTGCTGTGCGCGTGTTTGAACTTGTGTGCGCGGCACTCCCCCTTGAGGAAACAGAAAGGAAAAAGGAAGCACAGCAAATAGTAGGAAGCTACCAGGGAGTACTAGCAGAGCTAGCAGGTGAAAACAATCAGAATCAGGCAATTACACAGGCAGTACACTAGCCCAGCCCAGCCTAGCACTTAAAACTCTGCCAACAACAGTCCATTATGTTTCTCTCAACAGACACTGCAGTACGCTAATAGAAGTGACAACTGAAAAAGCTTTACTGAGACAAAGAAATGTTAGGGGCTGTCATTGCTGTTATAAGGCGACATATGCAACATGCTGAGGGTGGTGACAATGGAAATGCTGCTGACAACCCACAGTGAGGAGACGGAGAAGAGTGTACAGGCCCAGGGTAACCTACCAGGGGCTACATGAGCTGGAGATAGTGGAGCACTATAGAGTGGACAGAGACCTCCTGCAGCAAATTGTTGAGCTGTGCAGGCCACACCTCACACACAGAACCAACAGAGGGGAACCCATCCCAGTGGAAACCAAGCTATGTGTTGGCCTAAGAATATTAGCAACAGGTACCTTCCAGAGACCAACTGGTGATATGATGGGGATATTGCAGGCATCAGCATCCAGGGTACTACACCTGTTCCTGGATAACATGTCAGCACATGTCAGTGATCATGTATATTTCCCCAATTCCCATGAGGTATTGGCCAGCAATATGCATCTCTTCCAGCAAATAGCGGAATACCCTGAGGTAGTGGGTGCAATAGACTGCACGCACATATGCATCAAAGCACCAGCTGGTGAGCGGGGTAGGGTCTACTTCAACTGCAAGGACTACCGCTCCATCAACTGCCAGGTCATGTGTGATGCCCAGGGCATAATACTGAATGTGTGTGCAGACTGCCCTGGAAGCTACCATGATTCCCATATCTGGCATCTGATGCAGCTGTACCAGACATTTGCCAATGGGGACATCCCACATGGTCACCTAGTGGGGGATGCTAGCTATGCACTGGAGCCGTGGCTGTTGACACCCATCAGGAACGCACACACACCTGAACAGGAACACCATAATGAGGCACACGCACAAACATGCAATGTAATAGAGTGTGTGTTTGGGCTGCTCAAGTCACGGTTCCAGTGCCTGGACACATCTGGTGGAGCCTTGCAGTACTCACCAACTACATGTACCCAAATTGTCATGGTATGTGCTATGCTACATAATATTTTCCTGCAAAAACAGCTGCAGCAGGACCAGCATAGGCCTGGGCCAAACAGCCCCCCACCATTGCCAAGGCCATCACAGGCAGATCGTGACTCGGAGGAGGAACAACCTGAGCCTGCCCCAGTAGGCAGAAGGAGGTGTGCCCAGTATGCTTTGGCCTTGGCAAAGAGGCAACGCATGGCACATACACTGGCTCAGTAGGAACTCTGGAAATGATACCCTTCTCCGACTCACACATAAAGTAAAAGGGATGCCTAAGTTGACATTATCTGCTTCCAAATATGTGCAGGGAGTGTAGTATGTGCATCCAACATAGGCAGTCCTGCTGCACCACCTAAGGCATGAATGCCATGTGTTAAGCAATATAAAGCAGTGCTAAACAGCAATTACCACCATGTAGTATATGCAAACAAAATTGCACACACCAACTAGCAAAATTGTGGTCAATGTTCAGTAATATTGGGCAACAGGGTCATATTTGCTTAACAGGCCCTTAAGCACTCTGGTCTGCTCAGTATAAGAATATGAAGCAGTGATGGGCCTTGAACCCAGGATATTGTGCACTATAGCCAAAGTATTGAACCACTAAACCATAACAGTATTGCAGTGGTCCACCTGTATGATGGAATGTTGATAAGTCTATGCAAAGTATTCCATAGAAACCCTGCAGGCACAGCATAATCCTTGTTGAGTTATGACACAAAGGTGAGTCCTGCAGTGAGAACAGAACCTGACTTCCAACACACACAGTATAAATGTTAATATTGGTCATGTTTGCACACATCAGCAAATGTAGTGGACCTCAGATAGCAACATACTGAAGGGTCACACTGGGCATGCTCACACACTTGAATAAATGAGACAAATGTCAGGCAACAAAACATGGAATGTCAGAACTGGGCATGTTCACACACTTAGGCCATGTCTGAGTACAGCAGTGGGCCACGCATATCTGGCACTTGCATGTGTTAACCCAGGAACCTGTCACTATACAGAAATCCACCCTGTGTACACAGTTATATGACAACAGACACATCTATAATATAGTGGAACCCTGTCATAATCAAATATGTTCTGCAGATACTGAAGTTCTTCATGGAAACTGGTAAAGCAAAGATGATAAAGACCTGCAAACTGCATCAGCAATAAACATTGTGCATCTTGAACATTAGCACAGGTTCAGAGGTCGATACTAGGCTATCTGCCCTAGGGCATGTACAAGCCTAGCCAGAGTGTGTTTGGCATTCACAACCCTGTCAGATTACTACACTGTGTGTGTGAATAGTAGGTCACACAAGTTATCCCATGTACGTTTATGCTAGTGTGCCTCTGTCTAGCAGGGACACAGAAGATATCCCAGGGGTAAATATACAATCACCCATACAGTCGTCAAGATGTCTCCAGTAGGTGGTCAGTGGGTGGCTCTGCCTATGTGAAACTGGGATTACATTCTGTAGTGAGTGGAGCCTCTGGGATAAGAATCTGTCCCTCCACAATGTCCTATTAACATCTGTGCTAAGGTATATGTCCCTGCAGTGTGTAGCTCCAAGGGAGTTGGATATTCTGAGGTGGAGCATGTCCAGTAATTCTGGTTTGGGTATAGCTGTAAACAACAGGCACACATCATATCTGAGTAGGTGGTAAGCGACTAAGTAGAGCTGGAGTTATTGCATCTGAACTATGCAGGGCATCTGTGTGAGTCCCTAGATCTGCTTGGTGAGGACTGTCTGTGGCCAGTACAGTTGCTGCAGGTGTCAGGTAAGATACACCCCAAATGTGGCATTGTAACCAAGCATGAATGTGATGAGTATAGGGGCACAATGACCTAACTCGATCTAGATGTGAAACCATATGGGATAAGGTGGCACACATATTAGGTGTGTCCAACCACTTTGGCAACGTGAATGTTAAAGGCGACAGTACGAACAAGTGATGTCCCCAAACCCCTAACAACTCCTACCGTATGCAATGGAGTACTACCTATGTGGTAATGTGTGGGCATGTTGTTACTCCCAAAGGGGATGACTATGCAACTAATGGCATTTAGCTGTAGGCCATGGCTCAGGCACCAGTCATCCATCTCTGTGAGACCCTGATTGAGTATGCATGTGGCAGCTGGATAGTTGATCATGGCACCGAGTTTGCAGTCAAATGCAAACATGTTCAGCCATATTCCCCCTGTGATAGCCTGTACGTAAGACAAATATATACTGAACAAAAGAGATCCCAGGACCAAGCTGTGTGGGATGCCATGTGTAACTGGTGTATAGTCAGACATGGCACCTGCAATTCTGACCATGTGGGTGCTATCCCTGATCTAGGTATCAATCCATTGTGTGAGATATGTGTCCAAATTGATGCTGGTGAGCCTATACATAATGGCCCAGTGGGTTATTGTGTTGAATGGTTTTGCAAAGTTCAGGTAGGCTGTGTGGACAGCTGTCCCTATATCAATGGACCTGTTAGCCATTTAAAGAATACCTACAGGTGCAAGAGGCAAGATCTGCCCACAACAATGCTGAAATGAGTAGGACACAGTGGCTGTAGGTTGCCGATGTCTATGTGTAGGAGTCCTATGACAATATGCTCCATAGCTTTGCAGAACAGGCTACATAGGCTTATAGGGCAATATTGTCTGTGGTCCATTGTGGCACCAACTCTGTGGAGTAGGACCACTGTCGCAGTACGCCATTCCTTGGGCACATATCCTGTGGTAACTCCGATATTGAACAGTGATGTAATGTGAGGGTTGCGTTTGTCATGATGCTCATGTATGATGCAGGCTGGGACACCATCTGGTCACATTGATACTGTGATGTATGCTCTGGGGAGGGCAGCACTCACCTGTTACTGTGTGATGTCAGGGAGGTTATACTCTGTTGGGATGGATAGTTGTTCCTTAGGGGGGATGGGTGGGAGACATCTGCACTGAACCTGTTTTCCAAGATGTAGGCAATGCCAGTGGGTTCAGGGTAGGTTTAGTCAGTATGTAGTAACTCACAGCATATCAGTGAGTGTCCACCCAGGTTCCTGACATAAGTGAAGAAAGCCGTATGATAGTCCTACTTGTCAGGTGCAATTGTCTGGTAGAAGTGGCCCTTAGAAAAGTCCATGAGTGATTCTAGCTCTCTGCTAGTACAGATCACAGATGCCTTCCCAGGCTGGGATTGTGCTCTATCATGTAATAGCATCCTCCTGATGTTGTACAGCTTATTAATGGCTGGGGTCTACCAGACAGGTCCCCTGCTATTGTAGTAGTGGGTCTTGTTGTTATTTGGGATAGCACAATCCATGCAGCCCACTAGGTGTCCATAGAATGTGTATGTAAAGGATGCAGCAGTGTGAGCCGTATATGTCACTGTCTCAGGATCTCTGAATGATACAACCTTGCTTTGGTGAAGTGAGATGTTGGCTCTTGAGAAGTTCACCAAGATTACCCAGGATGGGTGTGTGGAGGGTATATGTATGTCCTGTGAGATACATGTATGTTCTGACCTTACCAATGAGGGGTATATCGCTGGTGTGGAACTTAGAGTCCCCATGTTGGTAAAGAGCAGGTCCAATATATATTCCCCCTTGTGGCTGTGCTGACTGGTTGTGCCAAAGCATATGAGTCCACAAATTGTAGTGACTGTTGGGTGAGGTTGTCGGGGCTTGAGTAGTATCCCCAGTCAATATGTGTGTATATGAAGTCACACAATATAATGGTGTCTGTGGAGACCTTCATATTCTCCATAGTTCCCACAAAAGCCGAGTGTGGTTCCAGAGTTTGGGAGTGTGTTCTGTGGCAGACAACTAACTGAAAGGCAGTATTGCACAATGGTATTTGTATATGTATGGTCTGTGATGCTTTGTGCAGTGCTACTAACCTGGAAGTGTGTGTATCTGTGATGTATATGGATACTCCCCCTAGCTGTGTTGTCTGTTCTAAGTCTTGTTGTCAGACAGCATGGTATGAAACATAACCTGGTAGTGCTGGTGTGCATAAGCGAGCCTGAACCAGGTGTCTGTCAATGCACAGATATTGCTCTCCTCCATACTGAGGAGAGTCCTGAGTGGCCACAATATGAGGTTAACACAACTGTTGTTGAGCAGCATTACCCTTTGTTTCATTTAACCTGTAATGTCTATGGAGGTGGGTTTGTCTTCTGAGCCCTGCTTAAAAAAGGCACTCTGGTGGTAGCAAGAGCCTTAGCCAGCATACCAAAATCCAAGGGTGACAGGTACAAGCTGTCCATAGTGAAGCTACGTGGCATGTTGAGCATGTCACCATATGCAGACAGACACTGTATCCCCTATGAATGAAACAAATTTGTTAGCCAACTGTTAAATGTAATATGTGTGTCCTTATACTGTGACATCATAATTGGTGGGTGTAAGATGCTAGACAAGGTCAGGGTCATACTGGCTTGGGCTGCATGATCAGAGTGTACCTCCATGTATCATGTCATGTGGTCCAGGGAGTAACGTCTGAGGTTACACACACCAGCATGGACAATGATGGTGCCAGTCTTGTACTTGCTTTGGAGTGACCTGACTGCCTGTGTTATGCGGCAGATCCTGGCACCCAACAGACAGCCCGAAGTGACTATTCCCTTGTCAGGGCTGGTGAGTGGTACATCAGTGTGTCTGAACATAAGTGTTGCCTATTACAAGTTTAGTAGGTGTGTTGTTTAGCCCAAAGAGCAGTGACTGTGTGGCACACTGACATTGTGAACTTTGTGATATGTGGGTATTGTAGTGGGGTAGCAGGTGTGTGTGTGTGTCTGCTTTGGAGGTCTCTGCTGCTTAGGTAGAGTACATTTACAGCATCCGAGTATGTCAATGTGTGCTAATGTGGTTTGAGTGCTGTTGCTAGAGGATATATGAGACTGATATGTGGTGTGTGTGGTTACCGTCACCACCTGATAGACTGTGCCAGTCATGGATCGAGAGAATTCAGCTCCCTGTATGTCTATATAGGTGCATCTCACACATATATCTGAGTTTGTCAGGAGGAGGAGAGGGTTGTCTGTGTACATGAGGCAGATGTGACATTGTGTCAATATCACAATATCCACCAGCTGGACTGAAGAGTACACACAAAACCGACCCATGGACATGCCAGGATATTATCATGACATACTCTGTAGCCTGATCACAAAGGATCAGTAGGATGTTAAGCATGTAAAAGAGTATAACAGGGATTAGTGCTCATGTTAGTTAGTGTTTTGTAAAGAGGAGCTGAGAAAGAGTCCAGACTGAATCATGAAACCTCCTTCAGCTATGTCATAAATATCAATGTACACACATATATGTCCTGAGTCAGGGCCAACTGTACCTTAGTGTCAATGCCGACATCATGACAGACAGGCTCATATTTACATACCCATCCCCCACTGACAATAGTCCACATCATCATACCAGGAGATATCACATGTAGAATGGATGAGCAGCTACCCCCACTGCCAAAAGCATGGCAGCAGGTGGAATACATTGATTCCCAATATGTGTCAAGCACAAACTACAGAACAAACAGATCATGCACCTGAACAGTCAGCCGAGCCACACCACCTACACAGGATGTGGAACCATTGAATGTGTCACAGCTACATATGGCACTCCCCACAGGTGTTGGTGCACAACACACCATGGGAAGTCAAGTCCAGTATGCCTATGAGGTCTGATCTGCAAGGTCATGGAGTCCATCATGGTGGCAGTCATAAACAGAGCTATTGGAAGCTGACACACACACAACCCTACCAACTGTGGTATGTTCATGTGTGGATCATGGTTCCCAAACATGCTAGACTGTTTGCAAGGCAGCCACCCAGGACATACATCAATGAACACATCTACACATGTGTCACATAGACTTTGAATAGCCCTTTATCAACATCCCAGACATATGTAGTATCCACAAAACCAAGAAGCTGTGCATAAATATGTGTTGACATATGACGGAATGTCAATGTGTCCACAGATAGATCACACAAGGTAAGGATACTGAGGTCATGTTCAAGCTGTTGACACCTGCTGACCCACATGGACCATTCCTGGAATGGCATAAAACAAAGTGTACACACATCACCATGTCCAGTCTGATGATGTCACCATCCTATAACTACAGCAGGAGAAGGGAAACCAGCCAGTAAAGCAAACAGTGCGCCGTGTTAATGCGTCTCTTTCCAGTATCATAACATAGTTAGGTAGGGGTTTGAATCCTGCAAACTGTGTGTGTGTGTGTGTGTGTGTGTGTGTGTGTGTGTGTGTGTGTGTGTGTGTGTGTGTGTGTGTGTGTGTAGTTTCCTTTGAGAGGTGTTCCCTTTTTGGAGACTGGGAAAACTCAGTAAAGGAGGTACATTCCTCTTTGGAAAGTCTGATGATGTCACCATCCTACAAATACTGCAGGAGAACAGAAATCAGCCAGTAAAGCAAATAGTGTGCCATGTTAGTGCGTCTCTCTCTCTAGTATCATAACATAGTTAGGTAGGGGTTTGAATCCTGCAAATGCTGACTGTGTGTGTGTCACTGTTGGTCAATGTGGTGTGGGTTTTGCTTTTACTATGGTATGACATAGTATGATGACAACAGTAAGTGCATTGCAGACATCAGGTATCTGCGTGGCAAATATATATGTGTACATGTCTCCTCAATCAGTGCATAGGTGTGAAGCCTGCATACTACATGAATACAGTTATTTCCATTGACATGTTGTGGCACTGCTTCTCAGATCGTAGGTCACATATGTATGTATGTATGTGACACGGCCATCCACTGTCGTGTTCTGTGGCCAAGGTCATCTGTGGCACACACACCCATGACAGTTACTTAAGAGTAGTGTGAGTGAGGGTATATGCCTGGGGTATATGTCAGACATGGTCATACACAACAAAGTCTGCCAAGAATGGACAGTCTATATAGGTGTATGACTGCCTTGTGGATATGCATTCAGGCCTCTAATGTCTTATGTGATACACCTTGGGACTCCCAATACCTATGGATATGTGGATACCAAGGAACACATGACATAACATGGGTCTGTATGTACACAATGGTACCCGACATACATGTTGAGGGCTACCACCTGTGTGGTACCGACAGGATAGTATGTTTAGTACATGAGGATGACTATGCCATAGTCGGCATACTGCTATACAGCATGTATCACACAACAGGTATCTGTCTGTATGATACCCTTGTGTAGGATATGTGTCCCATCCAGGAAATGCATTGTAGGCCAATCCATGCATTCTCAGATTTGGATGGACACATCCCTAGTGTGTCTGCATGTACCTAAGGGGGCTATATGACACACAGGTGTGGTCACAGTAATGGGTGGTGGTCATCACCACTGGTTAGTGTTATAGTATAGCACCGGAAGGATCCAGTTGATACTGGGTTCCCTACTACTGTGTGTTATTTGTCAGGACATCATCCAATGATTGCTTATAGTCATGCTGTTGAGGTTGTGTATACTACCAGACCACAAATCATTGGCTGATATTAATGGTATCACCCACAGCATAGTGTCAACCCATGTTATACACATGTCTACCCATGTTATTACATAACTGTAGTAGAATGCATACTGGCCATTGAAAGATGCAATGAGATGTTAACAATGTGTACGACAGGGTATGCCACATGTCCCATGTATCCACTATGCACGTACATCCAGATAGTGCTCAACCACCATGTTCACAGATGTACACTTGCTAATCTGTACTGCACACATCACACACTTACTGTCCACTCACTAACACATGCTGGCAACACATCACACATCAACCAAGTGGCACATGTGTGGATAATACATACTCAAACCTAACAGTGGTGTAAACAATGCTACATTGACAAACAGAGCTTTGATACATAATGTCTGCTCAGATATACCTACAAGGACGTAGTTACACTTCCTTGTTGACAACATGCTATTATTGCTACACTGCTATAGTGTCACCCTGTGCATCAGCACCATGTTAGCCTGTCCCTCCATCGATAATGCATATGACAGGAGGAGGCACAGGTATCATCATATGCACAGGGCGTTTTGTTGTTTACGAAAGCCTGACATTGACCCATCCAATCGACATGTCTGTGTGTGTGTGTGTGTGTGTGTGTTTGTGTGTGTGTGTGTGTGTGTGTGTGTGAGACAACAGTACAGCATGGGCCAATGTTGATGTAATGTGTGTGTGTACATGTGAGCCCTAGTTGTTTGGTTAATGTGTGTGTGTCTGCATGCACACAGCTCCACTATGTGGCTGCCATATACGGTGGTTTGTGGGACAGCCACAGACTGTACCTGCATGACTGTACAGATCACTGTCTCCAGCCACGGACACAGTACCTGTGCCTGGCAGGGGTGCTACAGACAGTATTGGGTACCAACCCTGACTGGGGACTGTCATCAGAGGCAGAGGTATGATGACTGGACCCATGTCCCTGGTGGGACTGGCCAGAGCCATGTACATGTGGTCTACTGGGATGGACAATGGACAGGCCAGCCCCAGCATTGCTGGGGCTGGTACTGCCACTACAGGGGCGGCTGTGAACTGTGGGCCATCCGCGACCACTGCCAGCTGTTGCTGTTGCTGGCATGCGTCCGCGTCGACGTTGCAACTGTCCTGCATGGTCCTGGCTCAAGGAAGACATGCTGTGGAGGGCATCTATTGTCTCCCCCCCAATGTCTATCAATGACCTCAGTGTATGTCCGGATAGCACCAGCAAGGTCACGGATGCTGTCATTGATAGCGGTGTAATGTGCCCTCTTTGCCCTACGTCCCTGCCTGTTGTACCGCTCCATACGTGCTTGAGCCTGCATTACAGCCCAGAACATAGTGGTCATCGTAAAACCTGTGAGGGCACACCTGCCAGGGGCAATACATCCAGTGGTGCTCCCCCGAGAACCCCTGGACCTCCGCCTATGTGGTACCATTCCAGGTCTATGGCTATGGCTGCTGTGAGGGTGAGGGTATGCAACTGCCATGGGTACCACATTCTTCTGGTCAATGCCAACTGTATGCTGTCCCTCCCCTATGGCCATTGGTGGTGAGGGATGTTATGACATTAGGAGTGTGCGCATAGATGGGGTTGAATGCTGTGTACTGTCGATTGGCAGACCAACGACAGACCCTGTCAAATCTCCCTGTGCCAAAATACGTGTCATCATCACCACTATCCATGGCAGTGGCTTCAGGTCGCCTGCTGCTTTCGCCAACCCCTACCTCAGCACCTGTGAGAGGAAGACAGGAAACACATGTTATGGTCTGCACATGCACACATGCACAGATGCACACATGCACACAGGAACACACACACAACAGAAATCCAAATAATACTCAATACTGGTTGAAGGTGGGTGACAGTATCACAAGGCAAACAGTCACGTCACATGTGTCAGCATGCAGAATAAGTGTTGATCAAGTCCATGCAGTGTGAGTGTAATCAACCATAGTTAATGACAGTGTACATGGCTGTGGTGTATGTGTGTACATGTTCAGTGATTGCCTACACCCTGGAACACAATGTGTACAAGGACACGACATTTCTGTGCAAGCATTATAAGCTCTGCAATGTTCTATGCACCATCACACACAGGTATACATACCATGGCTGCATGTGTTATCTGTGTGTCAAATGGATTTCCATGTCTGATTGCAGTGTCTGTGTCTGTAGCAGATAATTGTGGACACAGGTGTAGCACATGCATGCTATGTACACACACGGGATAAGTGGTGCATGTATACATGATGGGATACCAATCCTGGACATGGCCAGTGTAACAATATGGGGTGTAGTACCATTAGCCATCATCATCATGCATCATGTTGTCACTCAAGGTCACTAAAGTGTGCTAGACCACCGCCTAGCATACTGTACCTGAACCACAGTGCTGTGGCTAAGTTCACAATTACACAGCCATGTTGCACAAGGGTGTGTGAGGTGCCCAATAGGGAGCATTGCCTAACATGACTGTGTTATGTGTTGAGGAGTGTTGTGCAGCTCCATGCTAGGCCCCTACCCCTCAGGTATATTATGTGTGGTGTGTGGATAACATGTGGGATACTGAAGTGTGACCTGGCAGCGGGTGTCTGGTTACACTATGTGTAGCATGTTGAGGAGTACTGCGTATGACAAATGTGTTATGTTGTGTACATGTGTGTCAACTATGCCTATCCAATGTGCAGTACAGTGTTGCCACATTTGTGTCTGATGCTCTGTGCATTGCATGTGATTGAGGCAGCTACTGACATTACTGAGATGTTTCACTTTTCACAGCAAACATGCACAGTATGCATTATGTGTAGGTGTGTTATGTGTACATGGCCTACACCTCACCTCACCTATGACATGCATAGTTCAATACCAAGTTTGAAGTGTTAACACACTCACCAGCATGTAATGTCTGCCCTGCTGTCACACCAGAGCAACCTGCAAGAATATGACACAGTTTGTCAGTGGCCACAACTGTGGCATTGCTACTGTGAGTGTGCTAAACTACAGTAGAACAACAGGCATAGGTGTACAGATACTATTCAAATTATCAGTATTGCACACAATAGGCAGCACAACTGTTAAACACAGTACACATCTCACAGATGCATAATCTAACAATACAGGTAACAGTAGTCTACAGCTAGGGCATGTTACCTGCACGCTCCATGTCACCATTCTGGGTGGGTCCGGCCTCCATGACGACACATGTGTGATGTTGTTGCTGCTGCTGTAGGCCAGGAGCCACCACAATTAGCAGCAGTTCCTCCACTCTGGTGAAGGGGGATGTATGGCAACCCCACCACCTGTGGCAAGCTGTTGTCTGTGGATATCAGACGCACGCCACCGGACATGTCTAATTAAATCACTGCGGTGATGGCGTACCTGCTCATATGTCCGGTTATGCATGCCTATGTCATTTACCCGACGAACAAGTTCTTGCCACAGTGCAGTACACTCCTGCTGGTGCTGGCTGGCCCTGGAAAACAGCAGGGTATAGTGCTGAACCAGGCTGTGGTGGATTTCCTGTTCCTCTGTGGCTGTGTAGCAGGGATTCCTGTGATGAGCCATAAGCCTGGAAGACAAGTAAATGATATGTGTGAGCAAGTCATGTGGCACACTTAACATTATACAGTACAGATATCAGTTAACTGTCATATATAGCATCTGTTCGTCTGTCAGAGGATACACACATTCAATACCACATATCAGTGCTCAGCCCACAACTGGCTGTCAGTGCCTGCCACACTCCATATGACACACCAGCATACACCAGTACTCAGCTCACTGCTTGGGATCCAGTGCACAGCCTTGCCAGGGGGGTACATTTCAAGCTAATGCATGCAGAAATATGTCATCCATTGCAATGAATGTGAAGTACAGTTACAGTATAACCAGTAACCCACCCTAGTCATTGATGCCATACCCCTACTTAACATATGTGCACAGTTGTTAATATAGCTGGCATACTGCTGTAACAGAGTATACATGTTGCTAGGTACACACACAAACCCTGCATCACACATGTGATTGCAGACATGGTACAGGCATCATTACACACACATCAGACATTCATACAAAACACAAATGTATGCTGACACAGATGAGCATTTCCTGTGTACCTTACAGTAGTGTGTGCCCCTACTTACAGATACCTATGCCTGAGGAATGTAATCTGTGCAGACTACAGGAAACACACAAGACAGTGTTACCAGGGAATGTGAACATACACCATACTGTGCTGTTTAGGCCTACAGCTTCAGGTGGTACAACAGTTCAAATGTTGGCTGGATTCACCAGCAGTACCACTTACTGAGCATACATGTATTGCTTCAGCCTATGATGGGACACCACAGTCGTACACAAGGAACTATGTCACAACATATACCATCCTACTATGTATGCATCCCAATAACTGACACATTTTTCTCTGGCCTCACACTTAGGACACATACTACCATGACAGAAACAACCTCACACTTAGCTATCATACCGTTACAGACCTTGCACACATTCACTGTCACACTCATTCCACCTCACATAGCAGGTATTGCACTGTGTACATGTCTGTGTGCATTGCATCATAAGTAGGTAATACGCTATTGTCCCTGGGGCCTACAGCAGACTAGCCATATGCTACCCAGGCCTTTGACACACATGTAATTAGATTTTACGTCCTCCTGTCAACCGGATACACAGAGGTGATTCCCAGGGCATGTTACCTATCCCCCAGACAATCATCAGGGGTATGTCTGACATCTGCTACTGAGGAGCCTTGTTTGTTCATGATGGGTGGTTTACTCCAGAGTATGGCATATTTGCCAGTAGGAGCCTACCCCCCAGCATGTGCTGTTTAGTGAGGTTGCGGGGATTAGGGACCTAGGCCGTGTAGCCTGGTGGGATTGTGAAGTGTTGACATGGTGGTTGTCTGACTGCTATGGGTGTGGACGGTATGCAATGCACTGTAGCTGTGGTTATGTGAGTCAGTCTGCATAGGGTATGTGTTTCAGGGCAGTATTACCCTTTGTGAGGTATGTATGTGGCCTTTCCACTTGCTGTAGTTGTCATGTGAGGTACATACCACATGGGGCATTGTGATGAGTACAGGGGACCACTGACCTATATTTCGGTACATGACACATTGTTTGTGATGACACGTACCACGTAGACAGATTACAAGACTGGTGTGGCACTGTAAATATCAAAGGTGAGGCTACTGTCCACCTGTATCCCATGTTCCTTTCTGACACTTTCAGTGTTAGTCAGGCAACCACCTATCTGGTAGTTAGTGGGTAAAGTGTTTTGGAATGGGGTGGGGCACTGCAGTATCAACATTGGTGTTCAGTCCATGCCTTGGTCACCAGGCACCTGTTGCAATACGTCTGACCCTGTGTCTCCCTCTCTCACCATATATATATATATATATATATATATATATATATATATATATATATGTATGTATATATACATATATATGTATATATATATATATATATATATATATATATATATATATATATATGTATATATATATACACACACACACACACACACACACACACACATATATATATATATATATATATATATATATGTATACACATACTTGTAAACAGCCACTGCTGTATATATACATGCACATATATGCACATATACTGCCCACCTTTTATGGTAGGAATATCAATTATGGAACACTTGTGAGACATTCAATTATGTAATAATATTGCACAGTGTTGTGCAGAATGCATTTCGCTGTCCTCAGGCCGTATAGCTGTAGCAGACCTCACTGGCTGTAACTCAGTCCCACAGCATTTAACCACCACATGACATATACCTGCACTGCTTGCTGTTTTCAATGCCACACACTACAACCTACATAGATATGTGCACATAGCAACCTTCAAATACATATATATGTCCAGCCTTCACTAACAGTTGCAGTATGTCCCTTGCCTTATACACATCTGCATATACATATAGATACGGACTGCTACCACATAAGGAGTGTTCACAGAATGTAGAGTACCCATCAGACACATCATTCAGATGCCAGCAAATACATCTGTATTACATACCTTACCTTTGTATTTCTCACCTCAGTCTGTTTTTTTTTTATTTGTTTAGCTTGGTGTCTTCCACTGCCTCTGTTTGTTTTGTTTTTTTTTTTTTGCTTTGGTCGGTTGGTGTCTCCAACTGCCTCTGTTTGTTTGTTTGTCTGTCTGTCTGTCTCTCTCACTCTCTCTCTCTCTCCAGTTGCTGCAATGATATTATTGCATGTGTGGACAGCAAGTACAGGCTGCTTTTGTAGGTATCTGCACATGCGCATGTGATGGCCTCTGCACCAATTGGTGCCTACCATTTAGTGATTTCATGCAGCCTGCTGTGTGGTAATTGCAGTTCTCATTGTGATTTCAGGACACTGCTATAAAATGATAGGTTAGGTAGGCATAGGCCTTTCAGTTTTGTATGGTGGGGACCATGCTTGTTTGCTGTGGACAATGTGTCAGTCAGAAGGTTGGTATATGTCTCATATCTGAAGCTGGGTTGTAGCCAGTGAAATGCATGTTGTACTGAAACCTGACTGTTGCTTCTTCCAGTACACTCTTCTCAGTGTGTAAGTTTACTCACACCTCCTAATGCTAACACTGGATATATGGGAGTATGCACTTTCTTTTGGAATTAGGGAATTAACTGGCAAACAACAGTAGTTATTGCAATGTATTCCTATGGCTTTCCTATTTTCCCTTTACATTCACTCTTTGTAATGCATGTTATATTTCTTTATTGCAATGTATTCCTATGGCTTTCCTATTTTCCCTTTACATTTACTTCTTGTAATGCATGACATATTTCTTTATTGCAATGTATTCCTATGGCTTTCCTATTTTCCCTTTACATTCACTCCTTGTAATGCAGGTTATATTTCTTTATTGCAATGTATTCCTATGGCTTTCCTATTTTCCCTTTACATGCACTCCATGTAATGCATGTTATATTTCTTTCAGCACCAAATTATTGTATATCTGTTGTGGCTTAGTGGTACATCATGCAGACTGGTGAGCCCAAGGTGTGGGGTTTGAGACTGACAAGGGTATTTTATTTTGCTGCTGAGCAATACAAGGGCCTTGTCATACAGTGACAAAGGCACTTTTAAGCAGTTGTAAGTGAGTTGGTGCGGGTTTGCGCGATGTTTAGTGATGCTAAGCAATGTTTAGCTTTGCTTATTGTATTTTAGCAATACTAAGGTAAGCTTAGCTTAGCTTATTTAATGTTAGCAATAGTAAGCTAAGCTTGGCGTAGCTTATCATATCTTAGCAATGCTAAGCAAGGCACATACATGCGCACACTGGTGCAAACCCGCTTACTACTGTTTACAAGTGCTCACTCCCGCTAGCACCCGCGCTCATGTCTTTGACAGAAAAGTAAATGGGGAGATAGGAATGTGATGATAAAGGGTGCTTAAAGAGGGGAAGACAGTAGGGAAACTAGTTTGGGATGTACATGATTGGTGTGGAGAAAGTCCATAGCTGCCCATTTCTTTACCAGCAACAGCTGTGCATATGCAATACATTAGGTGGGATATTTGAAACCTTCCACCCCTGAGAGAGTGGTGAGGACATCTAAGTATGTTGTACTACCAGTTATGAATATCAGGCACATGCACTGTTTGTGAACTGCTATATTGTCATTAGTACGTTACTCACATCTGAACAGTTTGTGGTTTGTGTTGGCATTAGCACAGTCTGCTCAGGACGGCTGGACATATCTCTGTACTGTGTATGCCTACCTACACCCTTGGTTGTGCCTGACTACACGGGTATATAGTACCTTTGGGTAGGGGTGCAGGACTGCAGTGTGCATTATTTATTATCGTATGATGTTTATCTTACTGAACATGCAGAGTTGCTGTGTACCTGTAAGTCTATGAAGGCTTGTTGTCTGTCTGAGTAGCTCCCACCTTTGGACATATCCAGATGGTAGACAGAGGTCAGCATAGTATTCTTTGACTGTGCACCACAGCAGTCTTTTCAGCACCTGAACAATGGCATTGTCACAGGTGGTTGCTAGCAGTACATGGCTACATCCTTTGCTATTTCTGTGTTGTACTTCTACATAAGGGCATGCTTGTGGGATTCATTCTACAGCTATTTGCAGAGTGTGTAACAGCAGACAAGCTGATATGCCTGTGTGTTTCTGACTCTTCCAGGCCTCAGATACTCTCACGTATATATTTGAACAGCTTCAGGGAAAGGTACATATAGCTGGGATACACCTGTCATATAGTTCAGACATTTTGCAGTTCAGACTTTGGGTGATTCAGAGCATTTCTATTACTACACCTTTTCTGATGAGCAAACAGTGTCTACTCTCACTTATTGACATTTGTTGTTAAGTGAGATTCAATACCTTTCTGCCTACTGTTAGTTCATTTCATGGGGAGTCAGAGGGGCACAGCTAACATTTGTTTACAAATCAGGGTCATCACTGTAGAGCAGTCACTATTGGGAGGTCTGGCCTGTGACCTATGCAAATATGCCAGTGTTTATCCTTCCCTGATACTGTGTGGGGTTTGTAAGCTGCTACTGTAACCTTATTCCTTACTAGCATGGCTGATTCTCTTTTCACAGTCATGTCATGCAATTCAACAACACCTACTGGTTAAGGCCCACGGAACAGGATTTGTGTTATGCCATTCCTATTTCCCCTTTACATTCACTCATGGTAATGCATGATAAATTGCTTTCAGCACTAAGTTATTGTATATCTGCTGTGGTGTAGTGGTACTTCATGCAGACTGGTGAGTCCAAGGTCTCGGGTTTGAGACTGACAATGTTTTTTATTTTGCTGCTGAGGAGTACAAGGGCCTTGTCATACAGAGTGACTAAGGCACTTTTAAGCAGTTGTAAGCGGGTTTGCATGGATTTGTGTGACGGTTAGCAATGCTTAGCTAAGCGCACACAAGCTCACATTCACGCAACCCCGCTAACTACTGCTTTAAAGTGCTTACTCCCACTATCCCCCGGGCTAATTTCTTTTAAAGAAAAGAAAATGGGGAGATAGGAAAGTGATGAAAAAGGGGGCACAGAGAGGGAAAGACAGTAGAAAAACAAGCTTGGGATGTGCAGGAAGGGTGTAGAGAAGGCCCATAGCTGCCCATTTCTTTAACAGCAACAGCTGCGCATACATTGAAAATTTGGAGTGAGTTTTTAGACCTTCCACCCCTGAGACAGGGGTGAAGACAACATAGTTTGCTGCACTGCCAATTAGAATTATCGGTGTACATGTCCTATGGACATGTGCGTAAAATGGGAAGCTATGTATGGGGCATAATTTTTTTTCGGGTACAGATTGCCCCTTTTTTTTTTTTTTTTTTCAGGTGAGAGTGGTAAGTGAGGTAGGGGAAGTAGGTATATTTGGGGAGGTAGGTTGGGGAGGTAAACAGACAAGACAAACAAGACACATACGGGGTGGAATTTGACACATGGGGTGGGTGAACACAATTGATGGGGAAGGTTGCTTGGAAATTGCAAGCCCATGAGCCCACAGATGGTAACAGTGGAACTGAGATCCCCACCCATGGGCAGTCACCACTGCACCTTCACAGCCCCTGAGACACACCACTCTCACCTCAAGCTGGCGTAGGGCATCTCCCTACGCACCACAGCCCGGACCCTTCGAAGGGTGACGGGTGGCCCTTCTCCACCCATGCTTGCACTGGGGGACGAGCCCCATTCCCTGCAGCGCTTCCACCCAACGGTGGCACAGGACCAATGGAGGAGGGGAGTCCAGGCTGGGCACCAGAGCCAGTGGTGCCTGGTGCACTTGCCAACTGAGAAGGGACAGGTGGGTCCGCTGGGACCGGCCTTTCCATATGTTCTGTGATTCGGTGTGTTTCATTACAACATAAACAACAGCATTCCAGATTAGTTGTAACAGCATGCAGTAATATTCCCATTAACCCAACACACCACAGTTCCAACAGTTGAACAGAAAACATAACACAAGCATATATCGAACAACAGTAGTTATTCCAACCGCATGCAGGGATGATTGGTAGCAACAGGCCACCATGAACGTGCTGTTTGAACAGGGCACATGCATCAACATGAGTGCAAATATTTATGGAACAATGAGACATATATCCCGACAAATATTTAAGATTACACATACACATTGAGGTGCGGAATTGCATGGTTTATGCACAAACAGTAGGGTGTAGAAAAAACCTCTATTAACATCTTATAAACACTTTTACTCTACACTACATTCCTAGTGACTGTAGGTGTATATTCCCTACATGCATTATTAACTTGCCACCATGCATTAGGTTGTGTAGTGGGTTTGGCTAGTTCAATCTATACTTGACCTATATCTCACATACTAACTGTCCAGGATGCAGCGGTTACTGCTACATATTTCATGGTTGCATTTATATGTCTTTATCTACATATCTGGAAGTTTTCACATGACATTTTCACTTCTAATTGTACAGAACCCTGCATTTATTGAAGCACACTTACATTTCTGGGGAACATATTAGCATGCTACTCGTGTGCTAGATTTACTTATGCATGCCAGCCAGTAACTGACTGTTGAGGACTGTATATTTACTTCACAGCTACTAGCACTTCCATCACCCACTTTAGATTGGACTGCAGAACTCTGGGTTGCCAGCACTTTCTAACAAATTACTATTTGTATAATGCAAGGGTACAACAACATTTCATACTAAGTGAAACAGACACACTCTGGGTTTTAGACCTTTATTAATGACATTACACAATTTTCCACAGGCTCACTCCTTTATTTGTTTTAACGGTATATATGGCAGACATGTTCATGACATATTATACCTTTATTAATAGGTTAACACACTCTTTTTTCGGGCTCGCTCACATATTATTTTATATGACAGTGCCTGCAGAGATATTATTCCAGAAATTTGTTACCTTTCTTAATGGGGTACTACACTATTTTTCTGCCTCTTTAACATTTTTCATCTGACAGTACATGCAGAGGACTTATTCAGTCCATTTTATGGCTGTATTATTGGACTACAACACTTTCTTTCATGCTCCCTCCCATATTTTATATAACAATACATGCAGAATAATCACTAACCTGTCTGGCAGCACAGCATTAGCAGCCTATCAGCATAGGCTTGCTGCTTCGTAACACAGTAACCTGCAGCTGCAAAGTAAATTAAGGGATATTGAGACATTCCTATCCATTATACATACTCCATTTTAAATCTTTACATACTGCATTCCATGGCTACATACTCAGTTGCGGGGCATCCCGCATCCCATGAGCCTCCTGTATCCACTGGTTCAGGCTAACCTCCTTTCATCTCTTCAGATCTGCATGGTGGTGACGGACCTGCTCACCAGTCCGGGAAACACCTGTGGCACTGGTGAGGACATAAGCTAACTGGTTCCAAGCCTCTTCCTTGTACTCTGTCCCTTGGAACTGGCCCTGCAGGAGTCTTTCCTTGTGACAGTGGACTAGGAGCCAAACCATGTATTTGGACTCCTCGGTGCCCCATCTCTGTGCTCGGAAGCACACTCCCTCTCCAACACCAGACATTCTGACCGCAGATGTGAGCTACAATCAGTTATGGCATGTATTCCTACCTGTGGGGCTTAAATATGCCGCATTTCTCACACTTTTTTGTGATTGGCCATTTTGTAAAATTCTCGGCTGACTGCAGACCTGCTTAGTAATGGTTAAACTACCATTCCTAAGTTTATGTATGTTAATAGTGGCTGTTTCCCTTCTGTTGTCGTGGGTTAGTGGTTCTGTACTTTGATTATGATGCAAAGGGTCCTGGGTTCAAACCTTGTCATTCTTTTATTTTAATACTGTCTAGACAGGCTAGGGGGTGTGGCTGTGTTTAAGCAACTTAGCTCTACATTGCTCCCCTGTGCCCAACGATGCCCTAGTTGGTGCTGCGTGCACATCCACGCAAACACATTGCACTGGGTAAAGCGTTTTTAAATGTTGGGCAACTCTATTGTGCTGGGTACAGTGCTATTACACTATGGGCAACTCTGTTTAGCTGGTGAAGTGCTATTAAACTATGGGCAACTCTGTTTAGCTGGGTGAAGCACTATTAAATTATGGGCACCTCTGTTTAGATGGGTATAGTGCTATTAAACTATGGGCACCTGTGTTTAGCTGTGTAAAACGTTGCTTAATGGCAGGCCATTATATATCTGGGTCTTTTCAAAATATATATTTTGTTCGCTGATACATTGGCCATGTCACTGCTTTTAATAAAATTTTAATCATATTTGTCTGATATTATTTCAAATACTGATTTAAAACATAAATAAGAAGGGGAGTGGTGGGACTCAAACCGTGAATGCCTTCTCTTTGTGCATATGCTCTACCATTACGCTATTGCTATTTGGATTAATTTGCATGAGTAGTTCTTATATGCTCTTCAATGTCACAATTGCTAACTATGGTTAAGCAATGGGCACACCCACGCAAACAAGCGCAAATATGCGCAGCTATATCGTGGATTTAAAAAAAATAATAATTTTTTTCTGTTTTATAACTTTGATGTGGGTTTACAGTATCAGGGAGTGTAGTGTTGGGTGCAAGTACATTTGAGCAGACTCGCTCTTGTCTGTTGACATTATGCTTTTTAAAACCTTGCAGGGGCGTGGACTTTTAGACTGCTCAGCAGTCGGACACACCCCCTGCTTGCCTACTCAGTCCGTGTAAGAGTTACAGATGAGTCAGCGTTCCCTCATGAATATTCATGGCACGCTGACGTCATACCGTTCAACTGCAGCCTCCGAGTAAGACATATTAAGTCTTACACGGAGGTTTCGTGAATCCGGCCCATTATCTCCAAACAAATGAGGATAACAAAGTGTTACCCGAAAATATAAAGATATCTGTAAACTTACAGGTGACAGGTAATCTTATTATGCTAAACTATTAATCAAAAGGAAATCAATGCACACATGTATTTATCATGCTAAAACACACATACACATCTGACTGATCAAATAAAAGCTCTGAATTAATTTTTAAATCTCAAAACTGTGTGACACTCTTAATACAACAAATAAAGTATTTAAAAATTCTTTGACTTACTAAACTACTTCATAATAATATGTATATTGCTGAGGTTGAAGAAAATGCCTTGCTATTTTTATGGAGTCAAGAAAAAAAATACGTGCAGTCTTTATTGTATTCAAAACCCACAATGTGTTCAATTCAAATCCCATTCTCCCGTCTCGGATTCAAACACATTGAAAAAATCGGCTTTACTTTCTATCAAAATGGATGTACTGATTCAGCAATAAAACACTCACATTTCAGCTCTAACCCTTGAAATGAGTCACCCCAGGTAGTCTTAGTGAATCCAGTAACATACAACACATAAAAAGCTTCACAGTATATATGACCAAGTTTCAAATTTCAGCTTTCAGATTATTTTCAAATATTTTATATGATTTTATATGTAAATTATATGAGATGTTGTACTTTCACATCTCTACCATATGCAGGCACATGTAAGACATCTTTCTTAAAGGCAGTTTTTTTATTTAAATATATTTGTCTGCCTTTTTTCCTACTAATATTCTACTTTATTCTATATGTCTTGTATTTTTTAAAATCTCCCATCAAAGAACTATTTAATCATCAGGTCCCTATCAAAGATTATAGTATGTGTACATATTTATGATGAACTTTGACCTAGATTTTCTTTAGGACTACTTAAGGCTGGAAAAAGCCATCATTCTGACAGAAATGGAACATTCTTTTGTACTTAACTTTTCTTTAAGTTTAACTTGCTCCATAAATGACCTATGAAAGGAATGTGTTACACAGGAACAAAGAGAAGAAAATCACCAGCACTTTAACACTTCTAACTAGCATATTAATTAGATGTGACATTCACAGGAACAAAGAAAAGAAAAGCACCAGGACTTTAACACTTCTAATTAACATATTACTTAGATCTAGCATTCAATTTTCCCAGCTGTGCACATACTATGCAAAGTTGAACAAATAAAATAAAATTCTTAACTTACATAGTCTTAAATTTACCAATTCTATTGCTTATAATTTAGCGACATTTACTTACACAAAGTACTTTTTTAACATTTAGAAATACACTTATAAGTTTAGTTTATTTATTTATTTATTTTACATTTGTTGACCGGGATGGTCCGACTGGATACATGTCCTTTTTCAGCGGAGGCCCGGGGAGAAAAGCTCCAACAGAGTTACATTGAATAATTAGGTACAGTAAATGAGCTGAAAGAACTTAACAAAAACATAGGCTATTTACATACAAGTACAAGACTGCCATTACTATTTCTGAAATTACTACAAATGTTACATTAATAACATATTAGCAAGGACGGTAGGCAGTATAATGACATAGAGTTAGACAGGATACATATTTCTTTATCACAGTATACAAAGTATTTATCATCTTAGCTAGTTGTTTATGTTTTAGTTAATGGCACAGAGCTAGTCTGGGTTTGAGCAAGGACATAGCCAGTGTGACTTGAAGTGGAGTTTTAGACTATTTTTGAATTGACTTAGAGAAGTTGCAAGCGTGAGGTTATTTGGGAGAGAGTTCCATATTTTACCAGTGGTGTTGGCAAATAGCGCGTCACCACCTAGGTTGAGGGATTTAGTTGTTTGGACAAGGAGTCTGTTTGCAGAGCGAAGGCAACTTAGATTGGAGTAGGGAGTCATCAAGTTTTTTAGTGCTGGGGTATTCTCAGGTTGTTTAAGGATTTTGAAGGCCTCTATGAGTTGGGACTGCTGTAGAAGGTATGGGAATTCTATCCATCCAAGCTTTTTCAGGTTAGTACAGTGGTGTGTTCTGTAGGGTAGGGCTGTAATGAATCTGGCAATGTGATTATAGCAGGATGAGAGCTTGTTCAGATCAGATTTGTTAAGGTGAGTGAGGACAGGAGAGGCATATAGTAGGGTAGAGAGAAGGTGTGAACGGGCTGTGGCTGCCCTGGCATTCGGGGTAAGGAAGGCTTTAATTCTATATAGGGTCCCCAGTTTCTTGTTGACTGACTTAATGGCTTGGTTGATGTGTATATCAAATCTGAGATTATTGTCAATGTTTACTCCTAATAGCTTTGTATAGGTGTCTGGGGAGATGATGGTCCCATTATTGGATTTTATAGTGAAGTGTTCAGTCGGAGATCTATTGGTTGGGTAGAAGAGAAGTAACTTGGTTTTGTTTGGATTTAAGATCAAGAGATGGTTGGCAAGCCAGTTTTCGACTTTGGTGAAGCTATGTTGGGTGGTAGTTAGTAGATTTGCAAGAGAGGCATTGGAACATATTATAGTGGAGTCATCTGCATATTGAATGCAGGTGGCTTCAGGGATGACTGTTTGGATGTCATTTATGAAGACTGAAAAGAGGAGAGGTCCTAATATGGAACCTTGAGGAACTCCTATGGTATTTGGTAGCAGGCAGGAGAGCTTGCTTTGCCACATTACTGCTTGTTGTCTCCCAGTGAGGTAAGCTTGAAACCAGTCAAGGGCTGGAGTATCTAGATACAGGGTTTTTAAAGTATGTAGAAGTAACTGATGGTTTACCATATTGAAGGCTTTCGATAGGTCCAGGAAGAGAGCGGAGGATATTTTTTTGTTATTCCGGTTAAGATTGATGTTTTCAGTAAAAGAGAGGAGGGCAGTGGTTGTACTATGATGGGGTCTGAATCCATGTTGAGAGTCTGTGAGTAGTTTATTTTGGGTTAGATAGAGCATTAGTTGGTTGTGCATGCACTTTTCCATAATTTTGGCAAGTGGTGATAGTATGGCTATAGGTCTATAGTTGGATAGTTCTGTAGATGAACCTTATTTGTGGAGTGGAATAACATAGGATATTTTCCAAATTGAGGGGATTGAGGCCTTGGTTATGGTTCTGTTAATTAAGATTGAGATAGGGTAGGCTACGACATCTGCAGCAATTTGCAGGTATTCAGCCGGCAGAAGATCGGCTGAAAGGGTGGTTGGCTTCAGTTTTTTCAAAAGGGATCTGATAAAGGATGTGGACACTGGCTGGAAGTTAAAAGAGAGTGGTGAGTCGGGTATAATGTTTATAGAAGTGGGGGGAGGAGAAAGTTGGTTAGCTAATGACTGGATGGTTTCTGTGAAGAAAGTATTGAATGAATTGGCTATTTCTTCTTGGCTCTTGTCAGGTAATGTTCCTGGGGTCGGAGTAGTGGATTTGCCTGGTTGGAGAAGTTTATTTATGCCTGCCCAGTACTTTTGAGGGTTATTCTGGTGTTTGTGTTGAATATTGTAGAAGTAGTTTTTCTTATCTAGTATGATGGCTTTTTTAGTCTCATTTCTAAGTTGTTGGAATTTGATACGATCTAGGGGTAGTTTGGTAGTGCGCCATTTATCCCACGCTTTGTCTCTATTTGTTATTTTGGATTTGGTATCTGTTGTTAGCCAGGGTGCTAGTTGAGTTTGAATTCTTATTGAGCGTTTAGGGGCGTGTGAGTCAAGTATAGTAAGGAATGAATTGTTAAATGATGACACTGCCTCATCAAGGGGAAGGAACCTTAGTTTTGTCCAGTTACATGATTTGAGTTCAAGTTGAAATTTAGTTGGGTCAAAGTTTTTCTTGGATCTGATAGACCTATAAATAGGTAAGCTTGTACAACTAATTTTGTCTTTCATGATGTATGTGAGCAGGTGATCACTAAGATCATTAGGAAGAGTTCCAGACATATAGTTCTGGGGATGGCTATTGGTGAGTATCCAATCTAGTATACTCTCTTTTTGGTTATTGTTACCTGTACGGGTGGTAGAGGATATTATCTGAGAGAATCCATGTAAGTTAACAGGGATGGCGTTGGACTGTGCTGTGCATTGGTTCCAGTCAATATTAACATCGCCCAGGACAATGGTTTCTTAAGGGTAGTTGTTGGCTATCCAGTGTAGAATGACCTCTAGTGTTTCTACATTGTTCCCAGGGGGAATATAGGTGACAATTAGGTTAATGCCCTTATGATTATTTAGTAGAATTTTTAGAGCTAGTATTTCAGCGTTTGAGACCTGGGGTGGTTGTATGGGGTTAGTTATGATGTTAAGTGTGCTATTATATAAGACGGCTATTCCGTCTCCTCTTTTCTTTACTCTATCTGCCCTAAGTATATTGTAACCAGGAGGCAGGATCTCATTGTCTTTGGTTGATGGCCGGAGCCATGTTTCAGATAGACACATTATGTTAGGGAGGTATGTGGCTAGTACAGCATGCAGGCTATGTATCTTATTGTTTAGGCTTCTGATGTTTAAGTGGCAGATTAGGAGGGAGTTGACCAGTCTGTGGGAGAGTGGTGGGCTGGTAGGATTTTGAGTTAAGGTTGGGCCTGGATTAGGATGGATGTCCCCATCTTTGGTGATGTTTTTTCTTAGATACGCTAGTAGTCTTATAACTTTGAATAGCAGTTAAATGAAATAGTAGTTAAATGAAATATATGAAGTGTTTCACTGAAAAATATAGTAAAACAGTAAAACTAACCATTTATATTCCTCATCTCAAAAAATAATGTTTTATATTAAAATATAAATGCATACTTACGTATGTTTTGAAGCTTAATGTCCAGTACAAAACCTTTACTTAAAGGGCAACTCTAATGTCTTAGAAAACAAAAGTCCTACATGAGATAATGAAAGTGACTTGTTTTTATGCTGTTTTCATTTTAGAAGCAGTTTATAGGAATTCAGCTAAATTTGTCTCTTCGTGGATATACTGCTCTAATCCATTTCTTTAGTATTATTAAGGATTTCACTGCAGTTAACAAAAATGGATGCCTCCTCCAGTGTGTTAAATATTTTTAATTCTTCAGAAAGAAATCATTTTATCTTTGCAGGAAACATAAAAGTGTCTTAAATGTTGTTCTTTTTAAGTTCCTTGATCAGTGGTAAACAGGATTTTCTTTTACTCATTGCTTTACTGGAATAATCATTGTCAAATCTGACTACATGTTCACCTATTTTGATAGGCAGGTTGGACCATTTTGTTTTTAATATTTGATCACTTTCTAAGCTAGACATGAACTTAACTATAAATGAACATGGTAGTGAGTTTTCCTTCTTCTAATGTGCTGTCAGGGATCTATGTGCCCTTTCAACTCCAAAAAAATAAAGTTTCAGGTAGATTTAATGTTTTATGTAGCCAGGAAGTTATGAAGTTTATTATATTTTCTACCTCATGCTTTTCAGTTATATCATAAATTCTAGTGTTATTTAATCTCAGTCTATTTTCTAAAGCATCAAGTTTTTTCTGAGACAGTTATTCTGTTTTAAAAGAAATTCAGTCTGAGACTCACCTTCAGTTATGCTTCCTTCATGATCATGTACAGTTTTTTTCCATACTGCTGATTTGTGCATTTTGCCACTGGTCTCTTCCTTGAAACTTTCTAGTTTGGTACCAGTTTGTCTATTTTAAGTAATGTGTCCTGTATACTAGATAGTACTGACATGATGTCTTTTTAACACAAGAATCCTGCGTACCATTTCTTGAGTGGCTCAGGTTAAGATATCTTCTCTCTTAACCAAGCAGTTGAAATTCTGACAGAAAAATTACGGCTTTTGTAGAACTTAAAGCAATAAATCATTTCTCTGACTATTAGTGAATACAATTAGCTAACAACTATCTCCAAATGTTACTTTTTTGATTATATTTTCAGTCAGAGAAAAGTTTGCTTGACCAAACCAGTAAGGCTGCATTCAAATGCAAATGTGTCTCTGGAGAGCAAAGATCTATTTTCTATTTGAGCGATTCATGTCTCTCAGATCTGGCCACCAGTTAGTGGGATACTTCACTAACTGATACTAATATTGAGGCTGGTCCTGCGTGACCTGTACAACATCTCAAAAGAGTTACAATCTAATTCAATAAACCCTACATGGCCCTTTTCTACTGTGATGGTAGCACAAAGTTTCAGATCAGTAAGTGCCATATAGAGATGCATGCCACCGTACAACCAAGGTAAACATTGTGGCATGCTAATTACAGCATAAGCAGCTGAAATGCATGCTAAACAACCAATCCAACAGGGTAGATCTATTCAACAAGCTACAAAGTAACTGTGTAGACTCAGTGCTGGTTTTCCCTGTGAATTCCAAAACCTTTTGCAATATATCCATGGAAAGGAGTCTACACACAAAGAATGTTAGGGGTTGATGCTGCTATAGTTCATTTGTATGTTCAACAGGCTGAAGTCTATGCTGCTGGCAATATACCTAGGCCTAGAAGGAGAAGAGTTTTCAATCCTAATTTAACTTTTCACACCCTACATGATGTAGAAATTGTAGCATGCTACAGATTGGATAGAGAAACAGTACAGGAACTCTGCAACCTCTATTGTCCTCAACTCAGAGCCAGGACCAGTTGAAGAGAACCCATTCAAGTGGAGACAAAGGTATGTGTAGCACTCAGAATCTTAAATACAGATACCTTTCAGAGAACAACAGGGGACATGCTGAGGTGTCACAGGCATCAGCATCCAGGATTCTCCAACAATTCCTGAATGCTATACTCCACCATGGCAGTACCCACTTATATTTTCCCCATACTCCTGAGGGGAAGGTTAGAAATATGCAAGATTTCTACCATGTAGGACTCTAGCCTAAAGTACTGGGTGCCATAGACTGCAGACATATAGAAATTTAGGGACCACCCAGGGATCAGGGTAGGGTCTATGTAAACAGAAAGGGTGGCCATCTATTAACTACCAAGTCATGTGTAATGCCAAGGGAATCATCTTGAACATGTGTGTTGGCAATCCTGGCAGTTACCATGGCTCACATATCTAGCAAATTTCCCAACTCTACCAGATGTTTGCTGAGGGGATATCCCAGAGGGTCATTTAATAGGAGACATAGGTTATGCACTAGAATCATGTCTGATAGCACTCATCAAAAATGCACACACACCCATCAAAGAATGCTATAATGAGGCACACACTCAAACCAGAAGCATCATAGTGTGTGTGTTTGGGCTGCTGATCTCATGGTTATGGTACATAGATACATCTAGGAGAGCCCTACAGTACAATCCATAGACATATACTGAAATATTCACAATATGAGCCATGCTACACAACATCATTCTGAGAAAACAGCTTCAGCAGGATCAGCAAGGGGAAGTAGCACACATCCCATCACCAATGCCATGGTCATCACAGCCACAGGCACATGAGGATTAGAGGGGGAACCATCAACTGCTGTGGGTGTAGGCAGATGTAGGCATGCTCAATATGCCTTTGCATTGGCTAAGAGACAACACATAGTGGACTCACTCACCACCTAGGGGCTTAAAACCTTCCTCCTGCACACATACATATACTAACATGGATTCCAGCTAACTCTCACAACTTTACCTCCCTGCGTATTGGCTGTGTACTGCTTGTATCAGACAGAGTAAGCCCAGAACTAAAACTGTAGCTACTGCTGCATTTACAAGGTAAGTCTTGAAGCTAGAATGTATTATGTAATAATATGAATGAGTGGCATATCCTTGTATTTCATTACTTGGTAATGTAAGCAAGTAAAAGGTGGGAGGTTTGCACAGAACTGACCTTAACACATGACAGCAAAGACATATTTGACTTAAATGTGTAGGCTAGATGCAAAAAAAGGAGAGTAGCAATAACAACATATCATTGTTTGTATCATAACAAAAATGCAGATTTGCTCCCCCACCCTCAGATGAACAGGCAAATGACACACTTGGCTAAAAAATCATCTTTGAAATGCTAAAACTGCTCTCAAATGACCTGTCCTGAAACATATCTGTCTCTTTCTGTGTATTTTTGTGAATATTTCTACAGATTTAATACAGGATATTCCATGTGAATGTATTGCCAATCATATATACATGTGAAATTCCCTAACAAACTTGCCCATTCCATCAGTACACTTCTAACTAATGCATACAGATAAAAGTGTAAAAGCCTGTGCTAATCAATATCAATATATATATATATATATATATATATATATATATATATATATATGTATATATCTATACACACACACACACACACACACACACACATGAAAAACTATTAAACAGATTATTCATAATTACATGTTAGCAAAAGCAGTATGTAGCTGACAAAATGCAGGCATACCTTCTCCAAATCAATAATCCTCTGTGCAGCTATATCCCAAAGTAATAACCCTGTTCTGTGTTCACCACATAAATAGTTCTGCTCACCTTCAGTTTCCCTAACTACACATTTGTCTTCTGGTGCAGATTTAGGTCTGTCAGCATGGTGAAGATGCAAATGAGGTATGAAGTCATTAGAATTGCTGAATCCCAAATCCTTGGCTCCATGTATCAGATCTAAAAAAGTGCAGGCACTCCCCCAGTGTTTGTTTTTAATTGATTGCAACTATGAATGATTACTTGTTGGGAGAAGGTAAACAGAACAGCAAAGCAGACTAACCTATATCCAGTGGGTCTGTCAGGTTAGACTTACAAAGTGTTAGATGCACTTTTGTCAAGGTTGGAAATGCAAGTAAGCAGCACACGGTTCATAGGTTCTGTTCATTAACATTCAACCTCCCTTGCATTTCTTGGCAAATGTCTTTTTTTTACCTGTAATTGTTTCATAATTTTTTATTATGTTTTGGCCAGTGTTTGCACAGAGCAATGCTTAGTGCAATTGTGGTAATGATGGAAATGAATGGCAGGTTTAGCTGTGCTTATCTCATTTGTGCAAAGCAAGACAGTGCGCAAACTGGACAACTGGACCACCAAGGAAACAGAAAGGACCCAGACAACCAAAAATAGAAACCAGACACTTTCAATTAATTCTGTTGGGCACCACACAAAGTCAGTAAGTGGCATTGCATTGTGGTTAACAGAGAAACCTTAAGAATAATTAGTAAATTAGGGAATGGCATATAACTAGTCCTGTGGCAGAGGGTATAAGTGTCGGGCTGGAGTACAGATGGTCCTGGGTTCAAATACAGTCTGTGCAACTTTTTTTTACTGTTGTGACATTGCAGTTTATAGCAATGAACTGAAACATGAACAAATGCCATTTTAACTGTTTTGTGGCAACAGGTGTAAGTAAAGGACTACCATGCATGTGGTCCTGGGTTCTAATACACTGTATTCCATACACTTTTACTGTTGTTCCACTTCCCAGTATATTCACTCTCACTTATAACACTAGATAATGGAGCTGATATTAATTATATGTATAAGAGATGACACTATTATTGTGTTTATTTATGCATTATCAGATTTATGACTGCGGGTATACTGTGTACTATATTTCTGGAAGTATAATTCTGCTATCTGAACTTGCATGGCCTCCACATTTGCCTAAGACACATACACAACTGTGTCTATATCCAATGATCTTGTCAAGTCACACACATACATGTCTTACAGCTCATACTGTCACCCGCATTTATGTATGATGCCTGACTATGTCTGAACAGCACTTCTTCTGCAGCAAAGATGGAACATCAATGCTCTATAAGTAAATATGTTGTCCCTCATGCCTAGTTTTGAATCCCAAAATGTAAAAATATTTTTTTTTCATTCCTCACTTGTTGGGACTACTGCCCTGCATGTATCATCATGCAAAAATATTGCATGGTTGTGCACATTCCAGTAAATGTGATAACTGGAATTGGTGGGAAAGCATCAGTCTCCATTTCTGTAGATCCACTGGTAGATAGACATGACAGGCATTAGTGGGGAAGATGTCAGGTTTAGGGCACAGTGGTGGAGTGTACAGGAGTCCAGGATGTTCACTGGACTCCTAGTACAGCACCACAGCCAAAGGCTTCTGCAGGACTATTCTGGCTCCCAGTACAAGTAGGTCTTCTGTTCTTTTCTGTTTCTTCCCCAGCTGCCAGTGACCAGGAGTTCAATATTCATGGGTCTAGATTAGAAAGACTGAGAGGAGTATGCAGCAGAAGAGAAGTGTTATTGTAGCATTAAAAGTTAAAGATATATTTTTTTTGGTATTTTATAGAGTTGCATCAAATTGAGCATGCATATTCCAGCTGTAAATGCAAGTATGCATGCATTAGAGTTGCATCAAATTGAGCATGCATATTCCAGCTGTAAATGTAAATATGCATGAAGAGTCCGATATTAGACTTTAGTCAGAGGCTGTGGGCTCAGATATCACAATTTACAACTATACCATACTGTTATTTCTTAAATATTTACATTAAATTAAAACATCCATACCACTGTCACAAATGCCCTGCTGTAAACTGTAATCTGTAAAACTGGAACATGCATATGTACAATATATGCACATTTCAAGGATTACTACCATCAATCTGTAGTACAGTGTGTATCTGTTAGGAAGTAGACTTAAATGTAAAACTTAAGATAATAGAGTTGTATAACTGTATTTCACATATGATGATACTAATCTTATCTCTTTTTTTCTCTCACCACAACCGTTCTCTCACTGTTTTATTTTTTTATCATTTGTTTACTGGGAAAGTCCGACTTGGAATGAAGCCAATTTTCAGCAAAGGCCCAGGGAGAAACACTTCAGACACATGTTTTTGTAATGTGAGAGGAAACTGGAGCACTCAGAAAAAAAACACATGAATGCAGAGAGGACATGCAGACTCCACATAGAAAGCACCCCAACCGAGAATCAAACTGCAGAACCTTTTGTTGTGAGGCAACAACACTACTGCTGCACCACTGCACCACCAAATTTAAAAATAATTTTATTTTATTTTATAAATACATTTTTTATTTTAGTTGTATTTTATTTTATAACTAATGTTTATGTTATTTTTATTTTAATTGTTTTATTTTCTTTTTTTCTTTTTATGCATCATCAAAATGTGTCCATATGTCATAAATGTGAACCACATCACTAAATGCTCCTCAGCACAGTGAGGTAGGCCAGGCCCATTGAATCAGCCTTCCCCTGCTCCACTGGCTAAAGTACCAATGCTCAGCATATCTGAGACCCAATCTGGCAGCACTGCCCCTGCACCACCTGCACCCTCAAGTAGTCCTGCTCCAGAGGCTAGTTCAGTGGTACCCTCCGGAAGCAGTGACAGAGATGGCGATTTCATCACCTGCAGAGAGTTGCCAGGGATGGTGCATAGGGTGGTGCACCGCACAGTTAATGCATGCCTACACTGGCTAGAGGGGCTGCTCTCCCTCAAGTTGCATACTAGTAGGAGGAGGAGGTGTCAATAATTCCAGCCACCTGTGGAGTAAGGTGACAGTGATGACAGTCCAGTGGGTGAGGACTTGATTCTCACTGTCACCAAACTTGATGAACATGGGCCCAGGTTATCCCCACCCTCACCCAATCATGACGTCTCACAACTTTTCTGTCCATTACTGTCTCTGTCCTTTGTTTTGTTTGCCTTGTCTGTCTGCAGTTTCTTCCTCACCTACCCCACTTTTCTGATGCAGATATACCTATGTCCCTTCCCCGACATTCCTCTCTCCTTCTCTCTCAAATGAAAAATAAATGGGCACCTGTATACAAAAAAAAAATTGTCCCAAACATAGCTCTGCATTTCACACATGTTTCTTCTTGTCACACTTGATTCAGTCCAATTGGCTATACAACATGATTATGTTGTGGTCACCCCTCTCTCTGGAGGTGACAGTCCAAATTCAGTTAATATTTTGCACATATTTTAATTTTACACTGTTAAAGAAATGGATATCTATGGTTCTTTCCTACTTCTCTCCTGCACATTCCTGTCCTGCTTTCCCTTTGTTCTTCCCCTGCATGCTCCCCATTTCACCACTTTCCTATCTACCCCATTTTTACCACTTTAATCTGGTCAAAAAATAGAATCGTACACAACACATATACGTTGCTGCAAAAGCAATGAATTCCTTTTCTTCTTGGTCTTCATGTTTGCATGGAGGTGCACATTTCACACCAACTCACAGCACCAACTCACAGCAAGGGTGAGTAGTGGTAAAATGACCTCCTTGCAATGCCACTTAAACCTACTGTGCTATGCCAACACATGTACTATAAACAATTCATATTATTGCATTATCAATGTTTAAACAAAAGTATTTTAAATGTTTTCAATAGGCCTGGATTCAAACCCAGTACCATCTGGGCCCAAAAAAGAATGTATCAAAGTATTAGCACATGCTGCCACATAATTAAGCAGCAAGTGTGTTTCATAGACTTAATACTAACTGTCAGACGTTAGCACTGCAGCTCACGTTTGAACACTGCATAGATATGTGCAAACATGTATCTTACACACATATATACTTTGCCAATCTTCATACAATCCTGCTGCTCACTGAGCTATGGAAAAGTAAATATTTTTGTGTATTACTGCTGTTTACTGTGCATTTCCTGTCTGTGATATGAAACTACATATGGAAACATTAAAAACTGAAGGCCCCATCTAACAATATGTCACATATTTACAATACAGCCATGAGTTGCCACCCCACCAAGCACTGCAACCCTGGGCAACATATGTTGATAGCAATCTACACCTTTATCACTATGTATCCATAGTAATGAGATACACATTCTGCATTGCACACCTCATGCATATAGGCATTGCATCCAAGACCAGAGAGGTTATAGCTCTGTTGTACTCTACTCTTATCAGACCATTAATTGGGTGCAATGCTCCCTTCTGTCTGTACCTCACCATATATCTGCAGCAACTGGAGAAAACACAGAGGTTTGTAACTGGGAGAATCCAGGGCCTCCAAACATGACATACAAGAAAAGACTGAAAAACTTGTCACTGTACTCAGTATCATGCAGGTTGCTGACAAGTGACCTATGCCTGGCCTACAGAGCAGTCTTGGACCCTGCCCTACTGCAAATAGTGGACATCTGCAAATCAAATGGTATAGGAATACTTTGGTCCAGGGTTCTCAACCTAACCTGTGACATAAACACAACATGCTGGATATACAGATACATCCCCCACTATTGATACTCCTCTGTAATAAGCTTCCACTTCATGTGAAGCAGTGCTCTTCCATGACCCTATTCAAGCCCAACCTTGACAACTGGATGGATGACTATAAAGTCACCTCTGGGGTGGCACCTATGCCCCTCATGGACAAGGCCACTCAATGCTGCTCACAAAATTGTTCTGTTAACAATGACCATCTAACTGTGCTCAGTAAGTGTACTTGTGTTTTTACACAGCTAGGCTTGTCAACACCATAAGGCATTAGGCTAGTAACCTCCAATGAACCTATGAACCTATGCAGGTCTCCCAACATCTGGTCTCCCACATGGTCTGCTGATGTCATCTACTATAACGTGACTAGCACTCTTCTAAACATCAGACTTGTGGTGTGGTGCTTGTGTAAACTACTGTGTTCTGTAGTTTGTGTATTTAGATAGGTAGGAGTTCTGTTCTCACTGCAGTCAGGATGGTGTGTGTGTGGCTGTATCTAGACAGGAGAGCAGAAGTGTGTATCCTACAGTTACTACTCCAATGCCATGGATTTGCAGTATTTTGTTACTTGCACATATGTACACATTCATTTCATGCAGGCCTCCCAACCTCTTGCCTTGCTCATGCTCTGCTGATGTCATCTACTATAAGTTGACCTGCACTCTTGTAAAAATCACACTTGTGCCATGGTGCTTGCATAAAGTACTGAGTTCTGTAGTCTGTCTACTTAGTTAGGGTTTCCATTCTCACTGCAATCAACTGTGTGTGTTCGTGTGTGTGTGTGTGTGTGTGTGTGTGTGTGTGTGTGTGTGTGTGTGTGTGTGTGTGTGTGTGTGTGTGTGTGTGTGTGTGTGTGTGTGTGTGTGTGTGTGTGCGTGTGTGCGTGTGTGCGTGTGTGTGTGTGTGTGCGTGCCCCTTCTTGCTTGACATTTCAGAGAGCAATTTAAAACCAACACGTGGAACACTGTTATTACCATATTGCCCTCAAAACACACTGTTGATGTCATCAGCTATAAAGTGTTGTCTGAGACACTCCAAGTTGGATTTGTGCCATGGTGCTTGCGTATAGTACTGAGTTCTGTAGTCTTTGTACTTAGGTAGGGGTTCTATTCTCACTACAGTCAAGTGGTTTTGTGTGTGTGTGTGTGTGTGTGTGTGTGTGTGTGTGTGTGTGTGTGTGTGTGTGTGTGTGTGTGTGTGTGTGTGTGTGTGTGTTTGTATGTGCACTATTGCTTGACATTACAGAGAACATTTTACACCAGCACTTAGGACACTGTTATTAGCATATTTTCCTCAAGAGACACTTCTGATGTCATCAGCTGTATCAGATTTGAGGATATGCAGTACTCCCACCAGGGCAGGGTCAGAGACTGGCCTGGAGGCCAGACAGTTGTCACCTCTTTCTATGCGAAACAGATTACAGTGGCATAGCTTTTAATCAATCCACATACATTATGACATGGTTTGTAGACCCTGTATTTTCTTGATGAGAAAGCTCTGTATTATCTCCAACTGCTGCATGTGGCTGGTGAGGTACATGAAAAACAGAGCAATGTACTCTATTAGTGTTCTGATGAGGATCGGGTACAGTGCTGTCATACAATCCTATGATTTGAATATGATGGCGTGACTTATGATGTGCACAACATAGGCTTTCAATACCAGTGTGGATTATTGGTGGTTGAAGTTCAGATTGCTATCTACATGTATTCCCAGTGCTTGCAACACTGGGTTTTAGCATAGCAGGACTATTGTCAATGCTGTGATTAACATAGAATTCCGCTTTTTAGACTGACAACATAAAAAAGACACATTTCTGCATTTATTTTTAGATCATGTGCCTTTATCACCAATCATTTGCCTGTATTACCTCCACCTGTACTATGTTATCATTTATGGACTTAATGATTGCACCTAATATGCAAGAAACAGCAAACCTGATAATTCAAAAGCCATATGCTTTAGCCTGAACTTTCGAAAAATAGAGTCTAAACAGTGAAGAGCCAGCACAGATCCAATGATGACTGCTCTATTGGTACAGGTTGATTCACCAATTTTCACAGTATTCTGTCAGTGAGCCAGTTAGTTACCCATCTAGTGACATAGGGATTAACCCCCAGCTTGGAGGGATTCTCAATGGTACCTGTGTGAGGGATTGTGTCAAAACTCTAGGCCAGATCATGATAGGCAGTATCCAATGTCTTACCTTCATTCAGGCCTATCACTGGGCTGTGACAACAGCACAGGTCAAATATGGCATGATACAGGACATATACCTTCCTGATACAGTTGAAACTGCACTTAGAGGTTCATAGGTTCACAGGTAGGTACTAGGCTATTGGCCCTAGGGCCTATATAAGCCTAGCCAAATAGTACCCTGGCTTTCGCCACCCAAGAAAATTATTTTCCTGTGCCCCTGTTGAGCAGAGCCATAAAAGTGATCCCCAGGGTGAATTTCCTATCTCCCATCCAATCATCAAGATTTTTCTTGAAGAGTGCTAATGAGGAGCTTTGTATGATATAGATAGATAGTTTGTTCCAGAGTATGGGAAGTCTCTGGGACAGGAATCTATCCCTCCAGCATGTTCTGTTTATTGTAGTGACAAGGTTTAGGTCCCTAGAGTGTGTAACTCAGAGGGATTGGGATTTCTTTAAGTGGAGCATGTCCAACAGCTCTGTGCTTGACATAGCTTTGTATGTTAGGCAGATATCGCCTCTGAGTAGGCGATATGCGATGGAATAAAGCTGGAGTTTTTTGAGATGGTCTGCATAGGGCATCTGTTTGAGGCCATTAATCCTCTATGTGAGGTATTTCTGTAGCCTTTCCAGTTGTTGTTGATGTCTTGTGAGGTACATACCAAAAGGGGCGTTGTACTCTATAATGGGTCGAATGTGTGACAAGTAGAGGGGAACGATGACATATTCTTTCCTGGATGAGAAACCTTTTGTGATGAGGTGTGCCATGCAGAAGGATTTCCTGACTACTCTGGTGATGTGATTATCAAAGGAGAGACTACTGTCCACCTGTGTCCCAAGGTCTCTTATCACACTTTTAGTGTTAATTATACTACTCCCTATGTGGTAGTTCATGGGTACAGAGCTTTTACCAAAAGGGATGACAATGCACTTTATGGCATTGTGCTTGAGGCCATAGCTTTGACATCAGGCATCTGTCTCAGTGAGGCCCTTTTGTAGGATGTCCAGATTGTTAGGATGTGGACTTCAACACACCCTCCACATAGACTATGTTCCCATAAAAGGATGTACATCAACATGCATCCATCTGAGTTGGGGGCGCAGCACCTGATGCATGCATGTATAGAGACATCCTGACACTCCGCATCTGTGAGGTAGACCAACATGTTATCATGGACCTCTTCTAAATGCACACTAGTAATATTCCAGCCATGTTCAACATACCTGCGTGAGTTGTTAATGCTAAATTATGTCTGCTACATCAGATATATGTCCTCAGAGAGGTCATTGAGGGCATGCATGATGACACCAGCATCAGTCTGTGGAACTTGACTAGGTCAAGGCATCTGACTCAAATTCACATGAGGTATTCAATCATCACTGTCATGTATGGCTATAAACAGCTATATTACCAAATTTGTAGACCAGTGTATCACATATATGGCATCTCACTATGTTGACATGTGTGAAGTGACCTGTATCTCAGGTCCACTGATTAAGGCCATAAATCATGCCTGTCTGCTAGGCCCTTTCCTGTCCATTATGTAAGTGATGGACATCACAGATGACATACACATCCTCATTCCAAACAGCTGCCTGATGGTCTACAAATTGACACAATCACTGACTCCAACTGTGATATTAGTATAATACAGACAGTATCAATACATGTCAAATATTGTTGCCACAGCCATGACAACACCTGCAATGACAAGAAGCCATAATGCAGACATCACACCCTATAATCAAACCAATAGGTATATGACCAGTGTACTGGGGTACATGGTAAGTGGAACACCCACCAACATGTGGTCACAGTACTGACTATTTCCCTGAATGTAACACAAGCACTGGGTATGTGAAGGACAGCCACATAATGGAAGCCATAATACCTTTATAGTTCCAAGACTTCATCACACCAATAACTGGGTAAAATGCACCCTTCTTTATGTACCTCCCTACACATCTTACAGTGATGTGTAACTGAAGTGTACCACCTTTGTCACACTGAGCTGTCACACAGCTTACTGGTCATACTTAGGTGTTTTTTTGTGGAATATACATGATTGCCTGATAGTGCCAAACACCAATCAAGTTGTTACACCAGATACACGTGTGCTACCTGTTCTGCTGATGTGCACATTACATACATAGGTGTTTCACAACATTAATGGCATGTATATCATTTGTGACAGTGTGAACTGTGCCATATCTGTGTGTGTATATATATATATATATATATATATATATATATATATATATATATATATGTATATATATATATATATATATACACATATATATATATATATATATATATATATATATATATATATATATATATATGCATCTCTCTCTCTCTGTTTATATATATATATATATATATATATATATATATATATATATATATATAGTCAACTAGCTAGTATTGCTCATACTGTCACATACAGGTATAGCAATGCCCTTCTTACCACCTCCAGCAGATAGATGTTACAGTGCTGGAACATTGTGTGTGGTTACCCTTATAAAGTCTGGATAGTTGTTTAAGTGTGTGACTCATCTCATATCACTCTAAATCATATATGTTATTTCAGAGGCATGGGATTATTGGTGGTATTATTCTGATATTGTCCATGACTGTGGTTGACTCTTGTAATGGTTTACATGAGCCTTTACCTGTGCACAACTTTCTGAAAACCTCTGCTGACATTACACATATTCAGGCATATCAGTTTGCACAATTTCACGATATGCACCCTACCCCAATTGTATGTCAGGTCCCTGATATATGTCCTCTGCATTATTCATGTAGGGATGCTTGTCTCACACAGACATCCTCCCATTGTTATGTCACCTTGTGTGACAGTTACATAAAACACATTTTCACTGTACAGTCCATACTGTACCATATAGATATCTGATTGGCATTGCTGCTACAACCATCTTCCATTGACATGCCCTCATCTGTACATTAGGTTTTTTCACCTGTCCTCTTTCCCTCTGTTCATTTCAACAATTCATCTTTGTGCCCCTATTCAATACACACACTTCCCCTGAGTGTTCATTTAACATGGCAGTCCATGTCCCATTACAGATAATTTACACAACTTCAGTGCAGAATGCCAGGAATGGGATATCACACTGTAGATACACTATCCTGTACTGTGTTTGGACCACATATCTTGCATTCATACCTCTCAACTGTCCATATATTCCCAGGATGTGCAGATATGTTCCTTATCAAATGTGTAGCTTTCTGCCATATTACTGGGATGATGCCAGGACTGATGTGACTCAGTATTACATACATTTGAGTTCATACCTCTCAGCTATCCTGATTTATAGAGAATGGCCAGGTTTTGTCTCATATTTTTGATTTTTTTTCTTATAATATTTTGTTTTTCTGGCAAACCATTGGCATGTCATTGCAGAGTGATGTTAGAAAATGACAGCTATTTGATTTTTAAACTTCATGCTCTTCAGAAAATTCATGCTACTGTAAAACCTATTGTTCTAGCAACTTTCTAGGTTTTTAATAGCAATATTAGAATCTGTCCCTAATTTGGCCCTTTGTCCCCCCATTATTTATGGCTTTGTCCAGATTTTTATTCTAAGAAGTTGAGAGGTATGTTTGAATTTCATTCTACCACATTTGTATGCAACATGTCAAATATGTCCCCGCATTACATTGGCTTTTGTGCAGATGTGTTGAACTACAGAGTGAGAGCTATCTGGGAAGCCCTGGTGATCATTGTGGTATTCCATGCAAAACCACAATCTGTAGGTTCTCCTTTTTTAAAGAGAGTTGCTATCCATGTTCAGTTACATGGTTTCCCAGCCAGCAACACTGTTACCAGTCACAAAACTTTGCTTAGATGCAGCGCTATACGTTAATAGTCATTGTGCAGTCGGATGTGCTGCCACTCACCTTGCACCACCCTGCACACATGTAAACTCCGTGTAGGCTTTGTGCAGAGCCTACACAGAGTTTATTGAATCCTGGGGGTAATCTTTCAGCTTAAAAACGTGCATCAGACCCTTTACATGTTTCAGATTACCAGAAGGGGCAGAAGGAGGAATAAGCATGGACATACTAAAATACTGTAAAGATGTTTTGAATGTCTGTTAATGATTTGCACAATGATAAGTCTTTACTTATTATTCCTTTCAAAAATTCAACTAATGCTGAGATTGATATATTAAAAAAAAAAATTTAAATATGTATACCCCATACTAATGCATTTGAATATCAGTTTGTTAAACATATAAAAAGCTTTTCTAGATTTCTGAATTAGAAACTATGGTTTTGTGGTAAAAGCAGGATGAAGGACACTGAATAATTTGATGTTGTTCTATTTTCCTTTTATGGTTCACAGCTTAATCCACCGTACCCCCCAGCGGTAAGGAGTTTTAAATTAGCAGTGCTGAAAGATTTGCGCTTTTCAGAGGTAATTTTTCAGTATACATTTAGATATAACAGAATAAACAAAATTCTCAAACAGTTACAGAAAGACAAGACTGTTATATTTACTACAGCTGATAAGGGTGTTGTGATTATGGATAAACAAGATTATCATACTGAGGTTATTAAACAACTGTCAAACCCCATTTTTTTATTTGAATTAGATTTTTGATCCCTGCATTTATGCTGGAAATTGATGAATTTAATATCATGTTAATCCAGACATTATCCAAAGTTATGGTGAAATATCCTGCACTACAGATTATAAAACACACAAGAATCTTGAAACACCACCTGTAAGACACATTGGGCAGGATTCACGAAGGCTTGCATGGAGTCTAAGAGTAGTGTAAGACTCCATGCAGCCTTCACGATACAGGAACAGCCCAAAGTCCGTGTAAGAGACAAGCTAAAACATCTCTTACACGGAGTGGGCGTGGATACGCTAATCACCTCACTTGCAGCTAAATAGCATGCAAATGAGGATGATTAGTGATCCAAGAAGCCCAGAACAGCCCGTGTAAGAGCCGTTTTAGCTGCAGAAATGTACTCAGTTGACAACTGAGTACGTTTCTGCAAAAACCGTAATGGAGCCATGTCAGCTCCAAATAAAGGGTGCATATGTGTCAGGCAGCATGCCAATGGCCAAATATGTGGCCATTGGCAAGGTAACCTGATGCAAATATATTAAAAATATAATTTTTTTTTTCGGCGATGTTTAAACCCAGCACAGCCCTGCGCAAACGGGCTGCGCTGTATAAAACATAAAAACGAAGGTTATAAACCCACAAATGTGGGTTTTATACAATACATGGAATGTCAATGCAGGGACCAGCAGACCAAAACCAACATGGCCACCGTGTAGTGGTTGCTAAGGGGGGAAGCTGAGTCTAAGAGATGTAACTAAGCATTAGTAGGCAATCTGATGCAAATGAGTGTTAGGATACTGAATTCCACTGTCACATAGCAAATGAGCACAGTCTGAGTAGTGTAAGAGTTACAAAAGTGGGAGGAACAGAGTAGGAGATAGGTGACATCACAGGGGGGAATGGTAGAAAGAAATGCAGTTCATTGGAGGTCAGAGTTACATGACAGATATCAGACAGATATCATGGAAAGAGGTATGCCACTATATAAGCATGAGAAAGTCAAGAAATGGAAGGTGTACACTGTTGCCTACACCAAAGTTTCTTGCTGGGCGTGCATGCGCACGTGTGCGCACCATGAAGCGCGAGTAAGACAGTGTGTGCGCGTGTAAGACAGACTGAGCATGTGGGAGCGTGTTGGGAGATGTTTAACACTGTTTGCGCTGGTGTCCACGCGTTTTAATCAGAATAAGCAGATTCTGAACCATGTAAGCATGTGTACGTGTGTAAGCCACTGTGAGTGTGTTTCTGCTGGTGTGCACATGGCTCCTCCCTGAGAAAACAGAGAGGAAAAAGGAAGCAACAGATTTAGTAGGAAGCTAGCAGGGAATACTGCTGGAGCTAGCAGGTGAAAACAATTAGAAGCAGGCAATTACACAGGCATAATAGTAGCCCAGCCCAGCACTTAAAACTCTGCAAACAGCAGTGCAGGATGTTTCTCTCAAGAGACACTACAAGACAGGAGTAAGTTATTAGAAGTGAAAACTGAAAAAGCTGAACTCAGAGCAGAAATGTTAGGGGCTGCCATAGCTGTCATAATGAGACATAGGTGACTTGCTGAGGGTGGTGACAATGCAGATGGTGCCAGACAACCCACAGTGAGGAGACAGAGAAGAGTGTACAGGCCCAGGGTCACCTACCACGGGTTACATGAGCTGGAGATAGTAGAGTGCTATAGAGTGGACAGAGACCTCCTGCAGCAAATAGTGGAGCTGTGCAGGCCAGGCCTCACACACAGAACCAACAGAGGGGAACCCATCCCAGTGGAAACCAAGGTATGTGTTGGCCTAAGAATACTAGCAACAGGTACCTTCCAGAGACCAACTGGTGATATGATGGGGATATCACAGGCATCAGCCTCCAGGGTACTGCACCAGTTCCTGGATGCCATGTCAGCACATGTCGGTGATCATGTATATTTCCCCAATGCCTGTGAGGTATTTGCCAGCAATATGCGTCTCTTCCAGCAAATAGCGGAATACCCTGAGGTAGTGGGTGCAATAGACTGCACGCACATACGCATCAAAGCACCAGCCGGTGAGCGGGGTAGGGCATACATCAACCGCAAGGGCTTCCCCTCCATCAACTGCCAGGTCGTGTGTGATGCCCAGGGCATAATAATGAATGTGTGTGCTGGCTGTCCTGGGAGCTACCATGATTCCCACATCTGGCATTTGACGCAGCTGTACCAGACATTTGCCAATGGGGACATCCCGCACGGACACCTAGTGGGGGATGCAGGTTATGCACTGGAGCCGTGGCTGATGACACCCATCAGAAACGCACACACACCTGAACAGGAACGCCATAATGAGGCACACGCACAAACGCGTAATGTAATAGAGCGTGTGTTTGGGCTGCTCAAGTCACGGTTCCGGTGTCTGGACACATCTGGTGGAGCCTTGCAGTACACACCAACTACATGTACCCAAATTGTCATGGTATGTGCTATGCTACATAATATGATCTTGTGAAAACATTTGCAGCAGGACCAGCATAGGGCCGGGCCAAACAGCCCCCCACCATTGCCAAGGCCATCACAGGCAGAGCGTGACTCGGAGGAGGAACAACCTGAGCCTGCCCCAGTAGGCAGAAGGAGGCGTGCCCAGTATGCCCTGGCCTTGGCAAAGAGGCATCACATAGCACATACACTGGCTCAGTAGGAACCCTGGGAATGATACCCCCTCTGACTCACTGAAATAATAACATGGATGCCTACAATGACATGACCTGCTCACAAACATGTACAGGGAAGTGTAATATGCGCATCCGACAGAGGCAGCCCTGCAGCACCACCTGAGGAATGAATGCCATGTGTTAAGTAATGTAACACTATGTACTATATGCACACCTGAGGACCCTGACTAACATCCTACCCTCACCAAGCATCATGCCACAATATGACAATGAGATGATAAAGTGCAATAATTGACTGAAGTATCACAGTTAGTCAAAGGGGATCCAATGTGTGCCAGTCTGGGATGACATGCTGAGCATGACATGATGCTCCACCTGCTAGGACTGGCGTGCACCTATCAGTGCAGGCCGTATGGATACTGGCAAAGGCTGTTGTTACCCACAGTGTAGCCTGAATAGGTAAGGCTCAAAACACAAACCTATCTCCATAGGTATCAGAAGGGATAAGAATAAGATAAGGGATAAGTCGAAACAGCAAGATGCATGCAGTCTAAACTCACCCAGTATGGAGAATGTTGATATCTGTGCTGTAACAGAAAACTGAGTCAAGGCTCACAACAGCACCCTAACACAACCAGGTTGCACCTCATACTGTGCTGTACAGCCTCAAAACATGGAACAAGCTACAAAAGGAGGGTGACTAGCAAGAATTGTCAAGGATAACCACACCCCCATGTTGGTACCACAACAAGAAGCAGCATGGACTAGCCATGGTCAAGTAACAGTGGCTAAAACTGCCCCCCAGTTTATAGCCTGCTACAGACTACTATCCCAACACCAGGAGCTGCACCTGGCCTATGCTGGAATACATGAATATATCAAGTCCTCCAAACCACATTATATTGGGTGACTGAAAATACCCAGACATAGACTGGGAGCATTATACTAGCTCCAACAGTGTAGGACAAAAGTTCATAGAATCCATAAACCAAAAGGCCCAGGAACAATGTACCACTCCCACAAGAAGGGTAAGCATACTGGATGTGATAATCAGCAACATGGGTACTGGATGGCAAGACGAGAAGTGTATTGCTCACTGGTAAAACCAGACCATACAGTAATCACACTGGATATACAAATCCTGACCACAGTCCCTGGCCAGAAAACCACAGTGGAAAACATGTGTAAAGCAATATTTGCACTCCTCCAAACTGATGTGGAATCCATTAAAGGTCCTGTGCAGGTGCAACATATGGGCCACACCTCAGAACCTGTAATACAGCCATTCCATGAACACTGCCAGGAATGCTTGGATTATGCAATCCTAAATTAAAACAAGACACAATGCCATACATGCAGGCATCTGGCATGGTGGACACCAGCCATAACCAAACCATGCAAGAGAATGAGGAAGCTACTACATGATAGAGCAAACATAAACAATGAAGTAATCACTGATTAGTAGTATGGCAATAAAATATGTCCACACATACAATCCACTAAGGCCAGCCACAACAAGTTGAATCTGTGAATCCTGAGGCAATGTTACACCTGCCCCAAGTACACAGACAACCCCAACTCCACCCAAGAAATACAAATATATGTGAGAGATGCAACCATCTATCCAAACTGGAGGCTGAGCTCCCTCAACTCAGTACTCCCAAAACTAGTCAGGAGGAGAAGGTAACCACACACACCACAAACACAGTCCCACATAGACCTATCACAACTGCAAACCAAACACATAAACACAGAAAACATTCCCGGAGGCACAAATTACAAACACAGCACACCAACAGAGGCCTCTAAAGCAGACACCCAATCAAACAACCTCCAAACATAGCACATGCAACACATAGTACACAAAGCTGGTGTGCCAAACAGTCACAGGCCAGAAGGAGAAACAACATGTCTGATACAGTTGTAATAAGTGACTCCATAGTCAGACACACTGCTGTCCCGCACACCAGACTGAACAAGGGAAAGGGTACAGTAAGCTGCCTGTAGGCTGCCACAATACGCCACATAACAGAAGTATGCAGGTCACTCCAAAGCAAGTAGAAATATGATGCAGTCATAGTCCATGCTGGTGTGAATGACCTGAGATGTACCTCCCTAGACTACATGAAAAGAGACATAGATGAGCTCTCTGATTATGTAGTCCAGGCCGGTATGACACTCACCATTTGCAGCATCCTACCCTTACCAAGAATAATGCCACAGTACAAACACGGAATGATCAGTCATAGCAAGTGGCACACTTACTGGTGTCATTCCAAGGGGATCCAATGTCTGTCTGCTTGGGATGTCATGCTTGACAAGCCACACAGCTGTTCTTGGGATGGCTTGCACCTCTTACCCCTGGGCGTCTGGATATTGGATAAGGCCTTTGCCACCTCCATAGAGCCTTTTGTAGGCAAGGCTGAAAAGACTAACCCACCACCCTAGAAAACATAAGTGGAAAGAAGCATAAGGGTAATGCTGACCAATGCCAGATGTGTAAACCCCAATATGCATGCTCCCAAGGCCATCCCCAGTATGGAGAACATCGATGTCTGTGCAGTGAGAGAAACCTGCTGCAAGCCTCCTGACAGCACACCAGCACTACCAGGTTATACCACATATCATGTGTCATGGCCCCAAAACCTGGAACAAAACATAAAAGGAGGGTGAGTATCCATATTCAGCACAGACACCCATACGTCCAGGTAACTGACAATGCACAAGGCATTAGAGTCCACCCATGTGCAACTAACTGTAGGCAAGACTGCTGTACAGTCTGTAGCATGCTACAGACCAAACTCTCACACACAGGAACCCCACCCAGCCGTCCTGTCCTGAAGACACTGGACAGTATGAATGTCCCACCAAATACCAAACAAGGTACCACAAATTACCACATAGGTGGTAAACCATTATGTATGGAAGGAGTAATCAGGGACCTAGGGACACAAGTGGACAGTAACCTGTTATGTGACACTCACATTGCCAATGTGGCTAGGAAGACTGTCTACATTTGTCACCGTATCAGGAAAGGATTCACATCTACGTCAACAGAGGTCATTGTGCCCCTATACTGTTCTCTTATCACACCCATAATCTAGTACAATGCCTCATATGGGATGTACCTTACCTGACACCTGCAGCAGTTAGAAAGACCTCAAAGGTACCTCACCAAGAGGATAAAGGGTCTCAAATATATGTCATATGCTGCCTGGCTGTAGACACCCCAGCTGAATGCAGTCACATACTGCCTACACAGAGGCATTGCATGCCTGTTGTAGAAGGCCATGCCCAACACAGGAGTAATGGACATGCTCCACCCCAGAAAACTCATAGCCATCGGAACTGTGAGAGTGAGAGATGTCAACCTCAACAAATAATGAAATAGGATGTGCTGGTGGGACAGATACATAATCCAGAGGCTCCCCACACCCTGGACCGGAATCCCACTCCATGTTAGGCAGAGCCCCTCACTGACACTCTTCAACAGGAATCTTGCCAAGTGGATGGATGATTGTAGAGTTACACTGGGGGTCTTCACTGTGTCATGTCCAGACAGAGGCACAGCAAAGCAAATCATAAATGGCCATAATATTCACATAGCAAGCGGTGGCAAAAGCCACACGCACTCTGGCTAGGCTAACAAATGCCCTAGGGTGGATAGCCTAGTATGAACCTATAAACCTATGAAGATACAAATTGTACAGGACACTAAGGATAATCCCAAGGCTTTCACAACTGATGGTAGGAACCATGTTGGGAATTCACAGATATGTTCTGAATCACACAAATATCACAAACACACACAAATATTGCCAACATACATCCTGACAGGTGCAGTGCAAACCCCCCCCCCCCCACAGAATGCAGAATATCTATCCCAGCAGACTGCTGGCTCCCTGACATTGCAGATGCTGAGGTAACAGCCAGCATCTACAAAGCAAAACACACAGCAGCAATGGTATGAGATGGTGTCCTGGGCTGAGTGCAATATGGACTCCAAGATGAATGGAATGCCAAATCACACTACTGCTCAATGTCAGCCTTACCACAGAATATGTACCCAAAGAGCAGTGTACAACAACAATGGTCCTTCTCAACAAAGGTGTTGCCTGAATGGATACTGAAAATTACTACCCCAGAATCCTGAGAAGCTCGGTCTGCACAGCTATGGAAAGGAACAGCATGTACCACAGACATAAAGATATTGGGGACCTACTGACACCGGACCCTACCCAGTGTGGCTTTCTTAAGTGCAGATCCTGCCCCTAAACATGTTTGACTCAATTGAAACAGTCATTAAGGTCATTGATGAGGGCAATGTGGTCCACACAGCATAGCTGGACCTTGCAAAGGCATACAATACCCTACGTGTTCATTATAGATAAACTCACCAGCTTAAATATAAACCCCTATGTCAGTAGAGGGGTTGTAAACCAGACCAAGGACAGAACTGACATGGTCAGACATGCTGCAGCCATGTCAGACTACAAACCAGATATAACTGACATCCCACAAGGCTTGGTCCTGGGATCTCCATCGTCTGGTATATATGTCCCTTAGGTACAGGCAAACATGGAAGGACTGTGTCTGAACATGTTTGCAGAGGACTGCAAACTGCTCACCATATATGATCCACCAGCTGACACAAGCATCCCACAAAAGGGCCACATAGAAACAGACAACTGGTGCCATAGCCATGTCAGCAAGCTAATTGCAGAAAAGTGTATAGTCAACCCCCGTGGATATACAGTAAGTGCCCACCAATTACCACATAGGTGTTAACCCATTACGTCGTTAACATGTAATGAGAGACCTGAGGACACAAGGTGATAGATATCCTGCATTGGACAAACATGTGCTGTAGTGTTTACAGAAACATACCATATACCCACCTAATCATGAAGGTTGTCAGATCTAGATAAGGTGAGGTCATTGTGGCTCTGCAGTCATCCTTCATCAGCGGTACAATTGACTACAATAGCCCCTGTGGGATGTACCTCAGCAGACACCTCCATCAACCGTAAAGTCCCCAACAGTACCTCACCAAGAGTATCAAAGAGCTTGCACAGATGCCATGTGTTGCCTGTGTTGCTGGTATCAATAAACATGCTGCACCTTGTACAATCTGAATGGCAGTGAGCTATGCACATGAGAGACCTGAACCCCAGCACTGACTAACATAGGACAAGCTGTACTGCATGATCCATAACACAAAAGCCACCCCCACCCTTGAGTGAACTCCCAGTACAGGCTACCCATAGAGTCACTTATCAAGTTTCCTCAATAGGAATCTTGATGAGTGGATGGGAGATGGTAGCTTTATCCTGGGTATCACTGTCATGTCACAGGTAGACAGAGGCACAGTATACTAACCATGACATATGTCATGGCAAACTCCACTTACAATGTGTGTTGAAGGACAAACACACTCTCCAACTAGCATTAGACATGGACTAGGGCACATCGCTAGTGTTTGCAAATGTACACCTATGTTGTGGAATACACTACCAATGTTGGACAAGCCTGGTTTAAGTAATTCATATCTGAACAGAATGCAACATGGTCAGATGTACACAACTGGCCCCCTAACCAGGCTGTTGAACTCACTATCGAAATGTAAAGCAGTGATAGCACTAAAGCCCAGGATACTGTCCACCACAGTCAAAGTAGTACCAGTACACTATACAGTACTACAGTGTTAGGTCAGTGTGAAAGGATGTTGACAACTGTATGCAAAGTATCCCATACACTGCAGGCACAGTATAATCCTGTTGTGTTCACACACAAAGCAGTTGTACAGTAACTACACAACATGACACACAACACACAACCATAAACGGGTGATATTTGTTGAAGTTGACATTCATCCACAAATGTGGTGGGCTGCAGAGTTCAACATATGGAATGCTCACACTGGGCATGCTCACACACTTTGATAAATGAGACATATGTCAGACAACATGCCATGGGAAGGCTGAACTGGGCATGCTCACACACTTAGGCCAAATCTCAGTTTAGCAGTTGGACACACATATCTGGTATTTTTATGTGTTATTCCAGGAACCAACCACATTACAGCAGTCTGCCCAGTGCACACAGTTAAATGACTACAGAGACATACGTGATATAGTGGATCCCTCCCATATGCAAACATCTTCCACAGATGCACAAGTTGTTCATACAAACAGGGAATGCTATGGCAAAAAAGATGTGCAAACAGTCTATCAGCAACAAATAATGTGCATTTGACAATTAAACATATGGGTGTAGAGGTCAACACTAGGCTGTTTGCCCTAGGGAATGACAGGTTAGCCAGATTGTGCTTGGTGTCTGCCTCCCCACAGGATGCACATTCCCCTTTCTAAACACCGATGATGTCAGCACCCTATAAGTACAACAGGAGAAAAGAAACCTTCCAATAATGTGAATAGCGCGCTCTGCTATTGTGTCTGTCATAACATAATTAGGTAGGGGTTTGAATCCTACAAATGCTCAGTGTGGCTAAGTCTGTGGGAGAAAAATGTACCTTTTGGCAACTGGGAAAACACACTACAGGATGCACATTCCCCTTTCTAAACATAGATGATGTCAGCACTCTATAAGTAGAGCAGTTGAAGGGAAACCTCCCAGTAATGCGATTAGCATGCTCTGCTCATGCGTCCGTCTCAAATGTCATAACATAGTTAGGTAGGGGTTTGAATCCTGCAAATGGCAAGTGTGTGTGGTTTAATGAGGGGGGTTAGTGTGTGTGCAATTGTGCATGAAGGAAATGTCCCTTTTGGCAACTAGGAGAACAGACTACAGGATGCACATTCCCCTTTCTAAACACCGATGATGTCAGCACTCTATAAGTACAGCAGGAGAAGAGAAACCTCCCAATAATGCAAATAGCATGCTCCGCTAAAGCGTCCATCTCAAGTGTCATAATATAATTAGGTAGGGGTTTGAATCCTGCAAATGACAAGTGTGTGTGTTTGGCTGAGGGGGATTCTTGTGTGTGAGGAAAATGTCCCTTTTGGCAACTAGGAGAACAGACTACAGTATGCACATTTCCCTTTCTAAACACTGATGATGTCAGCACCCTATAAGTACAGCAAGAGAAGGAAAACCTCCCAGTAATGTGAATAACACACTCTGCTAATGCATCAGTCTCAAGTGTCATAACATAGTCAGACAGGGGTTTGAATCCTGCAAATGGCAAGTGTATGTTTTTGGCTGAGGGGGGTTAGTGTGTGTGAGGAAAATGTCCCTTTTGGCAACTAGGTGAACAGACTACAGGATGCACGTTCCCCTTTCTAAACACCGATGATGTCAGCACTCTATAAGTACAGCAGGAGAAGGAAACTCTCCCACTAATGTGAATAGTGCGCTTTGCTAATGCGTTTGTCTCAAGTGTCATAACATAGTTAGGTAGGGGTTTGAATCTTGTAAATGACAGGTGTGTGTGTTTGGCTGAGGGGGGTAATTGTGTGTGAGGAAAATGTCCCTTTTGGCAACTAGGAGAACAGACTACAGGATGCACATTTCCCTTTCTAAACACTGATGATGTCAGCACCCTATAAGTACAGCAAGAGAAGAACAACCTCCCAGTGATGCAAATAGCACACTCTGCTAATGCGTCCATTTAGAGTGTCATAACATAGGCAGATAGGGGTTTGAATCCTGCAAATGGCAAGGGTGTACTTTTGGCTGAGGGGGGTTAGTGTGTGTGAGGGAAATGTCCCTTTTGGCAACTAGGTGAACAGACTACAGGATGCACATTTCCCTTTCTAAACACTGTTCAGCTAAAGGCCATGGCTCTGGCACAAGTTGTCTGTTTCTATGACGCCCCTTTGGAAGATGCTTGTGTCGGCTGGAGAGTTGATTATGGTGGCCAGTTCACAGTCATCTGCATATTTGGTCAGCCACAGTCCGTCCGTGTTGGCCTGTATCTCCAATAAATATATACCAAACAAGAGAGGTCCCAGGACTGAGCCTTGTGGGACACAACTCGTAACTGGTTTGGAGTCTGGCATGGCTCCAGCAATTCTAACCATGTGGGTTCTGTCCTTGAGCCAGTGTGCAATCCATCTAGTGACATAGGGGCTTATATTTAAGCTGGTGAGCTTCTCTAGAATGCCCAAGTGAGGTATTGTTGTGAAGGCTTTTGCGAGGTCCAGGTAGGCTGTGTGAACCACCTTCCCCTCATCAATGGCCTTGGTGACTGTTTCAAAGAAATCAACCAGGTTAAACCTGGTAGTGCTGGTGTGCTCTCAGTAGCCCTGAACCAGGCATCTGTTACTGCACAGATATCGATGTTCTCCATGCCAAGGAGTGTTTTGGGTGCATGCATCTGGAGGTTTAGACTTCTGGCGTTGGGTAGCATTACTCTTAGTTTCTTATCCCTTGTGATACCTATAAAGGTGGGTTTGTCATTTGAGCCTTGCCTAACATAGGCACTATGGGGGTAGCAAGAGCCTTTGCCAATATCTGAAAGCCCAGGGGTGACAGGTGCAGGCCATCCCTAGCAAAGCAGGTAGTTCAACAGAAGATGAATATGTGAAGGTGTAGTGCCTGTGATTAGTTGTGGACACATGCCAGGTAAGTCATATGCACTGTGTCACAGGCAATGTACATGTGAACAGGACAAACAGTGACATCCTGTCAAGTGGGACATGGACATACATATAGTAAGCTATGCAGATGGCACTAGGAGTCCACAGAAGCTCTATAACTATGCATTGCAGGTGTGATCAGTATTCCAGGGTAATAGCAAGCAAACATGCATGCAAACAAAGCTACAGTAAACAGGGCTGCATGTAGTCCATTGTATAACGAACAAGCTGTACCACTTCCAGAAGGTAACACTGCAAATATGCAGGCACTATGCACATGTGCATGGAAATACATGGGTCAGATGGCTAGGGTCCAGTGTCAGCGCACACAAGTGTACAGACCATGTACTTGTCAGGATGTACAATAACTGGATGGAAACCCATGTGCTCATACCTGCAGTAATACACATGTCAAATAACAGACACTGAGCCTTCACTCAGTGGTTCCATACTTAGTAGGATGTATGCTACCTGGCCTGCCACCACAGTATCCCTGACATATATGGGGACTCTCCCTCCTTTGACAGTTAGATTTGTGTGTTGGGGCTGTCTAGCATGGTATGAGATGTGAGCATGCAGTGCTAGGGTGCTCCTGTGTGTCCTGTACCAGTCGTGTAGTACTGCACACATATCAACATCCTCAAACATCTGCATTGCAGAGTCCAGTGTGGGCAACATGCCACTTGCAATTTACATGTCCATCATTGCGTATTACTACATTCATTACCTTATCCCCTGTGCTACCTATGTATGTAGCCTTCTGTTGACATCATTACCACCAGTATGCCAACATGTGCAGATGATACACTATGGTACTTACCATGGGTGTAGACAACAGTACATGACAATCACACACTTACTGCATCAGGCATGCTGTGATATACCCACAATTAATTCAGCACACAGTACTGTTAACAACATGATACTATTACTACACATCTATGTGGTCACCCTGTGCATCAGCAACATGTTAACCTGCACCTGCACAGTTGTTACAGATTGCAGGAGGTGGCACAGTTTCATCATATGCACAGGGTGTGAACTTGGTATGCCTGAGTCAGCCACCGATACCACCGATTGACATGTATGTGTATGTGTGTTGGTGAGGGACAGCAGTAGAAGGTGGGGCAATGTTGATGCAGTGTGTCCGTGTATGCGGTAGCCCTAGGTGTTGTCAATTTGCATGTGTGTATGGATGTACACAGTTCCACCTCATGGCTGCCATATACTGGTGTTTGTGGACAGCCACAGACTGTACCTGCTAGGTCATACAGATCAGTGTCTCTGGCCACGGACACGGTACCTGTGCCTTGCAGGGGTGCTATGGACTGTATCCGGTACAAACTCAGACTGGGTATTGCCATCAGAAGCAGGTGTTCATTGACTGAACACAGATCCCTGTCGGGCCTGGCCAGAGCCATGTGCACATGGTCTCCTGGGGCGGTCTGATGACAGCACAGACCCAGCATTGCTGGGGCTGCTGCTGGCACTACGGGGGTGGCCGCGGCCCTGTTGTTGTCCGCGCCGACTGCCAGCTGCTGCTGTTGCTGGCATACGGTCACGTCGACGCCTCAACCGCCCACCATCGCCCTGGCTCATGGACATGTAGTTGTGGAACCGGTCTAATATGTCCCCACAACGTCTGTCTATGACATCGGTGAAATCACGGATGGCAGCCACAATGTCACGCATACTGTCAGTCATGGCTGTGCGACATGCTGTCAGCTCCCTCAGACCACGTCTGGTGTACCATTCCATACGTGACTATGCCTGCATGACAGCCCAAAACGTAACTGAGGTTGTAAGACCTCTGTGGGCACGTCTGACAGGGGCAGTACACCCACGGATGCTCCCACGAGAACCCCTGGACATCTGTCTGTGTGGTACCATCTCTGGGCCATGCCCATGGCTGCTGTGTGGGGAGGCATGTGCCACAGATACCACATTACCCTGGTCAATGCCCACTGTATGCTGTCCATCACCTAGGGACATTGGTGACAAAGGGTGTATAGGCAGGATAACTGTGCACATTGATGTGTACTGTCAATCGGCTGACCAATGGCGGACCCTGGCATACCTTCCTGTGCCATTACACAGATGTCATCATTATCAGTACCCACGGCACCTGATTCAGGTTCCCTGCTACATGATACCAGAGCAGCACCAGAACATGTGGGAGGGAAACAGGAAACAACGTTTACAATGTCTACACATTACCAGTGATGCACACATGTACACATGCACAGGTGCACACATGCACACATGCACACATGCACACATGCACAGGTGCACACATGCACAGGTGCACACATGCACACATGCACAGGTGCACACATGCACACATGCACAGGTGCACACATGTACACATGCACACATGCACACATGCACAGGTGCACACATGCACACATGCACACAGTTTCACACAATTGTACAGTACTCAGTATGCGTGATATCAACACACAGACACAGACACACCTACATGCATACAAAGAGCACTACTAAGTGAGCCAAATAGTACTATTACTATCAAGACTATTACAGGAATTGTTAATACACACTCACCAGCATGGATAGGCTGCATTGCTGTTATACCAGAGGGACCTGCAGACGTGAAGAAACTAATGTCAGTGGGCACAACTGTGCCATTATTACTGAGTATGATACAGGTCAGTAGTACAACAGTTGCCTTTCACAGGTCAGCTGCTAATATTGAGGATATCACACTTGCACATTAAATACTATGGTGACAGCTACAAACCAAGGACACACCTCACACATGCATTAACTACCAGTGTACACAACAGTCAACTATACATATGGCATATTACCTGCACGTTCACTGTCGTGCTGCTGCGTGCCTCCAGCCTCCATCATAATGCATGTCTGCTGCTGTTGTTGTTGCTGGCAGACTGGAGCCACTACACTCATGAGTAGTCCCTCCAGTCTGGTGAGTGGGGGATGTGTAGTCACCCCACCACCTGTGGTGACCTGTTGCCTGTGGATATCCGACGCACGCTGACGGACATGTCTGATTAAATCACTGCAGTGATGTCGTACCTGCTCATATGTCCTATTATGCGTGCCTATGTCATTTACCCGACGGACAAGGTCTTGCCACAGTGCAGCCCTCTCCTGCTGATTCTGGCTGGTGCGGGAAAAGAGTATTGCATAATCACGCACCAGGCTCTGGTGTATCTCCTCATCCTCAGCTGTGGAGTAAGTGGGATTCCGCGGGTGGGCCATGTACCTGAGAAAGAAAATAACCTGATATCAGCAATATATGTCAGCAGAATTTGGCACACATACTACTCAACTGTTATGATACAACATAGCTCACATATATAGCATCTGTCTGTCTATTGGTGGATACACATGTAAATGGCCAGGTATCAGTGCTCAGCCAGCAACTGTGCAACAGTACCTGGCACACTCCATACGACATACTACTAAACCCCAGCAGTCAGGACACTGATTCAGGTCAAGAGCACCTCCTCACTCTGGGGGTTTGTATCTAGGTACTGTATGGCCTACATCATCAACTACTGTGAGCTGACCACACACTGATTGCCTTGGATATACATATCCCACCTCCACCACCAGCACAAACGACTATAGTGAATAACATTACAGATGCAAACTTTACACTTTGTGACAGTGACATGGTATCCTTTCAGCCCACTGGGCCAGTGGCAGATACAACCCACAATGCTGACCCCTACACAATTGCTTTCTACAGACATCTCCGAGAATGCATGGATCATGCAATCCCATATATGACCAAGACACTCTCCACAAAGGGACAGCATCCTGTCTGGTGGACCCCAGCCATAGACAGATTGTATTACAGAAGATGGAAGCTACTGCAAGACAGAGCATAATTCCATAAAGGGAGGGCATGTCTGAGCAGCACTAGTAAGGATCTATTTTCCATCATACAAACATCCATGGGCAACTTTGAGATGGAAATCAAGAGGGACACTACAGATAACCAGAAGGCCTTCTTCAGTTATATTAGCAACCTGGTCAGAATCCATCCTGTATGCCCATAGTTAGTACACAACAACAAGTATTTCACTGACACCACAGATATTGACAACATTGTGGCAGACAGGTTCAGTGCAGGTGTCACCCCGCCCTCTCCCCCAAAATAAGACATAGTTATCCCAGCTGACTGTAACCTCCCTGTCATCACAGATGTCCAGGTGAGAGCCACCCTCAGGACAGCAGAATACACAACATGAATGGGACCTGATGGTATCCCCAGTTGCATGCTACATAAACTCTGACAGGAGCTAAACACACATATAGAAGTGCTATATAACACTAGCCTGACTACAGGATATGTACCTGTACACTGGCGCACAGCAGCAGTAATTCCACTCCACGAAGGAGGCAGCTCAACATACCAATACAATACAACACAATACATTACGTTACAATACAATACTATACAATATGCTATTGCCCCTGGGACTACTGCAGCGTACTGTTCTGCTACCCTGACCATTGTGACACATGTGGTGTGATTGTACCTGCTGCTGTCACATAGTTACACAGGGTGACTCATATGGCATATTACCTATCTGACTAACATTCAGCAGGGGTATGCGTGAGATGTACTCATGGGGAGTCTTGCTTCTTAACACTGTGTGGTTTATTGCAGGGTATGTCTTATCTGTGGGTAGGAACTTTTACCTCCACATGTGCACTCTATTGCAGTGGCACGGATGACACACAGCAGTCATTTAGGTTGTGGATGGTGTGAGGTGTTACTATGGTTGTTGGACATCTGTCATGGGTGTGACTTACATATGTAAATCCGGGAGTGGTAACCTCTATGGGGGTAGTATATGTGTTCTCTGTGGTGTTGTCAGTCACTGTGCATTGGTAATGTGTTTGAGTGCATTATCACAGTGTTGTACATGTCACTGTGTCCTTCTCCATATCTGTAGCTGTCATGTGAGGTCCATACCATGGCATCATTATGTGGTGTGGAGGGGTACACCAACCTACATGTCCATAGCTGACACACCATGTTCACTGACACATACCATGTGCAGGTATTCCAGGGATAGTGTGCCACTGTGAATATCATTGGGGCCACTATTGTACACATTTATGACCCTGTTCACCCCTGACACATGCAGTGGTGGGCAGCCAATCACATATCTGGTGGTTACTGGTGTAGGTGATTTGAAATGTGGTATGGTACTCCAGTTTTGACACTGGTGTTCACTCCATGCCTTTGTCACCAGGCACCTGTTGCAATCCATCTGTACACATGTGCCTCACTCAGAATTTATATACATCTCTCTCTCTCTATGTATATATATATATATATATATATATATATATATATATATATATATATGTGTGTGTGTGTGTGTGTGTGTGTGTATAGATATATCTATATGTATATATATATATATATATATATATATATATATATATATATGTGTGTCTGTATACATATACACACATATATATATATATTGATGTACATATATTGCTATAAATGGGGAGGGGGGCACAGAGGGGGTGAGAGTGACAGAGGGGGTGAGACAGGGTGTGTTGAAGGTTGTCATATACAGTCATACCTGTAGATAGTCAGATCAGTCTGTCTATGTATATGTATCTACATATATTTATATCTGTATGTGTGCATTACATATATATGTTTGTACAATATTCTATCTACATCTGTCTATGTATTCCTGCATCTCTCTCTATATGTATGTATACATATATGCACACATATATATATATATATATATATATATATATATATATATATATATATATATATATACACATACATATGTTGTATACACACACACTAACATACTGCTAAACATACATAACTGTGAAACCTACTTTGTACATTGCACATCAACCAACATTGATATGTGCACATAGATGCTCTCACATACAAATGTATGTATAGCCTTCACTGATAGTTGCTGTATGTCCCCTGCCCTTTACACATCGTCATATATATATGGATACAGACCAATGACACATATGGAGGGTTCACAGTATGAAGACCTTTATAGTATTGCTTTACATTACCTGTGTTTGTCACAACTGCTTGTGTTGCCGTCTGGTTCTCTGTCCTGCTGCTCCACTTCCCAGTTGTCAGCTTTCAGGTGGCTGTTGCTGAACAATTTGTTTGTGTCTGCTTAATTGCAATTTTCTCTGTCTCTGTCTCTCTCTCTCTCTCTCTCTCTCTCTCTGTCTGTCTCTCACATCCTTCTCAGAGTGCAATGAAAGTATTGCATGTGTGGACTGGGAGTACAGCATACTTTTGTAGGTATCTGCATATGCCCATGTGATGGCCTCTGCACCAATTGTTAGCCAGCATTTGCTAATTGCATGCAGCCAGTTGTGTACTCTTTGCAGTTCTCACTGTGATTTCAGAACAGTGCTATAAAAAGGTATGTGAGATAGGTGTAGCCCTTTCAGATTTTAAGGACAGGGACCATGTTGTTATGCTGTGGACAATGTTCTGAGTGTAAAGGTTGGTATCTCTCTCATATTTCCAGCTGTGTTGTAGATTAACATTCCTCCATTCATTTCTCCAGTTTCCTGTACTAACTGTGTATGTACACTGACACCTACAACTACTGCTACTGTTAATGTGTGTGTGTGTGTTTTCCTTTCACTTTTGCTTGCACTTTGTTGCTAAGGCTTCAATATTTGCCCTTTACAGTCACCACTTGTATGCCTGCTAGGTGTCCTGACTTTAGTGTGCTGCTGTAGCTTTCCTATTTTCCATGTACATTCACACCTTGGAATGCTTGCTATATCTGCTAGGATGTTACAGCATGCAGTGTGGTCTGGCCATGGTGTGGGCCTTGACCTCTATTAGGGTATTTGAGTATGCTGCTGAGCAGGCCCCAGAGACTTTCAGGTTCATCTGTTATCTGCCTCATGGAATGGTACATATCAGTGGGGTACACCCATTAAAATGTCTGGTATGCTGCAGTTGTGACTGTGGGTTAGCATGAGCATATGTATTACTACACTTTTTCTGCCATGCAAGTGGGGAATACTTTCAGGACTCCATAGTTACCATTGCATGTGTTACACCTTTCTGCCTACTGTTTGTACATTTCACATGGAGTCTGTGGGACTTCCCTGTAAGTCATTCACTGTTGCCATGTCTAGGCTCTTAACTATTCAAATATGGTGGTGTCAGACCCGTCATGTGTACAGATATTTGCAGGTTGTCCATATTTCTGCTTCATATTTTGGTCAATATCTCATGCACACCTTTTTCTGGCAAATCACTCTGGGCTCAAGTCAGAATATGGTGACAAACATTCAAGTTTCAGACTTCATACCCTTCCAAACATCCCACAAAATGCAGACCCTGTTACTCTCTGAACTGTCTGCGTTTGTTGTGTCCCTGGTTTTGGGCCTTTGCTCCACATATTCTATTACTTGGTCCAGATGTGTTCCTGTAAGAGGTTGTGGGGTATGGGCAGTAATTATCCTGCTGTGAGTATGTGTGTGGCTTGCAAGGTGCTATAGTGACATTATTACCTACTAGCTACCAACTAGCATGGCTGTTTCTGTTCACACACTACTATTATGGAAATCCACTAGTTTTGATAGTAATTCTAAATGGCATGCTTTGTGTACTACACATCTATATTCCCTTTACATTCATTCCTACTATTACATGATATATTTATTTTAGCACAATGTTCTTGTATAAGAGTCATGGCTTAGTGGTAAGTCATGCAGTCTTCTGTTTCCAAGGTCCTGGGTTCGGAACTGCCAGTGGGATTTTATTTTGCTTCTGAACTGACTACAAGACCTGTCAATCAAAGTGACTAAGGCACTTTTAATCAGTTGTAACCAGGTTAGCGCTGGTTTGCGCGGAGCTCACGCATGCACACTGGCGTTTAGCTCCACGCACACAAGCGCACACCCGCTTACAATCGCATAAACATGCTTAATCTTGCGCACACCCGCGCTATTTTCTTTGAAAGAAATGAAAATGGGGAGACAGAAAAGTGGTGAAAAAGGGATCACAAAGAGGGTAAGACAGTAGGGAAACAAGCTTGGGTTTTACAGGAGGGATGTAGGTAAGGCTCATAGCTGCCCATTTCTTCATCAGCAACAGCTGTGCATATGTATGTAATTTGGTGTGACATTTGAAACCTTCCACCCCTGAGAGAGGTGTCAGGACAACAATAATACTTGTTGTACAGCCAATTGTAATTGATAGGTTCCATGTCCAGCAGACATGTGTGCGGAATGGGCAGCTATGTATGGGGCGTAATTTTTTTGTGGGTACAGAGTGCCCTTTTTTTTTTTTTTTAGGTGAGAGTGGTATGTCAGGTGAAGGAAGTCGGTACAGCTGGGGAGGTAGGTTGGGTAGGTAAACAGACAAGACAAACAAGATGCATACAGGGGGTGTATGACACGCCTGGGGGTTACACAATTGACGGGGACGGAGGTTTGGATATCCAGAGCCCATGAGCCCACAGATGGCAACAGTGGAACTGATATCCCCACCCATAGGCAGTTGCCACTGTTCCTTCACTGCCCAGGATGGGGCTGTGCTGGGGCTGTGTAGGCGGGCAACAGGCATGCCCATTAGTTGCGCCACCCGTGCCTCGAGCTGGCGTAGGGGCTCGAGAACACAGTCCCGAATCTCCCTACGCACCACAGTCCGGACGCTACGGAGGGTGAGTGGTGGTTCTCCTCCGGCCACACTTGCAGAGGGGGGGCGAGCCCCATCCCCTGCAGCGCTTCCACCCACAGGTGGCACAGGGCCACCAGAGGAGGGTCCAGACTCGGCACTAGTGCCAGGTGCACTCGCCAGCTGAGGTGGGAGAGGTGGGTCCGCTGGAACCCACCTTCCCTGTCGTCCTATGTTTTGCATTATGTCATGACAGTTTGGGTTAGTGACATATAATACCATTCACAATTAGTTGTACCAGCATGCATTAGTATTCCCATTAACCAAACGCCCAGATATTCACACCATTGAACAGCGTGCATAACACATGCATAATTTGAACAGAAATACACAGTCCAACAACATGCAGGGTTAATTGATGGCAACAGGTCATCAGGTGTGGATGTATGAACAGGGCAGATGCATCAACGGACATGCAAATATATATGACCCAACAGGACAAATGTCCAGGGGTGTTAATTGTGATTGCACATACCATTTTCACGTGGAATGGGTTATATGTGGTTATAGGGTGGGGTAAAGAAAGTAATATTAACACCTTCGAACAACAATACATATGCTGTACATTTCTAATAGCTACAGTTATATACACACTACTGTTTTAACTACAGTTTCCTATATGATAACTATTTCAACTTGGTGATAGGACTGTTACTGCAACATCAATATACATTTTATTGTTCTTCATACACATTCATATCTAGCTTTGTTCAGCTACATCATCCTGCTACATTTGCTTTATATAGCTGTAGACAAGTGTGGATGTTTGGTATATCAGACAATCATCCTATCTGCATATTGCAGACTGAGAGCAACATATCCAGATTTTGGGATACACATTCCAGATGCAGCAACACTTTGAACAAATTTCGCTGTTTGGTTTTGAATCTCACATGCATTTCATTCTGTCTTGACTGCAGTATACTTTATTCAGGGGTTATTACTACTGTATTGCTGGATTCATGACACTTTCTCACACTCTCTCACTTGCTTTCATTTTACTATTCAGGATGGTACTTACTTCTAGGCTTTATTGACATGTTTTACCTGTAGTTATTACAATCCTTTCCAGCAGTCTCACTTCTGTCATGTTTCAATATTTCCACAGGGATATATTTCACACATGTGATTTCATCATCTTCTGCAGCTATACCTTTCAGCCTGCTGCAGGTTGTGTACTATTTTCTTACAGGTAGGGCATTTTTATTTCAGAATATATGTCAGACAGTTTGATTTTTCGGTTTAACTTACAGGCTGAAACACACTTTTGTAATCAAGCAATACTGGCAGACACTTTCACACTGTTACTTGCACATTTTATTCCTTACTGACTACACTGCACTCTTTTGCTGACTGTCATACTTTTATATTTCTTTACAGTTACTGGTAGTGGATTACTGACCTGCCTGGTGGTGCAATCGCACCAGCCTATCGCCATAGGCTCTGCGGTTCGCAGAACGGACACCTGCAGCTGTAATATAAATGAAGCAATATTGGAATACACATCTCAATAATATCAGCTAGTTTAATTTCTTACATACATAATTAAATGTTACTTACTCAGTAGTGGGGCGTTGGGTGTTTGCCGGGCCTCCTGGATCCAAAGGTTCAGTTGGTCCTGCTTGTGTCTCTTCAGGTCCGCATGGTGGTGACGGACCTGCTCACCAGTCCTTGGAATCCCTGTGGCACTGGTGAGATCATGAGCCAACCGTTCCCACGCCTCGGCCCTGTATGCTCCCCAGAGGACCTGGCCCTGCATGAGTTGGGCCTCATGATTATGGACTAGGAGCCAGACCATGTACCTGGACTCCTCAACACCCCACCTCTGTGCTTGAAAGCAACTACCCTCTCCTACTCCTGTCATTCTGCCTGCAGGTCAGTTCTACAATCGTTTATGTTGTGTATTCCCGCCTATGGGGCTTATATAGTCCATTTTTCGCGCACATATCTGTGATTGGCAATTTTGGAATTGTATCAACTTCAGTAATCCTGCATTGGCATGCTCTAGTTTGTATTCATTCCTATATATTAGCTATTATTGCATTTAAAGGTACTGCTGTCATGGCTTAGTGGTTCTGTACCTTGACTATGGTGTATAGTATCCTGGGTTTGAACCTGGCCACTGCTTTTTATTTTTAATGACTGTCTAGACATGCTGATGGGTGTGTCTGTGTAAAGGCAGTTTTGATACGGCTTGCTCAACGTTGCCCGTCGGTTAGCTTGTTTGCGTGATGCGCAGCTCCGTGCAAATGGGGTACGCTGCTTTAAGCCTCATTTGGCTATCGGCACGTATATTATGCTCCGCTCAGTTAGGGGCACATAGATTTAGTGTGTTAGACCACTGCTCAGCTACGGGCACTCATTTTGCACCAGATAATCCACTGCTCATCTACGGGCAGATGCACTCACTCTGTTAAACTGTACCTCAGCTATGAGCACATCTGGCATTTTTTATTCTTTTGTTACCTCACTTTTCTTCAATATAAATGGGCTATTTCATTACATTTTACATAAATTGTGGTTTTATGTGTACATATTTGTCAGGGACTTGTTTCCTGCTTATTTTGCAAAAAAAAAAAAAATTGGTGTTGTGGAGGCTTGAACCATGAATGCCTGCTTTTCAGCCAACATCTCTACCACTACGCTATCGTTTCTTGGCTTATTTTGCATATTTAGTTCTTATATGCTTTCCCACTGACTGCTAACTGTGGCTGCGCTACGGGCACGCCCGCGCAAATGAGCGCACTCACTGTTAAACATCTTTACAATTTAAAAAAAATATATAACATGTTCATTTATATATTTTTATGTTCATAGTCTGTGGGGGCATGTGTTGTGTTGTGCTTATTCACATTTCCGTGGACTCTGTTGTGGGTGTTTACTCTGGGCACTTTTACACTTCTGGGGGCGTGTCCGCTTGCAGGGCTCGGCCTACGGACACACCCCCTACTGTCTTACACGGACCGTGTTAGACTTAGGTGTGATTCAGCATGCTCTCATGAATATGCAAAGCTTGCTGACATCACTCCATTTAACTGCAGCCTCCGTGTAAGAGTTATAACTCTTACATGGAGGCTTCGTGAATCCTTGCCAACGTGTCAGAGAGGGCTACATTAACTGAAACAATTTTGAGTTTTCTAGAGGTTTGTCTAAAACTCATTTTATCCCATATTACTTCAAGGCTGCAATATACCACATAATTTTAAAGAATGATTTCAGAAGTACAATTTGTGGCATCCAGTAACATGCATACATTGGATATTAACTCACTTTACACTTCCATCCCACATGAAGGGGAATTATAAGCAGTAAAATAGTGGCTCAGCTAGCTGTATTTATATACTTCTGAATTCCACAATTTCATAACACAACTAGCTGAATTGATTTAGATTTTTTTATTATAATCAGAATATTATTTGCAAGGAAAGGGCATGGCAATGTGGAGCAATGTTTGCTCCCATCTACACTGATATTTTATTTACCACAAAGCCAATAATGTATTTTCTATGTGGCCTCAACATGTGCTTTCAGTACCTTGACAACTGTTGCGTTATTTGGAAGGGTATTTTTTTTTTTTTTTGTCAAGGTTCATTGCATATTTAAATAACAATAACTTTGATGTACAATTTAGTATGGAGGCTCATTCCAGTAAAATTGATTGATTAGATGCAAGATGACAGATAGATTACTTAATTCCTCAGTTTACCACAAACAATTTTCTAAGAGCACGTTTTGACTAAAGACAACTTGTCATCCACATCATATAACACAATTCCAATTCATGAGGATTAAAAGAATTTGCAATTTAGAAAATGAATACTTGAACTTCTTTATGGATTTGGTGCCTAGATTTAAGCATCTAGATTATACTGGCAGTATGGTAAATAAATCAAAGTCTGAAGCTGATTCTCTTCAATGATCCACTTTATAAGTATATAAAGCAATAAAAAGGGATACTCTGAATACAATTAGAGTTAATACAACATTTGATTACAATTTTGTAAACATTGTCATATTCTATTGTCTGATAACATTTTAGCTGCCTGATTACCATCTGTCTATAAATTCATCTATAGGAGGCATAACACTTTAGCAAAATGTCTGAATAATTTTAAGATGGAAGGCAATTTACATAATATTTCAAGGGTAACTTCAGAGCTGATGAGGACAGAGTGCAACTGGGCATTCAAAGACTCTAATAAAACATATGACAATGTCCCAAGAAAGCTAATTTGGGCAGGTATTTAATGGCTCAAAGTTCGACAAACATTGGTTGAATTAGTACAGGCCATGCACAATGGCCAAATGGCACAAGCATGACCAGTTTTCAGCCTCACAGAGGGCATTCCATTGGGTATAAGTGTGGATATGGGTGTTTATTAGGGGTTAGTGCTAAGCCCATTGCTGTTCATACTACTGGTGGACTACATTAGCAAATAAGCCTTAGGAGACAGATCAACAAAATTGCTGTATACAGATGATGTGGCATTAGAAGCAGAGTATGAACATGAACTTCAGCAAATGACAGTGGAACGGAATGCAAAACTGGAGGCAAATTTGATGAAACTGAGTACAGACAAGACAGTTATCATGACAGTAGTGATCAGTAGATGTTGAAAGCTGAGATAAAAGGAGAAATCATGGAACAAGTTAACAGCTTCAAGTATCAGAGAGGGGTTGGTAAGGAAAAAGGAAGTTTGAATGAGGAAGTCAAAGTAGACTCAGAGCGGTTGCAGTCAGCTAGCAGAGTGTATCACGAGTAGTATGTGACAAAAGTATGCCAATGAAACTGAATAGTAAGTGTACAAAACAAAACAATGGTATGACCAGTGCTTTTGTATGGTGTAGAATCTTGGGCAGTGAAGGCAGAGCAGTTGAGGAATCTAGAGTTGATGAGAATGAAATGCCTGAGATATGTGGTAGAATGGATGCTGTGGGACAGATAAAGAAGTAATGACATCAGAGCAAAAACCAAAGTACCTGGAATTGCAGATAAGGTCATACAGAGCATATTATGGTGGTTCTGCCACATGTGCAGGAAAGTGGAAGATGATCTGAGGAAGATGATTTGGAACAGTCAGGAAGAAAGCAAGAGGAAGCAAGGGTGTCAAGCAAAGACATGGACAGATTGTGTGGGGGAAGATCTGTGACAGTCAGGCATGTATATCAAAAACATTAGGCAAGTGGCACTAAACTGAGAGAGGTGGTGAGAGTTGACTCAACACCCTGACCCTATGTAGAAAATATGAAACATTGGGTTGATGATGAGGATGATGGTTGCAGTTCATGTTATTGAGAACTGCTTTGGTTGAGTTCAGATTCTGCTCCATCATTCATCAAGTGTTCTTTTCATTTTGTTATGCTAATGTCATTTCATATGTTATCACCTGTAGCATAACAATGTGTGTTTCTGTTTGGTCATGGTTGTGCCACCATAAAGTTTGTATATTCAATTAATAAGTTTTAGGGGTAAAACCCCATATGTACTTCTGGGTTTGGTAGGTTGATCCATTTTTATAGTGTTAGTGATTACGTGACCACAACAGTGTACAGCATATATTTATTTTGCAACTGCACATTGTGCGTTTTGTGTATGGTGTTAGGGTAGGTTTTGAAAAGATTAGAAAAGGAAACTATTAGGTGCTTCCTTTTGTAGTTGTATCTAGTTTGGTAGCTCCCATTTTTTAAAAAAAATATGACCTCTTTGTTAAGTTATTGTGCTGTATTCCTGGTTAAATACATAAGCTGATAATGAAAAGGAGTACTGTGATATATGGGGTTGCTATCAGTTAAAATAAAAGACAGCCACGTTAATGAAAAAAATCATCAACTCCCATAGCACTGAATGCAATGATAGTCCAGTCAAATAACTTAAAGCTGCAATTACCCCAGTCCTCCAAAATTACATAACACTCCCTCAGTCCAATCCTATTAAACCAGATAGCAGTCTCATAAAACTAACCTCCCACTCCCCAAACCAAAATTCCCCGATCACTCACTAATCTTAAAAATCCCCTCCCCTTCCCTAAACCTAAATTCCACAATTGCTCTTTAACCATAACACTCCTGTTCTGATCCCTAAACCTAATTTCTCTGATTGTTCCCTAATTCTCACACTCTCCTTTCTTTTCCAAAGCACACATTTTCCAGTTACTCCATGACCCTAACACTCCTCTTCTTCTCCCTAAACTTAACAGTTCTGATAATTTTCCAGTCATAAAACTCCTCAATCACTCTCTAAAACTCCCCACCTGCTCCCTAAGTGTCACTCTCTAAAACTCCCCATCTGCTCCCTAAATGTAAATTCCATAATTACTCCCTAACCATAAAACTCCCCTTCTGTACTATAAATGTAAATTCCTCGATTGTTTCCTAACCATAAAACTCCTGGCACCTCCTGTTCCCTATACCTAAGTTCTCTGATCATTCCTTATCTCTAAAATTACCCTCTCCCTCTGTAACCCTAATTGTCCCCTCCTACTCCAACTCCTGTCCTAACCCTAAGCATAAATCCTTCATTTTGCAAGTTAGCAGTGTACATGAGTGAAACATACTCATTCACTTACATCACTAAATACATGAGTGAAACATACTGATTCACTTACTTTGCTAAATACATGAGTGAAACATACCCATTCACTTACTTTGCTAAATACATGAGTGAAATATACCCATTTACTTACATTGCTAAATCCATGAGTGAAACATACCTATTCACTTACATTGCTAAATACATGAGTGAACATACCCATGCACTTACATTGCTAAATACGAGTGAAACATACCCATTCACTTACATTGCTAAATACACGAGTGAAACATACGCATTCACTTAATCGCTAAATACATGGGTGAAGCCTACCCATTCACTTACATTGCTAAATCCATGAGTGAAACATACCAATTCACTTACATTGCTAAATACATGAGTGAAACATACCCATTCGCTAACATTGTTAAATACATGAGTGAGACATACCCATTCACTTATATTGCTAAATACATGAGTGAAACATACCTCACTTAAATTACTAAATACATGAGTGAAACATACCCATTCACTTACATTGCTAAATACATAAGTGAAACATATCTCACTTACATTGCTAAATACATGAGTGAAACATACCCATTCACTGACATTGCTAAATACATATGTGAAACATACCCATTCACTTACATTGCTAAATACATGAGTGAAACATACCCATTCACTTACATTGCTAAATACATGAGTGAAACATACCCATTCACTTGCATTGCTAAATACATGAGTGAAACATACCCATTCACTTACATTGCTAAATACATGAGTGAAACATACCCATTCACTTACATTGCTAAATACATGAGTGAAACATACCCATTCACTTACATAGCTAAATACATAAGTGAAACACACAAACTTAGATTGCAAAATACATGAGTGAAACATACCCATTCACTTACATTGATAAATACATGAGTGAAACATACCCATTCACTTTCATTGCTAAATCCATGAGTGAAACATACCCATTCACTTACATTGCTAAATACATGAGTGAAACATACCCATTCACTTACATTGCTAAATACATGAGTGAAACATACCCATTCACTTACATTGCTAAATACATGAGTGAAACATACCCATTCACTTACATTGCTAAATACATGAGTGAAACATACCCATTCACTTACATTGCTAAATACATGAGTGAAACATACCCATTCACTTACATTGCTAAATACATGAGTGAAACATACCCATTCACTTACATTGCTAAATACATGAGTGAAACATACCCATTCACTTACATTGCTAAATACATGAGTGAAACATAACCATTCACTTACATTGCTAAATACATGAGTGACACATAACCATTCACTTACATTCCTAAATACATGAGTGAAACATACCCATTCACTTACATTGCTATATACATGAGTGAAACATACCCATTCACTTACATTGCTAAATACATGAGTGAAACATACCCTTTCATTTATATTGCTAAATACATGAGTGAAACATACCCATTCACTTACATTGCTAAATACATGAGTGAAATATACCCATTCACTTACATTGCTAAATACATGAGTGAAACATACCCATTCACTTGCATTGCTAAACACGAGTGAAACATACCCATTCACTTACATTGCTAACCATGAGTGAAATGTACCCATTCACTTACATTGCTAAACACGAGTGAAACATACTCATTGGCTTACATTGCTAAATACACGAGGGAAAGATACCCATTCACTTACATTGCTAAATACATGAGTGCAACATACCCATTCACTTACATTGCTAAATACATATGTGAAACATACCCATTCACTTACATTGCTAAATACATGAGTGAAGCATACCCATTCACTTATATTGCTAAATACATGAGTGAACTATACCCATTCACTTACATTGCTAAATACATGAGTGAAACATACCCATTCACTTACATTGCTAGACTTCTAAAAGGTGTATGAATTCAATGAAAGCCACCAATAAGGAGGCATTCAGACAAGCACACTTCAACAGAGTGCTGCAAATGTTATATTGGTCAAAAAATGACTCAGTAAAATGAGTGGAACCCTACACACACACACACACACACACACACACACACACACACACACACACACACACACATATCGTATATACATATATGTGTGCATACATGTGCACACACACACACACACACACCCACACACCGTATATACATATATGTGTGCATACATGTACACACACACACACACACACACACACACACACACACACACACACACACACACACACACACACACACACACACACACACACACACATTGTATATACATATATGTGTGGGAACATGTACACACCCACACACACACACACACACACACACACACACACACACACACACACACACACACACACACACACACACTTGCAGGATAATTATATAAGTGGGAATTATTGTTGTTCTGTGACTGTTGTTAGACTTTCTAAATTTTTAACCATTGGCTGAAATCATTACTGAATCCTGTGAATCTATTACTTTTTTTCCCTGACAAATTATCCCATATCTGTGGCAAAATAGCTATATGTCATAAATACTTTCACATCCTTGATTAAATGAAGAATATTGTTGCACAATAGATCAAAATGACAACAGCTTCTTCTTTTGGCTTTTCACCTGTCCGATCATGATTGGCAGTAGAGATTTACAGTGTCGAGTTGCCAGCCTGGCACCCAACCTTCCACATCAGGCACACACACACACACACACACTCACTCATACCTAGGGCCAATTTAGAGTGTCCATTCCACCTACAGCATGTCTTTGGGATGAAAACAGAGCACCCAGAGGAAACCCACGTGACAGCAGGGAGGGCATGCAGACTCTGCATAGAAAGCACCCCATCCGAGGATCGAACCAGAGAACCTCTTGTTGTGAGGTGACAATGCTAACCGCTGCACCAACGTGACCGCCCCATCAAAATGACAACAGCTGCATAGCTTAATTTGCTATATTAATGATGGTAGATTTTGTCAATTTCATTATGCCTTATTTATATTTTTATAGAACAGCTACAAAATGATCCTTGCAGGAATGAACAATAGTTTTGGAAGCTAGTTATCTTTATTATTAACATAGTTTGGTATGCAGTGATCTATGATAATTCATTGCACTGCACATATCTATGTGACTTTGGAAAATGTGTTACTGTTTTATTTAATAGCTTCCTTTGTCTCCTTACCTAATGCCTAATGACAGTTCTGTGTCACTACCTTGAATTATTGTTTAATGGCTTTAGCAGAAGTTAATCACTTATAAAATGTTTTCGTAATACTTGCATAGAAGAAGCAATACATTATTAAAATCCACTTTTTTCAGGCTTAACTTTTAATTTGCATGTATTTATATTTCAAGCAGAAAAGAATAATTCTGAGTTTCCATTCCCCAGAACCTGCCATGACTCTGAAAAAAAGAAAGTAAGAAAGAGTAATCCATATTTGATTTTTCTGTCTACCAATATGACAGGACTGGGAATTTGTTAGCTCTAGGATACAACAAGGCACATCCTTGTTCCAGCATTTAAAGAAGCTCATGAATAATTTTTATTAATTTTTAAAACTTGTCAATGACTCTTCTCAGAGTACGTACTGCTCTTCAATACAGGGGATTGAGATTGTTGTCATCAATTATTAATCTGAGCTGTAAAGCCCTCAATTTGAATACTAACTTCAGTTTCTAGGTAAAGTTAAAGTGGCTACACATAGTAAAACATGCATTTAGGGTAAAAATGTTGCTATGTACATTGAATGTGCTTAAGAATTTGGTTTCTTTAATCAGGGCATTTTAGAATTGCTAACATTCTGCTGGCCTTTATTTATTTTACATATCTTTGCATTCAGGAACTAAAGTCATCCAGTTACTCATTCCTTTTTCCAAATTTTAGTCTTTAAAGACACGAGTATTTTATGTCACAGAGTACTCTACATCGAAGGCTGCTTTTCTGCAAATATTATTACAGGTTTAATTTAGCATTACTGCTTTGCTCTTAACTTCAATGCTTCTAATTTTGTTTTGTACACTTGCAAACAATTCATCAAGATATTGCACAAGTCCTTTGCAAACATGTCTTTATGGTGTGCCTTCAAAAAATGTCATTGTTTTCTCATTTACAATGGATGCATTGTGATGCTGTAGTGTTACTGAATTTCCTGTTGATTGTCATGGACTGCACCTTATAAATATTAAATATAATGATTATGGGCTGGAGTTATAAAACTGTTGCATCATTGTAAGAGGATTTGTATGACAAGTGGCCATGTTGAGGGTGTGTACTATTCAGAATAACTAGCTGCACAATGTGTTGATGGTGTGCAGGAACTCTGGACCAGTTTATGTTAACAGCCATATAATGACATGGTAATGAGCAACATTACTAACAGGAGCATTTCTATGTTTGGTAATGAGGCAAAACAAAATGGCAGAGAGATTCAGAAATGTAATAAGTGCTGTGCAGTGGAGCTGTGCCTGCTGTATATTTGAACATCAGCGGATGCTAGTGTTCTGATTCAGTAAATCACTAAGCAATGTTAGGAGTTGCCACAGCTTTAGTAAATGTGCATCTGCTACTGTCAAGCATTATGGTGCACATTACCTTCCCTGAATGCACAGTATCATCTGACTACACTTAATGTCTCATGGTCTCTATGACACCAACAGTGTGGACTGGAACCATGTTGAAAGGGGCACCATTCAAGAACTTAAGGGCATGTGACAGCCTTGTCTGCAGTCCTACAGTACCCATTCCAGGGGACACTAAGGCATGTCTGGCTTTATGTGTATTAGCTACAGGGACCATACAGCAACCTGCTAAGGACACAATGAAAATATCTCAAGCATCTACTTTGAGAATACTCCAACAGTTTTCTTGATGGTATGCTTCAGCATGTGGGGAGCATATGTGGTTCTCTCATACCCCATAGGAGAGAGAGAGCCAATGCCATGACAGATTTCTGTGATATAGTCCAGTTCCTTGAGGTACAGAAGGCCATAGACTATACCCACATTGAAATAAAGACCCACATGGTGAAATAGGAAGGGGGCCTTGTGAATAGCAAAGGGTGTCAATCCATCATCTCTCAGGTTGTCTGTAATATACAATGAAGTTACCCAAGCAGTTATCATGACTCCCACATATGGCACATCTGTGACCTGTAAAGTAGTTTGTGAAGGCTGACTTCTCTGAGGGGCATCTTTTTTTGATGATGGATATGCCCTGAAACCCTGACCCATGACACCCATAAAAATCCTCAAAATTTAACAGGCCAAGGGTATGGTTTTCGGGTTATTGAAGGAATACTTTTGCTGTCTGGATTCATCATATGCAGTCCTGCCATATGGCCCTACCATGTGTTCAAAAATATTGTCCATTTGTTCTATGTTTTTGCAATATTATACTTAAAGGCAGTTACACCAGGATGGGCACTAGCAAGGCCAGCAGTTCCCATCACAAAAGGTAGGGGAGGCTGAGACAGAAGAGGAATCAGAAGAGAAGTCAGTAGGAAGGGATGATCATGCCAGATAGAGGTGGGCATAGTATGCATGGCAGTAGCAAACAAGAAGTGGCTTGCACTTCATTTCAGAATATATACAAGAGTAAAACAGATGCACAACAGTAAAAGTGAAGCATGCAAAATCAATATCAGGCTGTGCTTATCAACGCATAGACTGCCAGGCTATGCATCAGATATAGGCAATCCAAATAAAAATGTACAAAGGACAGGCCACAGTAAGCATTACTTGCACATGTGAAGATGGGAGCATAGCAGTGCGTGTCTTTCACAGGGAGGTGTGTGAGTGTTGAGGAGAATGAAAGTAAAAAGTTATTTTCTGAGTTATGTCAGTTATGGGGTGGGTCTTTAATGTTGAGAAGGACCAGTGTCACTGAAGGTATAGGATATACTGGAGGTTGTGGTGGTGTGAGTGTGGATCTGCAGGGAGACAGCCTCAAGTAGGTGCAGCACTGACAAAGGATTTAGCATCCCATGCTCATCCTTGTCCACAAGAGCTGGTTCTAACCTTGATCAATGTCTGTCATGAGACATGCCACCATGGTAATGGCCACAACCACTATGATGGCCTCTGTTGGAAATGTACACCTCCACAAAATATGTTGTTCTGGATTTGGTGCTTTTCTACAGTCATGTTGGTTAACATCTGTGGATATAACAGATGACCAGCACCATGGATGCCCCTTGTCTCTGGCAGGCATTTCAGAGAAAACTGTGCACATTCTAGTATGCAATTAATTCAGTCTAAGGAATCCCACATATGGGGCACACACCAACATAGGTCATCACGCACACCTTGGTTGATCCTCAGTGTCTCCCCCATGGCTGTGCTGGTCCTTGCCTGCACCTCCATGTTGGCCTTGAGTATAAGCTGGGCTGCAACCACTAACACACAAACCAGAGGGAGGGGGTTAGTCATTTCTCCAGTGAGCACCATTACTGACCTCCCTATGTGGACTTTTCTGCCCATGAGGCTTAGGACCAAGGTCAGACATCTATCTACTAGGGGTAGCACACTTCCTTGATCAATATTGTCTCCATTGTCTTGTCCTTTATGTGATGTGTGGGTAGCCTGAATATATGCAGGCATAGAGGCTGTGCCCATAGTCTGTATTAGGGAATGCAGTGGTTACATTCTCTGTTTTCAACAAACACTCTGTACTCACTGGCTGTGTCAGCTCATCCCAACCATCATTATTGTAGCCTGGAGACCCTGCAACATCAGGCAGGGGTGGTTCCAAAGTGCTGGCACCAGATAAAGAATTGACTGTGAATACACTGAACCAAAAAATATCCAGTGTAAGTATGACTCAATACAATAACTATACCTATGTTATAGTTTGACAGATGTAGACATGATAAAAAGTAATACTTTATGTGCATTCCTTGTGCAAATGGCAATGGATGTTGAACCAATGATGTACCTTTAGACAATAATTCAGACTCGTTTAATAGGTATGATATTGACTAATGAGTGCAGAAGACTTACATGTATTGATGCACAGAAAGAGGCCTACATACCTGGGGCATCTCTACTGGATTCTCTCCAGGGCCAGACATCTCTGCCCCAACATCCATCACCATAATATGAGAGTCTGTAGAGCTATCACTTTCTTTGAGAGAAGCAATGAATTTCATAGCCACTCCACAAAATAATCAAGTGATTCAGAAATGCTTAAATGTTGCGCACCTGAGATGCACCTGCTTTATATTTGAACTTGCCCATATGCCTCTGTTCAGGCAGAGTAGATTACTGAATGATATTAGGGGTTGCCACAGCTATAGTAAATGTGCATAAGCAAGAGTTTTTTTATGGCAGCCCCAATGCCTGAAGGTGAATGAGAATGATATTGCCCCTCAGGCACAGGGTCATCCAACCATATTTAGCATTTCATGCCCTTCATGACAGATATAGTGTACTGGTACTGTGTGGAAAGAGACACCATGCAACAAATCATGGACATCTGCTGGCCTCATCTGCAGCTCCATGGGAGTCATGGAGTACGTATCCTAGTAGATACAAAGGAATGTATGGCTTTACTTACATTAGGTTAATTGACTTTGCAGTGACTTGCTGAAGACATATTGAGGAATATCTTTAGCATTTACCTTAATGCATGATTCAGCATATGGGGGAGAATATGTGGTTACAGCATACCCAGTGGAGACAACAAACACTATGCAGGATTTCTATGATACAATCCATTTCCTTGAGTAACTGGGGACATAGCTTGTACCCACACTGAAATAAAAGCCCCACCTGGTAAACTGGGAAGATGGTATGTGAATCATAAAGAGTATCACTCCATTAATTGCCTGGTGGTCTGTAATGAACAGGATATAATCTACAATGTATCTACAGACCACCCAGATAATTATCATTGCTCCAATATATAGCACTCATGTGACCCATATCTATGGTCTCTGAGGGGTAAATTCCCAGTGAAGCATCTTGATGGCAATGCCAGATATGCCCTGGAACCCTGACTCAAGGTGCCTTTCAGAAATCCACACAATCAAACAGACCATGGGTACAAACATGCACTTTTACAACCAGAGACATTGCACAGAGTATGTTTGGGCTGCTGAAGCCATGTTTTTACTGTCTATATTCATCTTCATCCAGTGGTGCCTTTTAATGTGACCCTGCCATGTGTGCCAAAATACTGACTGTGCACAATTCTACACAGTATTATACTTCAGAAGCAGTTACAGCAGGGTGGCCTCTTGCAGGATCAGTAATTCCCAGCAAAATATGCAACAGAAGCTGATTCAGACAAGAAGAAAGAAGAGGAGGCAGCAGCAGAGAATGATCATGCTGGGCAGAAATGGCACTACCAAAGATGCAAAGGATTGCATATAGCTTTGCAACATATGACAACAAGGTTTAAGCAGACAGACTACAGTAACCATGAGGCATGCAAAAACATAAGCCTTTGCTTATCCATGCATCAGCTGCCATGCTGTGCACCAGACATAGGCAGACATAGTAACAATGTACAAAAGCAGGGCACAGTTATCATTATTTCCACAGGTGGAAAAAGGGGTACATGAGTGTGTATGTTTTTCACAGGGAAGTGTATGAATGAAAGTACTGATGGGTATTAAAAGAAAAATTGCTTTTTGGGGAAGTGTTAGAAACAGTGCGTGTGTGTTTGTGTGTGTGTATGTGTGTGTGTGTGTGTGTGTGTGTGTGTGTGTGTGTGTGTGTGTGTGTGTGTGTGTGTGTGTGTGTGTGTGTGTGTGTGTGTGTGTGTGTGTGTTAATCTTGGGATGAGCAAGGGTTATTAGATGTGTGTGATGTTCTGGGGGTAAAGGTGGTGGTAGTGGTGTGTGTGTGCGTGTGTGTGTGTGTGTGTGTGTGTGTGTGTGTGTGTGTGTGTGTGTGTGTGTGTGTGTGTGTGTGTGTGTGTGTCTTTGTCTGTGTTTCTGTATGGAGGGACACAGCCTTAACAGTTGGTTCTACTGATAAATCAAGGGCATAAATAACAGAGGGTTCAGCATCCCATGTATGCTCCCTTCCATCAGAGCTGTGTCTGCCAGGAGTTACACAGGCTGTACTATGAACTTGGCTAGTTGCTGGTGTGGTATGTAACCTCAACTGATATCTGACAGGAGATGTGCCAGCATGACAATGACCATGAACATGGGAACACCCTCTCCTGGGTGTAGACACCTTCATAATAAATGTTGCTGTGGAAATATCAGCACTGCTCAAGCAGAATATCACATGCCCATGGGCATGTTAGCTAACATCTGTGAATACCACAGATGACCACCTGTAAAGATAGTCTCTCACCCCTACTAGATGACCAAGAGAAGACACTGCATGGTCCAGATGTGTGACTCAGTCTATCCAGGAAATCACACATACAGGACATGCACACTCTGGATCTATCTCTGCCATGGCTGTGCTAGCACTAACTTGTGCCTCCGCAATGGCCATGCACATGGGTTGGATTGCAACTACTGACACACCAACATCAGATGTAGGGTGGTAACCATGTTTGTGGCAATCACCATTAACAACACCCTGTGTGGACCTCCCTGTCCACAACTGCAAGCAGCAGATTCAAACATCTATCTACTGGAGGGCACCAGTTTCCTCACCTATAGTGGCCCATCAACCTGTCTTCTCAAAATTGTTAATGTCTCCATGGTATCTCAAGCATACAGACTCTAACCATGGTCTGTGTAGGGGATGTGATGGTCACACTCCATGTGTCAGTCACACACTCTACACCCCCTAATTGTGCCAACTCATCCCTGCCATCATTATCAGAGGCTACAGATTTTCCAACATCAGAGTGGGGAAGTTCCACAGGGCTGGTGCGAGATAAAGGATCTCCCATGAATACACCAAAGCAATAAAATATCCTGTGTAAGTTTGACCCAGCATTACAACTACACTTGCAACTAACATCCATAGAACTGTAAACTTGAGAAGAAATAGTATCCCTGGCCATATCGTCTGCAGATGGTCAATGCACTTGGATAGCCAATGTACCTGTAAATCAAACATATTTCACGAATTGTCTAGTGGCTAAGAGGTGAGGAGGACTTGCAGCTATACATACAATGAACTAGGACTACATACATAGGGCACCCATAGTTAAAACACTCTGGGCCTGTCCACCTGTACTCCAACATCCAACATTTTAGCTTGAGACTCTGTGGAGATGGTGCTGCCTTTATGAGAGGCCAGGAACTCCTTCACCTACATAAGAGGTGGCTCTATTGATGACCCACCACCTGTTGCCCCATGATCCCTGACACAGACTCTGTTCCATGCATTGCAGCACCAACCATATCTGAGACACTATGTTAGCCCATGTTATAGCTATGGTCCAGATCAGCCAGAGCATTAACATTACAATTTCAGCCCATGTACAGTCAAGGAAAGGCTGGTCTCCAGCATGGGCAGCAAAGTGCCACAGAAATGGGACCTATACCAGATCAAAAGTTTCTCAGTTGGTAATATTAGACAAAAATTGAAGTAAATAAAAGTAATAATACCATAATCAACCAATTAATATACCTGATCAACACAATTACTGTGAATGTCAAAATAGACAACCAAGACATGCAGGTATATCAACAAATTATTAACCTGCTACTGTTGAGATCTAAAATGTTATAAAATACGTATACATTAGTAACAAAAATTAGATATCAAGATGCAATTCTATATTCCAAATTTTGGGAAGAGAAAAATAATAAGATAACTGATTAACAAAAATCCGATGCTAGTGAACTTAATTTGAAATCAACTCCCCTTAAAAAAACTAATTTATACTCAAATTATGATCAATAACAATGCATATTACACAACACTTTTTCTTAGTAAAATTAATCCCTCCCACTAACCTTATTGTACCATATGCCAAAACTGTGTTGCTGACACCCTTCATATTTTTTGGAGCTGTAAAAATGTTTACAAGCTGTGGTGTTCTTTAAGAACCAAGTCAGAAAAAAAGGGATACACCAAATCTACCCTGTCATGGGAAATGGCAATTTTACATATATTCCCTAATAATTTCTCCTATGAAAATAAACACATCATAGTCACAACGTGCGCAATGATCAAATCATATATAGCCCAAAATTGGCTAGATAGAAGTAAAATCACATGGGAAGAATTTAAAGGAATGGCTATAAAGTACTTATTAGCCAGCAAATTAATTACAAGAAGCCAAAAAAAACTATCTTACTATCAGAAACATTGGAGGCACTTTTAGAAATCCTTGGACAAAATTGATTTATGAACAAGAGACTTCACCATCAATATTACTTTACATAATTAAGGGAAACTTAAGACAATTAGTATAGAAAAGTGTATACCCACAATAACAGTGTACAGGTTATGGCAAGCACATATAAGATGAAGATTAAGGTGACATCAATGTATACATTGTACATAGTACAAGACAGAATGTTTATTTAGGTAGACTAGAGTATCTGGTTGCAGTGTTTTAATGTCACATTTTCAATATGTTGTACACTATCTTTATGTAAATGTCTGTTTTACAGCTTGTTAAGAGCAGCTTGATTATTAGGCAATTCTGTATAATTGTTACCCTAACACTGATGATCTATGTTATGTATATTGTATTTGGATGACTGAAACTTGATATTCCAAGTAGCTTGTATGTATATTTTCTGTGTCATTCTTTTCCTGTAATTAAATAGAAAAGAAATGTAATAAAAAATTATATTTGAAAATAAAAATAAAAAAAGAATAACAGTAGTATGCTTTAAAAATAATGCCTAACTTTCATACACCAGTGTCCCATCTGTCAGTACTGGCATAACTCAAAGTAAGCAGTATGACTGTGCAGTGTGAAAAGTGTGTTTTCTGCATGCCTCCTCCTGTACAGGAATTTCATCATGTTAACCTTCTTTGTTATCATGTTATGAGGATGCCTGTGGGTTCAATTAATCCCCAGTCCACGCTTGTCATGGAAACGATATCATGTATATTTGTCTGCCCAGTAGTATCGCATCAACATTACATGGCCCATAGGTGCAAGATAACCATTATTAGTTTCTTAGATATTTCCTAACATACAATATTTTGATTACTTTGTATATGTACAGTATTCTCAGACATTACATTGCATCTCTGACCAAAGGCACGTTAGTCTGGTTGAATAGCTCCTGCTGTTAATCTTCTATCTGTCTGACTGCATCCGAGGATGGCTTTTGTTTTAGTCCTTCCTGCAGATATCCTTCCATCGATATATATATATATATATATATATATATATATATATATATATATATATATATATATTGTTAGCAAATGCTCATAAGAGCGAGCACTGTTTTTCTGCATGCCAACAACTTTTTTGTGATATTGCAGTACAGTGGGGGTCTGGGAACTTATCCTTTTCTTGCTGTTGTGTTATTTTCAGTTATTATATAAAGTTAACGGTAGGGGTGAGGGCATGCTACCCTGTAAAAATACTGTTTTTTATTTATTTTCTTCTTCAGTCTTTTCATATCACTGTTTTTTTTGTACCCTCTTTTGATCTTCCATAAGACACACATATATGTGCTCAAGTGTGTGTGTGTGTGTGTGTGTGTGTGTGTGTGTGTGTGTGTGTGTGTGCGTATTAATATATAGAGACAGATATAGATAGGTGTTGATCAATTTAACAGCACTTTTATCAAGTGCTGAATGAGTGAAACAGTGAAACAAAAGGAGTGAAACAACTTTTGCTGAACCTCAAAAGTAAGTTTATTGTGGGGGACATCCCCACGGCTCCCTCACCAGGATTCAATAAAGTGTGTGTAAGCTCCATGTAGAATTTACATGGCCATAATCTTCCCTTGGCAGCGCACCATGGATATTAATTTTACTGCTCAACTAAGGGAGGTTTTGCAGCATGAAACCACACAGAACAACATGGATAATGAATCAATGTAACACCGACAGCACACCCACATACCTGTCAGCCTGTTAACCTGACCGAAAGGAGTATAAGAAATATTGCCAGAACTGTGTATGCAATTATTACACTAATTTGGAATTTGGATTTATTATTTTTTTTTTTATGTGCATGTTTGCACAGTGCGTCCCGTTATTTAGCTATACTTAGCTCTACACACTCATGGATCAGACATGTGCCAGACATCTAAAAATAGAAACCAGATGCTTTTTTTTTTTTTTTCTTTTTATGTGCATGTTTATGTGATGCACCACATTAATTATCTATGCTTAGCTCTGTGCATCCATGCATTAGAAATGCACCAGACATCAAAAATAGAAACTGGATGTTTTCAATTGTTTCAGCAAAGCTGTGCTATGGTTACAGTAGTACCTTTGCAGTATATGTGAAGATACATGAGTTCCCTTCACAACTCTTGTGGAGAGATAGGTTGACTGATAGCCTGTAGTGAACTAGGTCCCAGGTTCAGGTCCTGGGCAATGATACCTTTTATATATACTGATGTGAAACCGTGTTAGGTCACTGAAACATCCATTCACTTTAAATGCAATTATTGTTACATTTAGAAAATGTGAGTGATGCTAAGCATCACTTATACATGGATAATGTTTCTTCTTTGCCCATTACTAAGCATCGCTTCATTGATTTTCCATGTTTGCGTACTGCTAAGTGATGCAGCACATTTCTGAAAGTTTCAGTATGACTTGCAATGGCAGGAATGCATCCTATTTAAAAGGCAAGTGGCAGGAATTGCTCAGTATTCCTTAGAGCCTAATCTTGTGTGTGGGTATGACTGTCATGGGGGAAAGAGTATGCTTTCAGGCACAGTGTTGAGGTGTTTAGGAGTCTAGGATTTTTATTGGACTCCCGGTCCAGCACTATGGACCCTGGCTGCTGCAGGACAGCTATGTTGGATCAGAATGCAAGTCTGAGGCATGGGATAGTTTGGCCAGGGACCTGACCAGTGTAACTATTATCCCCTGCACTGGTGAGCAGAGTCATAACCATTATGATGACCTCAAAGGAAGAGGGGTACTTTGTATCAAGAATCCAAGAGGCACAGGCAGGAAACACTCCACAGATATGTAAGTTTTTTTTCTAGTAATTTATAAATATGCAAGCTGAATCTGTGCAAAATTGGTATGTATAATGGTTTCCCCTTTCTTACCACAGCCACAAAAGAGAGGATTTGCAATGTGCAGTTCTATGCAAGAAGTTTGGTCAGGATAAGGCAAGCACATGCTATATAAGAAAATCAAGAAAGTAATAAATGAATGCATAAATAGATGATGCAGTCTTAGAAGTCATGTATGAAATACCTGGGACATTACATTACAGACCTTCATTAATGCGTTAGTGCATATCTAAACTGTAAAAGCAAGTAAGCATGAAGTATGCTGTTGATTGCAGTCAATAACTGATTAGGGTAAACATGTATTATGTTAACTGAAGTCCTAGGCAGTTATCCATGTGTGTAAATGCAAGAGTTGAAATAACATGAATCAGTAAAGTGTAAAAGGAGACAGTGCTGTGATAATGTATTTCAAATAAAATGTTCAGTATTACTGTAGTCACTACTTGTAGGTTCTAGTCCCACACCAGCCAACTGAAAAATTATGCTGTTTTCAATACTGTTATAGCATTTCATCAATAAAACTGACCATGCTTGCATCTTAAGTGCACACTCATAGACCTGTGCCTTGAATGTCCAGCTGTCAAGTGTAAACAATGTACATGGACATACCTCTCAACTGTAATGATTTTTGCAGAATGTACTGAATATTGCCCCACAAGTGAGGTCTGTTTGGTATATCATCATGTTTTACTGGTCAGCCTCTGTCATATTGGTGAGGATCAATGTCAGAAAAAAAATGTCAGTCTCTGAATTGCAGATATTAGACATCTCTCGAAATGCATTTTAATGGCAAATGTGTTATCTAAACACCTTCCTACTATTCTAGGAGCACAGTATGTAAGAATGTTCCCTGTTGGTGTGCCTTTGTTCCATCATTATGTATGGCTTGAGCAATAATGCCTCATTCTAAGAGGTTGAGAGGTACATATGTGGAACATCATATATCCAATATAAACAATATTGAATGACTGCTGGATGCAATATGATCTGAACTATAGTGTGTGTATAAGGAACAGGGTAGAATTTCAAATAATAAATGTCATAGCAGTCATTAGTGTTACAAGTAAAATCTAACATATCTGAAAGTACTTATTTGTAGTATTTTCTGTTAGAGTATCTGTGAACTTACTAATGTTCTTCTTTCCGCTCTCACCCCACCCGTTCTCTTCTTTTATTTAATTAATCAATATATTTACTATTATCATTTGCTATTATCATATCATTTGATATTAACTCTTATGGTGTCCTTGTGTATAATTTAATATTGATTTGTTGTTAAATACATTTTAATTTACATGATTAATTGCTGTGCTCCTTGCTATATTGTTTTTCATTTTTTTCCATTATTCATTATTGTTTTTTTTTTTTTTTGTGATCTTATTCATTACATGCATTTGGGTTATGTTTTTTTTTCCTTTTTGTTTTGATTTTATTTACCACAGTGCAATAAGGTAGGCCAATTCATGGTGATCCCCCTACCTTGGCTCTCCCGGCTGAGGCACCAAGGCCCAGCATATCTGGGCTGCAGTCTGTGGAACTCTCCATTGCTCCTGCACTACCTGCTTCTTCAGGTAGTTCCACCCTAAAGGCTGGGAGTCTGCCCCACTCTGGGAGTGGAGGCAGAGGGGATGCTTATGTCACCCATGCAGAACTGCCAGACATGGTGTGCAGGCTTGTGTAGCAGCCTGTTTGTACACACCTATGCCAGATGGAGAGCATGCTGCCCATCCTTGTGCAGCAGTCTGGCCACAGGTGCTGGCATCAGCCACTACCTCCACAGGAGCAGTGAAGGTGCAGTGCTGAAAGTACCATGGGTGAGGACTTGATTCACACTGTTACCATGGCTGACATCCATGGGACTTTGACCCTCCACCCCTTCCCCGACCAAGGTGTTCACCCCCCTCTTGTGTCCCTCACCAACCCTGTTTGCTGTTGTGTATGTCTTGTCTGTCTGCAAATGCTTCCTCAACTTCCCTGTTTACCTTCCCCACACATACCTATGTCCCCTCACCAACATTCCAATCTTTCCTTTAAAAAAAAGAAAAGGGCACCTGTCCACCCCAAAAAATGATCTCATACATAGTTCTCCATTTTGCACGTGTCCACTGGACACAGTTTGGTTCAATTAGCTTGACAATGCACTTATGTTGTCATCACCCCTCTCACTGGGGGTGACAGGCCAAATTCAGTTAAAAATCTTTGCAAGTGTACAGTTGTTGCCATTGAAGAAATGGATAGCTATGGTTCTTTCCTACACTATTCTTGAACATTCTTACCTACTTTTCGCTGTTTTCCCCCTGCTTGCACTCCATTTCACCACTTTCCTATCTCCTCAATTTTCTTTTCTTTAAAGAGTCATTGCATGATACTGCACTATGTACAGCATCACTAAGCTAAGCTAAATGGCGTTGTATTATTACATGTATGTAAAAGCATAATAATCACATTCAAAAAGTTTGCCTACACTCTATTTCAAACCCAGTACAATCTAACTTGAATAATAGTGCATCGACCTGCCAAGCCACACAGACAGTTAATTAACACAAGTGTTTTAAGCAAAACATAGTAATTGTCATTTTCTTATCATTAAGCAAGTTTATGCAATGCTGTGCATCGTGCGGCAAATCTGCTAAAAGATTAATGGGCAAATAGGAATTTAACTGAAAATCTGGTAGAGAAATACAGCAGTATAAAGCCATACACATAGTAATAGATGTAAGTGAGGTATGTAACAGCAGGTCATTGTGCAATTCTCTGTATAACATGTTAAAACACACCTGCAATATCACTAACTCTGTTGCTCAGTCTGTGAAATGCTTTGAAAATATTTATTTTTTGGTTCACATGGTCCTTGTGTTGCTCTTCTTATATCTGCATTAAGAAGACATTGAGGCGTGAGTGTTTATTTAAGTAACTTATTGTATACAAATACATCAGAATGAATGGCAGGAACATTAAACTTAAACTAACTGTCTGACTACATACTTGCATGCTCGCACTCTGCGCACTCAAAATGGCACTCTTGCTTGCACATGCTCAGTACTTATATGCGTGTGCTGACTCACTGGAAAGCTTATTAAAGAATATCACACACTCTGATATACATCCTCTCTCTTTAATGAGCCATTTCATGTAAACAACAACATTTGAATAGGCATGCAATTATACAGTCACTAATAAAACAGTAATATCCAGGTAGACATTTATCTGGAACTAGGTATCAGGATGTGACCTGATCTTGTAAGATAATAGTAGGACTGGGTTTAGCCACAGGGACAGTCACTGGGGAATGTTCTGCTTGATGAGTCTCAGGGATTTTCTCAGGAATAGGGATTGGTGGTGGAATGTCCTCTGGAGCAGGAACATTGGACAAGTCACTCTGAGTACTAAAGTCTTTGTCAAAGGCAAGATGCTATTAACAGTGGTTCAGACACTGGTCACAAATGCTTCCAATTTCATCAAAATTCTATTACTTGTGATTCCACAATGTATGATCTCGGCTCTTGACACAAACTTTTCACAAATACGATGGGATTGAAACTTTTGATGTTTGCATCCTCACTATCTCCCCTTATTTCAATGAACTGAGAATTTGGCTGGTTTTATCATAGTAAGACTTCTGGGACAAACACTTTTTCAGCAGTTAGGCTTTTACTGCTTTGTTCTTAGCACTTGCAGCCAATAAATTACTGCTGATTGGTAGTGCGGTTCTGGTTTGTGTTGACATAAGTCTCTGGGCAGGTGAACCAAGATGTTTATCACAAGGAATGTTTATGAAATTTAACAAGTTTAGAAAAACATCAGTATTGTCACATCTGGATTTCTCTAACAGCTGTTTTGCACTTTGAGCTGCATGTTTAGCCAAGCCATTTGACTGAGGGTATTCAGGGCTACTCGTAATATGAACAAAGTACAACATTTCTGCAAATTTCTTGAACTGCTAACTTATAAACTGTGCACCACTGTCAGAAATAACTGTGCAGACTACCATGGACAGTAAATGTTGCTTTAACATAGTAATGACAGTTTTGAAAGTTATGTTAGGAAGTAGGTCAATCTTTAACCAATTTGAATAAGAGTCTACTAACACCAAGTAATGTTGACCATTCCATTCAAAGATATCTGGCTACTGCCGACCAAGGTAGATCAGTAATCTGGCTTAAATTAAGTGGTTCTTTCTGTTAATGCTGCTTTGTACTATTACAAAATGAACAAGATGAAAGTACTTTCTCACTATCTCTTGGAATAGAAGGCCAAAATACTAGAGCTCTCACCCTTCTTTTGGTAGAATCAGTTCCTGGGTGGCCATGATGCAAAATCTCAATAACCTATTGTTGCAAGCCTTTGGAACAATCTCTTTAGGACCTTTAATGATGATACCATTGTCTTAAAAAATCACATCTCTGTACGGAAAATATGGTTGTACTTCTGCTGGTAAACAAGATTGCTTTGAAGGCCATCCTCGACTGATAAAGAGGTTTAGCTTTATTGGAATTGGATCTGAAGCTGTGTGAGTTCTGAGCTCTTCAAGACTTGTAGAAGAAAAATGTTCTCACTTCCATGACCACAAAATTAAGTTGCTCATTGTTATGCTGTTCTGTGTTTTTTTTTATGGGTGATCTAGATAAAGTATCAGCAAGATAAAGACATTTGTCTTTTGTGTAAACAAGAGTGAAATTGTAAAGCACAGCCCAAGAAAGGGCAAGACCAACACACAGTCCAGGCTTACTTTTTAGAAGCTGAATAAATACATGTATTATTATGAACCATTCAAACTTTAATATCAAGGTTAGCGGTTTCGGAAAAATGCTTCTTCAAGCCAATACAGTCACTAACAGTTAAATCATTAAATAGAACAACTAGTGGAATCACAATCAAGCAACCATTTAAAAAAAACTTAAAGAGACATGATACATACAAAAACTATAATTCTGTGCTAATAAAGGTTAAAAAAATATACAGTCCTATAAAAAATACACTTCCATTAAACAATATACATATAATTGTTTAGCGTATTCCTCCTCAACTTCATGAAGGGATATAAAGAAACTCTATCATTCAGACCTTTATCTTGGTCAGATCTCATTCTTATGATTCACTTAGCTATTTAGCTATATGTGATATATGCCAGGCATTTTACTTGGGCAAATCTAATAGATTATTCAAATATTATATATGTGAACATTTATATAATATTATAATAGGTTGTTCAAATAATGCTTTAGCTAAATATGTAAGCAAATATGGAATTGAACATACATTTACATTTATGGTGATTGACATTGTAAAACCCATTGACAGAAAAGGAGATGTTAGAACTTATACAGAGTCTGTAGAAGCTAAATGAATTATAAGAATGAGCTCTGACCAGGGTAAAGGTCTGAATGATCAAGTTTCTTTATATCCCATCATGACATTGACGAGAATATGCTAAACAATTATATGAATATTGTTTAATGAAAGTGTATTTGTTATAGGAGTGTATTTTTAGTATGTATTATTTAACCTTTTTAGTACAGAATTATAGTTTTTTATGTATTATGTCTCTTTAAGTTTTTTGAAATGGATGTTTGATTATGATTGGACTGGTTGTTCTACTTAATAAATTAACTGTTAGTGACTGTACTAGTCTGAAGAAGCATTTTTGCGAAAGTGCTAACCTTGATATTAAAGTTGTTATGGCTCATAATAATGCATGTACTTATTCAGCTTCTAAATATAAGCCTGGACCATATGTTGGTCTTGCCCTTTCTTAGACTGTATTTTATTATTTATGCTTTTTTGGGCAGACCTTTTATTCCAGTGATTCTTTGTTGTGGTCTATTGATAAGAGTGAAATTGTACTTTTGCAATTTGATCATCATACTTTGGAGTCTAGCTGGAGCTGTATGCATAGTTTTTCTCAAAAAAGCAACTAGAGGTTGGTGATAAGTTTCAGTCTGGATAGGTCAGCCATACATATAATCATGGAACTTTGAACATGCAAACACAACTGCCAAAAGCTCTCTCTCAATCTGGGCATATTGCATCTCAGTCTGAGTAAGAGTTCTCAATGCATAGGCTACTGGTCTACCCTCTTGAAGAATGACTATACCTAGACCAAACCTAGAAGCATCACAAGAAATAGTAACAGGTTTGTGAACATCATAGTAGCTGAGAGTGGGTGGGTTGGCAATTTTTTGCTTCAGAACATCAAATACTCTTTGGTGCTGTTCTGACCATGACCAAATTACATATTTGCATGTCAGCTCTCATAATGATGCTGAAAGTTGGCTTAAATCTGAAATGAATTTGCCTAGATAGTTGACCATGTTGAGAAAATGTTGTAGGGCTTGGACATTGTCTGGAGCTGGCATCTCAAGAATTGCTGTTTGCTTTGAAGGATCTGGTCATAAGTCTGAACTGATAAGCAAATGATCAACATAAGTAACATCTCATAGCCTGAATTTGCACTTCTGAGGATTCAGCTTAAGATTCACTTTCCATGCTATTTCCAGAACTTTCTTGAAGTTTCTGTTATGTTCGACTCCACCATCGCTTCCCACTAGAATATCATCTACTATAATAGCACAGGGATAGCCAGAAAAAAATTGCTCCATTGCACTCTGAAAGACTTCACCGGCAGAATTTATTCCAAATGGTACTCTCAGAAATCTGTATCTTCCAAACGGTGTACCAAATGTGGTTAAAATTAAAGATTTTTGTTAAAGCAACATTTATCAAAATAAACTATTTGTATCTAACACAGAAAAAAAGCAGTGGTGCTTGGCATGAGGACAGCGACCTCCTCGACTGTGCACATTGGATGATGAGGCCTTTTAATGCTTTGTTCAAGTATCATGGATAAATACATATTCTGATATCATCTGTGCTTTTCTTATGAGCTACGACTATGGAGGATACTCATTCAGTAGGTTCTTCTACTGGACAAATTACTCCTAGCTGCACAATTTTGTCCAGCTCAGCTTTGACTCTTCTCTGCACAACTACTGGAACTATCTGTGCTGGTCTGATTACTGAGCTGACCACTGGGTCTAAATTCATAGAGTATATAACTGGTAGATTGCCTAGTTTGTCTGCAAAAATATCAGAATACTCAGAAAAAATAGTTTGAGTGAAATTTGAGCTGTTGTTATTCAGGCTTACATGGTGGGCTTCTTTATTATGTAAAAGTAGTCCCATTTTCAAAATGTCTCTGAGGCCTAATAATGACTGCATGTATCTATTGACTACAAAAAATTGCAAGTCATAGCTGTTTCCAGCAGAGTAACATGAAACCACTACTGAGCCCTTGGTTTGAATCTCTTCACCACCATAAGCAATAAACTTTGAACACTTTGTCAAATCAAGTTGTTCTGCAGCTTTGACTCTAGCAAATGTTTCTGCTGGCATAACATTGCACTTTGAGCCAGTATCTACTCTGAGCTCTACAGGACTCCCATTGATCCAAACAGTACAAAAGATCTCATTAGCTGCACACAAAGCTACTACATTGACTGTTTCACCAAGCACAGACACACCATCAACATGAAATGTAGGGTCACAGCTTTCTAATTGATCGACTTGCCTCTTGGAATGCTCTCTTTTAATAAAATAATGTGCTTTATTTGATTTACAAAATATTTTGAAATGATTCCACTTGTTGCAAGAATGACACTGCTGACCAAAAGCTAAACACTTTTCTCTTTTGGGTTTGTGATTTCCATCACAATTATAACAGCTGACAATAAAATTTGGTACTGCAGCTAACTTTATTGGTTTATAGTTGGTAATAGAAGTGGAGGTAACCATGAACCCTTATTGCTTTACTGATCATGCTCTGGAATTTGCTGGAAAGACTCAGGGTTTCCCAAGAACTATTACAGGACCTGCAGTAGCTGCCATGTGCGTGGGCCTGTTTCTTTTAACCATGTGTTGCATACTATCAACATGAGCTTTGTCACTGCACTTTCTGCAGATATTCTCATTTGTAAGCATACTTGTGTGCTTTTCTGTAAATTTGTATATCTGACAGATCTCAATGGCCTTATTTCATGTCAAATCACTGTCTCAAAGCAAAATTTTTCTCACTGTGTCATCATTAATACCACATACAAGCCTGTCTTTTATCAACTCAGCTTTCAAATCACCAAATCTGCATAGCTTAGCCTTGAGAAATAAGGCTGTTATATATGCTGCAAAAGTTTCACCAGGCTTTTGATCCCTTGTGTAAAATAAGTGCCTTTCCATTGTAATATGCATTTGGTGGTTACACATTTGTCTAAATTTACATTTAAGCACTCTGGGTCTTCCCTTGTGTCAGCCAGTACCATAATATGGTGGTCTTCCCCTTCCCCTGCAAACACAGCAAATAAATACACAAATGAACGTTCTCTTTCAATGGCCTCTGAACCAGATAAATTAAGCAGAATAAACTCCTTTGTATGTGCGGTTTTGTCAGAAAAAGCAGCCTGTATGAAACTATTGTATTCTTGCTCAAACATGCTCCAATTTTTGCAATATTGTTATCAAACACAAGTGGTGTGAGTCTTTGAAATCCTTCTGTCATGCCCACAAATTATAGTAAAACAATGTAAAATAGACCTTACAATTATGTATGAACATTCACACACCAGGCACTTGTAATAATAATCAAATGTACAATAAACTCTTTGAAATACTGTACACTGCAAATTATGTCTCAAAATAACTGGACTTTGAGGAATATTCTTTGAAACAACTGTACTTTGCAAAATAATTGCACTGTAATACTGCAAACACATGTGCGCACTTTGAATATTTTGAATAGCTTTAATTAATATGAAAAAGTAGCACATAGTGAACAAATGTAGTCTTTTCCCCTTTTTTGTACATTTTATACGATTTGGATATTGTTTCAAATGTTTTTGTAATCATTTCAAATATTTTATCAATATATCGCAGTTTTGGACATTTTAATTAGAAGTTTGTTTTGATCATTCCGATTCCTTGTTTTATATTTGTAGCAAAAGAAATCATTTAAGCATGTTTTAGTACCTGGAATTTGTTTACGACCTGTTTTGCAAGTTGTTTGAGCAGTTGGGATGATCCACTCCTGTATATTCCTCCAACTTTAACCATTTGCCTCATGGCTATAACTCTGGATCCCATTACGACATCATGTTGCTCGTCTTATGTGCATTAAGATGTTGAGGCTTGGGTGTTCATTTAAGTAGTTTATTGTATACAGATATATCAGGATGAATGGCAGGAGCATTAAACATAAATAAACTAACTAACTGAATACATACTTGCAAGTTCACACTCTGGCTGCTCACTCAAAATGGCACTCTTGCTTGCATGTGTTCAGTACTTATATGCATGTGCTGACTCACTGGAAAGCTTCATAAAGGTATATCACACACTCTGATCTACACTTGGTTCAAATACAGATGTGTCTAGCATATAAAATACATGTATGTGTACATCACCTTTATAAGTTGTGATATCTATGACTGTGTCATCACCTATTTCTCCATCCAAAGCAGTACAGATGAAATGTCTACTTCTAAATAATGGAGGCCTACAGATAGTAACACATTTTAACTATTACAACCATAGAAAGTGCCTAGAATTTCAGGTTATGCATTAGCATGAATTTGAAAAGGAATTTGAAGTATGTAATTCATATATGGCCCAGTAATTCCAGACTGCAGTCCACAATGATTTGCCAGTGATGTTGCAGACAACTACAGGTGTACAAGTAATAGACATATATAGGAGTCATGCTGACACAAGGGTTGCCAGCTTACACTTTCCAGATGACTACCATGTCATTACACGTCTTGCCACTTGTTTGAGCGGTTGTCATAATGGTTAATGTACCCCTACCTTGTTCTAGAGCACACCAAGCATCCTGCCTTTTATGACGTTAATGATCACTTTGGCTAAAATACTTACCTTTAAAACATACCTTAATATCCACTGGGATGAGTTTCCTCAATCTGGCTCTTGCTGTTAATCACGGCTGCCACAGGTCCCGCAGTTACTCTACTGTGTTGTCTTCCTGAAAATCTTCACAGTCTCTGTCTATGCCTATTGCCAGCAGCAAGTTCAGCCTGTAGCAGACACATCTGTATGTAAAAAATATCTGCTACAAACACTCTGTCTGTGCTGATGTTGTATCTAAACCCCACAAATTTTCACCCCAACATATAAGAAAGGGGGTGGAATCTACATTGATGCCTTATATCTTGTTGAGTAGTTACATGAGACTGGCAGATTATAGTGCAAATCAGCTGTGCAGGCTGCATTTGGCATTTCTGAAGCACAGACTGGTTCAGATGCAATCAACTACTAATGAGAACCATCATAAAAATGCAAATTTCTAGCTAGGCAAACCAGTGTGGAAGAGAGTTACTTCTCAAGTCTAACTCATTGACACATTTCTTGTAGAGCAGCATCTTTTAACAGAGGAGTTTTATAATCCATCAGGTATGTATCCATTTTGTTGCCTACATGATGCATATGTTTGAATATTCTTAGAAAGAATGTGGATTACACCAGTAAGCCATTGCTAGAAATGTACTGATGACATGGCATTGCAGTCCAGCCCTGTTAGATGTACAGAGGATGTAGAGTACACCAAGGGTATAATGCTAGGTGATAACTAGGTGCACAGGTCTCCTGGGTACTTCCTTTGATAGCAGTTGTAATAGTTCACTGCTGTTTTGTTGGCACTATTGTTTATATCTCTTTTTTGAGGGGGTATTTTCTGGTATGTGGCATACTACAATGGTCTGTGTTGGGTGTGTAAGCATATGTGAGTATCTGTCATGGCACAAGCCAGAATATGTCACTATTGCTACTATCCTAGTTGTTTTGGCCCACTGTTGAATATGAGATATGTAATCAAGCTGTGAATACTGACAGCCTTCTTTTACTGCTGTATCTCCACATAGTTTACTCATATGTACTTGATCCCTATATGTGTTCTCATTTCTTTTAATTTTATTAAACCTTATACATGCATGTCGCAAGCCACCATTTTCAGATGCAGAAAACAACCTCATCATTGATGAGTTGTGACAACATTATCAGATCATGCTGTCCTGAGTGAGGGCAAATAGGTCAGAATGTGCAGCCCTATGGGATGAACTGATACACAATATCAATGCTGTGAGTCATCAAAATCGTAGCTACTAGCAGGTGCAATATCGTGCCAAAGGCATGATCAATACAGCAAGGAGGCACGCAGCTAATGTGGCCAGGGACTGTCATGTCACTGGTGGTGGGCTTGCAGCAGAACCTCTCCTCTCACAGCCACAGAGGAATTCCTGGCAAATCTTGCTATGAAGTACAGCTCCCAGACATCCATCAGCCAGTATGCTGTGGCCATGGGTGCTGCCCTCTCCTCTCAAGAGGAGCTTTCAGGTATACTTATTTATATCAGCAGCAGAATACTGTTGCATTCATCCTGCAAGGTGTATATAGTTTTACATGGGTGTCAGGTGTTTTTTGGGGGGGTTAAGTAAGTTAGCTGCAGGTTTAAGCTCATATAGAAATTGTCACCCACATACTTTTTAAATTGCAGTTACTGTAGATATGAGATTATTGGATGTATTAACCCCTTTTATACTGTAACATGTGGTGCTGTTGCTATTACCTCTTCCTCACCTTTTTTCAGGTCCATCAACAATTGGAAGAGGCCATGCTCCTGTTGCTGGCAAGAAGACAACTGTTATATTACAGATGTAGGTATATTATATTAGTTAAAATGTCATCACAGGCCTGCTGGATGGATTGATGTACTGTCTGCATAATTGTCAATTGTTCAGGCATTTTCTGAATGTCCACAGTTTAGACTCATACCTCTGCCTTTTATGTATGACCATAGTGATTGACTTGAATACTATTTTCAGGACATTAATGATTGCCATAACTGTCAGCTGTACAGATTTTTGCAAAATGTCCATGGTGCACATCGCTTTTTTTTTTTTGCTCATAAGATTGCTTTCTGAATAATTATTTCCAAATCAATACAGATCGGGGTTACAAAATAATGTCCACATGTCCAACTCTGTGAGGTTCAGAGGTATATGAGTTTAATATAGTGATAGCAGTGTATACAGCTTAACATATATTGCATCATAGTAGTGCAGAGCATAGTAGTGCAGGTATTAATGTATTGTTTTTTTTCCCTTTTTTTCACAGGTGACCTGGGAGGTTGGTCTTTGTACCCTACATCACCTGATGTCAGTGTCTCTTCAGACTTTGATGATGATTGTGACCAAATTGAAGCACATCTGGGGGTTGCAGAGGCTGAATCAGACACAGAGGTTTACATCTCTTGGCCACCCTCATTATTACCATACACAGCCAGTATGCCTATGCATACCCAGTCCCCTGAGGCCACAGATATTGGACAGATGGAGGGTGGGGACATTGAATGGAGAAGTGTGGCTACTGTGGCTTCAGTGACTGTTGACACTAGCTGTAACCAAACTGTTGGTGAGGTTCCACACAGGCAGATTGATATGGGTGCTTGTAGCAGGCCTGATGTCCCTCCACCACCTATTGCAAGTGTCTCATCACATGTCACTTGCCATATGTTTAGGGCCATCATGGAAGCACAGGCATGTTCAGAAAGGAACTCCCGATGAATGATCAGGGTTATGGAAGCAACACAGTCTGACATCCATGACTGCTTTCACAGTGTTGCTGATACCCTGGATTGGTTGACTGACACAGTGAAAAGAGGTAGGTCTGAAACAGATTGCACACTATCTGTCATGGAATGCACATTGTCTGTGATGGAACATCTAACTGGAGTTCAGCGTCAGCCTCGTGGACATAGTTCAGCAGCTACATCTGTTGAGAGTCAACATGGCCGTGCCCAATCATGCTCCTGTAGTGGCAGTACATCCAGTGCTCCATAGGAGAATGTGCTGTCCACACCAAGATGTAGCAGGCCATGGGCATATGGCCCTGGGTGTTCCCATGAAGGACACATTTGCAGCAAACATCAGTCACCTTCAGGTAGTAGCACAGCATCTGACCTTGGGTGTGGAGGTTCCAGTGCAACTCCTGACAGAGCCAGTTCTCTTGTTCAGGCAAGGAGATGATGAACTGTCAGCTCTACCATGCATGGGTCACAGCTGTCCAACATTCAGACATTTAGGGTTAGCACTAAGCTTGGCTGTGTTCATGCAGACAGTCACACACCAATGTCACACTGAAGGCACCTACAGACACACCCACACAACATTTCCATGGTCCATCTTGACTGCTTCCCTTGCTTACTCACACACATGCTTGCCAACCTATTGGGTCAGCCTAGGCCTCCTGCACCCCCACACAACACCCTGTATAAGTGATGATAACTGTGCCACATCCCTATCATCTTTCTCATGGATGCAGGGAAATCAAGCTATGTGTCTGATGCACAGGGTGACTATCTACTTTACTATGAATACCTTTCATCCTTTGTTGTTGTTCACATGCCACTTGTACTGGTCATTTAGAGATATTGTACTTTGCCATTTATTTTGTGGATAGTTTAATAATTTGTCTACATTAAAGTTGATTCTGTTGTAAGGGCTATGGAGTCATACAATGAAATGCAACTTATGGAAATATCTATGTTTCTCTTTCAGGATTGTGTACTACACACCTATGGATTCACATCTGCAAACAACCCATAAGCGTCAGAGCACAGGACTGAATGTCAGTGACAATTCTGATACCCTTGATAAGTGTAAGCAGGGGCCTGGGAGATGAACTATTTACAGTTTGCCTGTGTACATTAGAGACATAGGTGTCAGGCCAGGGATGAATTTCCTGTTCCCCATCTAATTGTCCAAGTTGCACCTGAATTAGGTTAGGGAGAAACTATTCTTTGCATGGATGAGGAGCCTATTCCATAGAGGGGTACTCTCTGGGATGCATACCAGACTCTCCAGCTGGTCTTACTCTGGGCAATTCTGGTGTTTTTTGTTTTGTGGATATGCAGGAAGTCCAGAGTGTGGTCTGACAATGCCCTATATGCCAGGGATAGATCTTCTCTTAGAAACCTGTAAGAGACAGAATACAGAGATAGGGCCTTGAAGCAGTCTGCATAGGACATTTTGCTTACTCCCTGTATTAGTTTAGTGAGGAACCTCTGTGGATGTTCCACTTGTTGTATATGCCTGGTTAGGTACATACCAAAGGGGGACATTGTACTCAATGACAGGTCTGATAACTGCCAAATACAGGGAATAATGCCTTTGTTGGACTTAGATTCCATATCTTTGTTTATAAGTTGAGCAGAATACAATGATTTCCTCAATACTGTAGACATGTGACAGTCAAAGTCTTGATTACTATCTATATGTGTCCCTAAGTCCCTGACAGCTGGGTCAACTGTTACAGGTGGGTTGTCAATATGATAGTTACCAGGGGTGAATGACTTCCCAAAGGATAGCATTATGCATTTCTTGGCATTTAGTTTTAGTTCATTGCTCTGTGTCAGCCATCCCAGAGCACATTTGTGTCAGTGTGGGATTCAACGACAGCTATTAATTTGCAATCATCTGCAAATTTAGTCAGCCAAAGACCATTGATATTGGCCTTGACTTCAGAAAAGTAAATGCCAAACAGGAGTGGTCCAAGAACTGATTCCTAAGGAACTCCACTTGTGAGTGGCCTCTTTATAGAGGTGGACTCCCCAGTTCTAACTTCCTAGGTCCAGTCTGTGAGCCAGGTAGCTAATATCATACCTCTCAACTGTGCAGATTTTCGCAGAATGTCCAGATTTTTGCCTCATATTTTTGGTCTGTTTTTCATAAAATTATGTTTTTTTTGGCAAATTAGTGGCAAATCATTAAAGACTGAAGTTAGAAAATAAGGACAGACATTTGAGTTTCAGAATTCATACCTTTCAGAAATTTCATGCTAATGCAAAAGCTGTCATTTTATCAAATTTCTAAATTTATAATAGCAATATTTAAAAATTGTCCCTATCTCAGCCTTTGGCCCACTTTTATTTATGGCTTTGCCCAGATTTCTTGCTCTAAGAGGTTGAGAGGTATGTTGGCTACCCATCGGGTGACATACGAGTTTGTACCTAACCTCCTGAGTTTGTCAACGATGCCTCATTGAGGTATAGTGTCAAATGCCATGTCAGGTAAAGGTAAGAAGTGTGAACCATTTTTCCCTCATCCATTGCTTTGGTTACCTTCTCAAAGAAGTCCACCAGGTGGAGTAGGCATGATCTTCCCTTGAAACCAAATTGGGCAGGACCCAGTGTCTGAAGATGTACTATATCTCTACTGACCATTTTCATGATAATTCTTTCCATGGCTTTAAATATATGGCTAGTGAGAATTATGGGTCTGTAGTTTCCAGGGTTTGTAGATGGTCTACCTTTGTGCAGAGGGATGACTGTTGCTCTTCTCCTTTCATGAGACAAAAAGCCTGTTTGGAGGCTGCAGTTAAATAATAATTCCAGAGGCCTTGATAGGTCATGTTTCATGCTATTTAGAAGGCATCCTGGGATATTGTCTGGGCCCATTGTTGCAGTCTTCTTGGTCTTAAAGAGAGCATTAAGGACCTGTTTCTTAGTGATAGTAGGGGGGAGTTATATTTGATGATATTTCCTGAGGGAATGTTGAAGGAGAGAGAGGGGTAATGGAGTGGAATTTATCAGCCAGAATGTTTGCTATATCCTCTGGCTCATTCTAGGTGGTTCCATTTACAATGAGCTCTGCACACAATTGTGTATTGCCTTTGAGGTTGTAGACATAGCTAAAGTATGCTTTGTGTTTATTCTTGGCCTGGGAGGCCAAACCTACCTCAATTTTGGCTTTGGTAGACTTTATTTGTCCACTGAGTTTTTTTGTTTAGTTTAACGAGTGTGCTTTTATCCTGCTGTGTGCTGCACCTCCCACATTTTGCCATGATTTTCTTCCTTCTGTTATACAACCTATTGATTCTGTGATTCCACTAAGGTGACTTGATTTTGAGTTAATTCAGTACTTCTTCCTGGTGGGTACAGCTGCCTCTATGCAGCTATTAACATGCTTGTACAGGGTTTCTGTGACCACGTCTGAATAGGCCACTATGTTCTCAGGGTTTATGTGGGCTTGACATTTTGCTAGGTTATCACTTAATAGCAAGAGAATAGCCTTAGAGTAGTTCCTGAATATTGCATGTTTAGCTAGGGGTCCAGGTTTTATTTTTACTTCAAAATAGACTATTTTGTGGTCTGACCTTACCAGGGAAAACATTACAGTAGGCGGTGTGCATCACCCTCCCATATTACCGATGTCCAGATTTAGTATGGTTGCACCCTTGCTTGATGTATTGACTATCTGTTCCAGGGAGTTTGCGTTTAAAAGATCCAGGAATCTCTGTGTCTGTACATTTGGTGTCATACAGGATTCCCCATTAATAGTGAGGTAATTAAAATCACCCTTGAATATGGTATTGGGTTGGCTGGATGGTTAGTGTGTCTAATAAGCTTAAATACATAGTGTGGGTTTCCTGGGTCATGCAGGGGGGGGGGCTATAGCTTGCAAGGAAGTAATATTGGATTTTGCCTATGGTGATTTCAACATTTAGCAGCTCAAGTGCATTGTCCTGTTTGACCAGCCTTGAAGTATATTTAGTTTTGATGTAAACAGAAACACCTCCACCTTTGGTTCCTGCCTGTGGAGTGGCTGGTCTAAATGTGTGGAAGGCATTATAACCTTGCACTGTCTATGTACTTTCCATGGCTTTAAACCATGTCTCAGTGACCACACAGATGTCAGCATTATCTAGGATAAAAAGAGCTTCTAGGGAGTGGAGGTTTTTCGTTTAGACTCCTAGCATTGAGTAGTAACACCTTCCATTTTTCTTGGTTTAGACTTGCTATGTTGGAAGTACTTTCAGCTTGCATTGCCTAAAAAAAAGGCACTATGGGGGAAGATGATGTTTTAATTAATATTCAAAAGCCTAGAGGGGAATAGGTGCAGACCATTTCTGCCAAAGCAGCATGGTCCATTGACAATTTACTTCCATGCTGACAAATATTGCACCCCCTTAGAATGAAACCAAAAACTTAGACAATTATTAAAGTCAATCATCTTTGTTCTTATTGTGCCATCATCCTTGGAGAAGTTGAAATGCTGCTCAGTGCTAGGCTCATACCAGCCTGGGACACATATTCTGAGAGCTCCAAGATTTCTCCCTTAATACTGTCTAGGGAGGTATGTCTCAGGTCATGTACTCCAACATGGACGATGACTGAGTCATGTTGATACTTGTGGTCCAATGCCATGAGTGCATGTGTAATGTGGAAAATCCTAGCCCCTGATAAACAACTGACACTGCCTTTGTCTTGCACAGCCTGGTGACAGGGACATCAGTGTGTCTCACGATGGAGTCTGCAATGACTAGAATGTTGGATCTTGTGGTGGCTTGCCTTACATGCTTAGAGGTTGGGCCTCCATGAGATGTAGCTCTATGTGTCGATGTGGGTGCTGTTTTTTGAGAGTGCATTTGGGGATGCCGAGGGTATTTGTTATCTGTACTTCATCTAGGAGGTCTTTGTGGTTTAGAAAGGTTACATTTATGTGCCTCAGCATATGACTGCTTTGAACTGTGTGCGATGGGTGTGGCATGTGTACTACTGACTGCCTTATTGACATTAGGAGTACTCTTAGGTTCATAGGTTCATAGGTTCATACTAGGCTATCTGTCCTAGGGCATTTATAAGCCTAGCTAGAATGTGTTTGGCTTTTGCCAACCCATTTTAAATTAATTTTGCTATGCCCTTTTTTGAGGTTAGTATACTGTGCCTCTGTCTAACAGTGACACAGAAGTGATACCTGGGGTAAACCTATGATCTCCCATCCAATCATCAAGATTCCTCTTGAAGAGAGTCAATGAGGGACTCTGCCTAACCTGGACTGGGATTTTATTCCAGAGTGAAGGGAGCCTCTGGGTTATGAATCTGTCCCTCCAGCATGTCCTATTTATTTCGGTGCTGAGGTTCAAGTCTCTCGAGCGTGTAGCTCGATGGGATTTGGATTTTCTGAGGTGCAGCATGTCCATTAATTCCGGGTTGGACATGGCTTTATACGTCAGGCACAGATCGCCTCTGAACAGGTGGCATGCCACTGACTAGAGCTGGAGTTTCTTTAACCGGGCAGCATATGGCATCTGTTTGAGCCCTTTGATTCTCTTGGTGAGGTACTTTTGGGGTCTTTCCAGTTGCTGCAGGTGTCTGGTAAGGTACATTCAAAAAGGGGCATTGTACTCAATTATGGGCCTGATGAGGGATGAGTAAAGAGGCACGATGACCTCCCCTGATCTAGATGTGAATCCCTTCATGATTAGGTGGGCTATATAAAATGTTTTTCTAACCACTTTGGCCACGTGGTTGTCAAATGAGAGATTGCTATCAACTTGGGTCCCCAGGTCCCTAATTACTTCTTCTGTACTTAATGGATTACCACCTATGTGGTAATTTGTGGGCACTTTGTTTTTGCCAAAGGGGATGACTATACACTTTTGGCATTTAGCTTGAGGCCATGGCTCTGGCACCAGTTGTCTGTTTCTATGAGGCCCTTTTGGAGGATGCTTGTGTCGGCTGGAGAGTCGATTATGGTGCCCAGTTTGCAGTCATCTGCGAACTTGGTCAGCCACAGTCCTTCCGTGTTGGCCTGTACCTCTGAGAAATATATACCGAACAAGAGAGGTCCCAGGACTGAGCCTTGTGGGATGCCACTTGTAACTGGTTTGGAGTCTGACATGGCTCCAGCAATTCTAACCATGTGGGTTCTGTCCTTGAGCCAGTTTGCAACCCATCTAGTGACATAGGGGTTTATATTTAAGCTGGTGAGCTTATCTATAATGCCCGAGTGGGGTATTGTATCGAAGGCTTTGCGAGGTCCAGGTAGGCTGTGTGGACCACCTTCCCTCGTCAATGGCCTTGGTGACTGTTTCAAAGAAATCAACCAGGTTTAAGAGGCAGGATCTGCCCTTAACAAAGCTGAACTGGGTAGGATCCAGTGTCTGTAGGTCCCCAATATCTTTATTTATGAGGTCCATGATGATCCTTTCCATAGCTTTGCAGACCAAGCTAATCAGGCTTATGGGGTGATAGTTTCCAGGATCCATTGAGGCACCACCTTTGTGGAGAGGGACCACAGTTGCTGTACGCCACTCTTTGGGTACATATCCTGTAGTAAGGCTGAGATTGAACAGTAGTTTTATGTTTGGGTTTAGCTCTTCTTGGAGTTCATGTAGGACGCAGCCCGGGACACCGTCTGGTCCCACTGATGCTGTGTTTTTTGTTTTGGCGAGGGCGGCTCTTACCTGAGCATCTGAGATGTCAGGGGGGCAGCACTCTGCTGGGATAGATATTTGCCCTTTTGGTGGGGAGGGGGAGAGAAGTTTGCGCTGAAACTGTCAGCTAGGATGTTGGCTATGTCTGTGGGTTCGGTGTATTTTTTGTCATTTTGGACTAATTCTGAGCATATCTGGGAATTACCACCCAGGTTCCTAACATAACTAAAGAAAGCCTTGTGATTATCCTTAGTGTCCTGTGCAATTTTTCTCTCGAAGCTGGCCTTAGACGATTTTATGAGTGCCCGTAGTTTTTTGCTAATACTGATCAGAGATGCCTTCCCTTTTTGGAATTTTGCTCTAGCATTTAGTAGCTTCCTCCTTCTATTGTATAGTTTGTTTATGGCTGGTGTCCAGCAGACAGGACGTCTGCCTTTGGAGGATTGGGTCTTTGTTTTATTTGGGATCGCATGATCCATGCATTCCTGAAGGTGTTCATAGAATGCGTTTATAAAGGATTCTGCGGTCTGGGCCGTATTTTCCACAGGCCCGAAGACTTTGAAGGATTCCACCTCGGTTTTGAGGATTGTGAAATTTGCTTTAGAGAAGTTTTTCACTGTGGTTTTCTGGGCAGGGGGTGGTGTCGGGATGTGAATATCCAGTGAGATTAGTTTATGGTCTGATCTTACCAGTGAGGGATACACTTCTGGTCTGGAGCATAGAGTCCCCATGTTAGTGATGATCAGGTCCAGTATGTTTTCCCCTCTTGTGGGAGTGGTAACAAGTTGTTCCATAGCATTTGAGTTTATAAATTCTAGGAACCTTTGGGCTAGGGTGTTGGAGCTAGAGTAATGCTCCCAGTCTATGTTTGGGTAGTTGAAGTCGCCCATATAATGGTGTTTGGAGAGACCTTCATATTTTCCAGTGTTCTCAGGAAGGCCGAGTGGGGTTCCTGGGTTAGGGAGGGTGGTCTGTAGCAGGCTATAAACTGGAAGGCAGTTTTACCCACTGTTAGTTGCACATGGATAGTCTCTGATGCTTTGTGCTGTGCCACCAACCTGGAGGTGTGGGTATCTTTGATGAATATTGATACTCCCCCTACTTTTGTGGGTTGGTCCACATTTTGGGGCCGAAAAGCATGGTATGAGGTATAACCTGGTAGTGCTGGGGTGCTCTCGGGAGCCTTGAACCAGGTATCTGTTACTGCACAGATATATCGATGTTCTTCATGCTAAGGAGAGTTTCAAGTGTGTGCATCTTGAGGTTTAGACTTCTGGCGTTGAGTAGCATTGCTCTTAGTTTCTTAACCCTTGTGATACCTATGGAGGGGGGTTTGTCTTTTGAGCCTTGCCTAAAAAAGGCACTATGGGGGTAGCAAGAGCCTTTGCCAATATCCGAAAGCCCAGGGGTGACAGGTGCAAGCCATCCCTAGCGAAGCATCGTGGCTTGTCGAGCATGTCATCCCAGGCTGACAGGCATTGGATCCCCTTTGAATGACACCAATACTTAAGCCAATTGTTGAAATTGATCATCTTGTCTTCATATTGTGGCATCATTCTTGGTGAGGGTAAGATGCTACTCAAGGTCAGGGTCATACCGGCCTGGGTCACATGCTCAGAGAGTTCCTCTATGTCTCTTTTCATGTAGTCCACGGAGGTACGTCTCAGGTCATTCACACCAGCATGGACAATGACTGAGTCATATTTGTACTTGCCTTGGAGTGACCTGAGTGCTTGTGTTATGTGGCGGATCCTAGCGCCCGACAGGCAGCTCACCATGACCTTCTCCTTGTTCAGCCTGGTGAGCGGGACGTCAGTGTGCCTGACGATAGAGTCACCTATTACAAGTGTATCAGGTGTGTTGTTTAGCCTTAAGGGCTGTGACTGTTCGGCACACTGGCTTTGTGAGCTATGTGTTGCACGTGTTTTGTTTTGGGGTAGCGTTTGTTTGGGTGTCTGCTTTGGAGGTCTCTGCTGCTTAGGCAGATTTTTATTTAGAGCCTCTGAGTATGTTTTTATGTGTTTATGTGTTTGGTTTGCTGTCATGGTAGGTCTATGTGAGACTGGAATTGTACTGAGTGTGGTTTCCTTCTCCTCCTGACTGGTTACACCAGTACTGAGTTGAGAGAGCTTAGGCTCCAGTTTGGCTATATGGATGCATCTCTCACATGTGTTGGAATTTGTTGGGAGGAGGAGAGGGTTGTCTGTGTACATGAGGCAGTTGTAACATTGCCTCAAGATTCCCAGATTCACCAGCTGGACCGGAGAGAAGATTGACAACTGACCTTTGGACATGCTAGAATAGTATTGGGAATTCCTTTATAACTGAAAAAAGGGCCAATGGGGAACAAGGTACTCAAGAGGACTTTGTGAGAGTGTAGTGCTTTTAGTTTTTTAGTGCTGACTTATATAATTGCTTTAGTGAGCAAGTGCCTTTAGTGAGCAAGTGCCAGGTAACTTAAATGCAATGTGTTACAGGTAACTTAAATGCAAAAACGACAGACAGTAACTTTCTTTTAAGTGAAACAAGGAAATGAGTACAGTAAGCAATGCAGATATCACTAGGGATCCAAAGAAGCGCTGAAAAGCCGCGTTTTAGGTGGTATTAGCATTTCAGGGAAATAACAAGCAAACAAACAACAAGCATACAAACAGAGCTAGGGTCAGCAGGCCTGGATCTAGTCTATGCTACAGCAAACAAGGTATACCAATTTCAGTAAGAAACAGTTGAAACATGCAGGCACTATAAGCCTTTAACCAGAAATTCCCAGCTCAGAAGGGCAGAGTCCAGCCTCTCCTCCCACAAGAGTGCAGACCACAAACCTTCTTAATGTAAAATAACTGGCCTGAAGCCCAAGTGCTTAAACCAGAACTAATACACTTTTAGAATAACAGACACTGAGCTCTCATTCAGCAGTTCCCAACTTAGAAGGATGTAAGCTACATGTCCTGCCACCACAGTGCAGGCCACAAAACTTCCTAATGTAAAACAACTGGTCTGAAGCCCAAGTGCTTAATCCAAAAGACTTAGAATGATAGCTACACTTTAATCAAGTTACTACCAAGCAGTAATAAATACAATTGAATACTTTGAAGAATGCCTGGATTAGTGCTCAAGTTATACAAACAAAGCTAGATTCAGCAGGCCTGGATCTAGTCTACGCTACAGCAAACAAGGTGTACCAATTTCAGTAAGAAGCAGTTCAAATATGCAGGCACTATAAGCCTTTAACCAGAAATTCCCAGCTCAAACAAACTGGAAGAAATGAATAAACTGTTGAAAAACAAAAAAGCAGGCAACCTTATGTCCGGGAAGCAAGCTTTAACCAAAAGAAAGCCAGGAACCAAAATATATCCTTTAACGCAAGTATTTAATGTTACAAAAAAGAGCGTTTTCGCCGTGACTCCTGTCACAGCTTCATCAGAAGGAACACATTTAAAACAGTTAAAAAAACACCTATTTATGTACTAAAACAGGAAGTGAACAAATAATTACATTTCCTGCAACACCTCAATATGCAAATTAAATATGAAAGCCTTAAAAAACATCTACCAGTTTGTTAACAATAAAAAACATAAGCAATACATATAAATGCATCAAAGAATAAGTAAAACTTAAATTACAAATAAACATAATAAGTATGTTTAAAATAAACATGACTTCATCTATTTTACTGCATATTTTAAAACTTTGTGACTACTTCTCCTCATGACAAAAGAATCACCTAAAGTAACTCTTTAGTTTTAGTATACTTGATATGTTACAGTTTTCATTCAGACCAGGTGGTCTGAATGCATCCAAATTTAACTGCCATATCAATTCTACATTTTCAAGAATAATTGAAAATGGGCCTCCTCGAATCGTTGGAACGACCTGGTCAATACCCATGAAACTAAAGTTATGACCTGGGTTGATGTTTACATGTTTAGCCAAAGCATTTTCCAAAAGTGTTTTTTTTTATTGCATATGTATGTTGGTAAACCCTCTCTTTCAGTTTACGGTTAGTCTTCCCTATGTAAAAAGATGGACAACAATTACATAGGGCGATGTAAACAACCGATTTTGATTCACAAGTGATCTTATGGTGAATCAGGAACTTTTTCTTCCTTACTGTAAATGAGTTACCTGTTCTCATAAATTTACACATATTGCAACAGCCACATTTGAATGAACCCCTAAGTCTAGTGAAATCATAGGAATTAGTTTTATGTTGTAATAACTCTTTAAGGTTGCTACCTCTTCTATAAATAACAAAAGGACGAGCTCCTAGCTTATCAATTAAATTTGAAGAGTTAATTACTAAGGGCCAGTTTTTTAATATAATAGCCCAAATGTCCGTTGAGTTTAAGTTGTATTGGGTAATAAAACTCAAAGGAAAGCTCCTTCCCTGTTCTGAACGGATAATACAATCATCTTGACCAGTAATTTCATTGTCTATCATTACCCGAACAGGGTTGTATTGATCGAGCAAGGGTTTATAAACACCTTTAACTCGTTTAGAATCGACTTCACAAATAAGGTCATTAACTAGTGGTAAAGGATAGCCACGATTTGTGAAAAGGTCCTTTAAAAACTGACATTCGAGTCTGAAGTCTTCTAATGTACTGCACATCCTTCCTGCACGAACCAACTGCCCCTTAACAATAGACTTTTTTTGTTTAGGTGGATGGGAGCTAGTATAGTGCAGGAAGGAGTTGCAGTAAGTTGGCTTTCTAAAGATCCTAGAAAAGTAAACACTTTTATTAAGGTCCTTTGCCAGTCTCACATCAAGATAGTCGATTTCAGTAGTTGAAAAATTGTGTGTAAATTTCAAAAACTCTGTAGTAGTATTTAATGAATCAACAAAAGTTTTTGCCTCTTCTTCACTGCCATTAAAAAGGATGAATATGTCGTCCAAGAATCTAGTGTAGTACTTAACGTTCTGCACAAGATTCTCGTTGGACATTAAGAAGTGTTTTTCCCAAAAGGCAACAAATAAGTTAGCCACACTCGCCCCACAGGGCGAGCCCATGGCTATTCCGCACTTTTGTAAATAAAACTGCTGGTCAAATGTGAAAAAATTAGTAGATAGAACTATACCTAAAAGTTCAGTAACTACATCTATCTCAACATGAGGCGCATTCACATCTTTTAGTAACAGTTGGATCCATTCAACTGCCTCATTGTGTGGAATAGATGTGTATAAATCAATAACATCAATTGTCAAAAAATTCAAATGGGAATTAAAACTTATACTGTTGATATCATGCAAAAAAGACCACGAGTCTTTACAAATGGTGGAAATTTTTTTCACATATTTTGACAAGATGTTATCGATTAGTTTTGAGCAAGGGTAGGTCATAGATGACCTACCGTCAATCAGTGCCCTCATAGGGGGGTTTGTTTTGTCTTTGTGTATCTTCGGTATTCCGAACATTACAGGTAACTTTGGTGGTGAAATTCCCAGCTCAGAAGGGCAGAGTCCAGCCTCTCCTCCCACAAGAGTGCAGACCACGAACCCTTTTAATGTAAAATAACTGGCCTGAAGCCCAAGTGCTTAAACCAGAATTAATACACTTTTAGAATAACTGACACTGATCCCTCAATCAGCAGTTCCCAACTTAGAAGGATGTAAGCTACCTGTCCTGCCACTACAGTGCAGACCACAAACCTTCTTAATGTAAAACAACTGGTCTGAAGCCCAAGTGCTTAAACTAAAAGGCTTAGAATGAGTTACACCAAGAAGTAATACATACAACTGAGTACTTTTAAGATGACGCAAAAGCAAAATAAAGTAGGAAGAAACACAAATACAGTAAAAGCAAATAATTTTTTTTTTTTTTTTTTCAGAAAAGTAGCAAAAACAGTAGTAAAAACAATTCACATGCAGTGCAAGCTGGCACACTTGAGTATGTAGCAATATTAGTCCACACACAGTTTGAAAAAATGTAATTAAATTAAAAAGGACTAAAAGCAAGTGCAGAAAGGGTTTATTAGGTAGAATGCGGTAAAGAGATGGGACTGGGGGAGTGTCCTAGATCAAATCTACAGTGGGGCAGGCACTGCAAAAGCCACCAAATTTAAACTACAACCAAGAACAGGGAGGGGGGGGGACAGTTTCAACAGAGCTAGATATGAAGAATCACAGTCCAAATTATAAAACCACAAAAAGTGCAGAAAATATACTTAAATCAACTTATATCCATTTGATGTATGCAGACAAATACCAGTAGCCAGCAACTCGATTTAAAATGATTACTAGAAATGTAACCAACAACCATCACTTATGTGAGAGCTTTACCTCCAGTGACATTGTCTAAATACATCTCTCACATACTATATCTGTTTGAAAATTAACTGGTTGTCAGTAAACATGAGGCAATTTTTGCATTGCCTCAGGATGCTCTTATCCACTAAAGTGGTAACGGACACAGTAGGGAAGTTCATATACATGGCAACAGACCATTTTTTATTGATTAGACAGTTGGAGTGACAATATCAATCAATGTCATGAGTATCCAGTTTGCAACTGTGGGGACAATGCTTGTATTTGCAGGCTAGTTGTCCTGTGTGCAACCAGGTATTGAAGAAAATTCAGTCATGTGTTTACAGGAAAAATGTCACTCCAGGTGTTTGAGTCTGTATAGAGCACTGCCAGACACTTGAGGGGAAACTAATAAGTAGACCCTGGAAATTTAAAGATGAAGTATTTAGGAAGATGTTCTGAAGTTAGAAACAAATCAAGCAGTGCTTACTGAAAAGAAATAATTAGCTTGTCAAGAATGATTAAAAGAGGGGAGTCACTTGAGTGGCTACTGCCTGTCTGCTGCTAGTACTGGTCTCACCACAGCTTCACTTTGCTATGATACAATTCTCCCTTGCTTCTTCTCTCACCAGATGCAACACGTTAGCACCAATCCCGAGATAAGAAGCAGGGCACAGCCTGTTTGGTGATCTACAGTCTTTGCCCTGATGATGCAAGAGTCTGTAGGGATTTAGGCTTTTCCAGGTAGATCCCTTGAATAGTAACTAGACCAATCGGTTCAGTTTTACATGCCTTATGCCTTGGGTTCTGAGGTTAATAGGATGTGACTAGGGTAATGACCTGATGGTGATTAGCAACATAGCCGATGCATCACAATATCATGTTCAATGTCAGATGACATAGATTTCCATGGTTTGTTTAGCAAGATTCATTGTAGCCGTGATCCATGTTAGATAAAAATTTCACAGCAATTCATGTAGCCTGCCGCTCAACAGGGTAATGGAGGAGCACTATTTGACATGGATGTGAGGCCTATGACAGAGGAGTGTTCACCTTCAACAGATGTTCCTGTCCCTCCAGCATGTTCTATGTATGTCATACTGTACTTTTAGGTTGCTGGTACAAGTAACTGTAGTTCCCCATTAGTTCACATAACTTCCATTTGCTGCCTGGTTGTTTAAAAGGCACTGTAACCTTGAAAGACCAAAGTACTTACTACAAATGTAAACATTTTATCTGTGCATGCGCAGACATCCACATCTTCACTGCAAAGAGTGCCTACAGAGAGTGTGTGTTACACTGTGAACCCCAAGGGTTTAGCAGCATGACCCTTACTTTGCTAGAGTTGTAAATTGTCACATTTGTAAGTCTGCTCTTGTGACACTGCCTAATAACAGGATTATGTTTCAGGCAAGTGCCATATGCCTGGCAAAGCAGCAAACTCAATCCACCATGTTATCCCACACTGTCAGGTAGGTTTTACCTTAGAATTACACCAGAAACGTAATGACATCTTACATGCATGCATCTGTCAGGCCACAGCATAACCATGGCCTGTGTTGACATATATACAATCAATAATCTATTGCTTATGACATTAGCAGTGTCTGGTGCAGAGAAGGTGACAGCATCCCATAGGCTGATGTAAAATGATCTGACTAACATCCACACAGACAAACAGCAAGTTGGCTGCAGTGAGAATAATACCACTACCTTTCTACATTTACAGAACAATGAACAGCATGCACACACACCAAGTTGGCTACTGTGAGAATAGAAATCCCTACTTACCTACCTAAGTCTCCAGGCTACAAAACACAGTACTTATCCTGCATGCCATGGCTCAAGTCTGATGTTTCCATGACTTTAGGTAATCTTATAGTAGATGACAGCAGGTCTTATGGAGGACAAGGCTTTGAAGCCCTCTATCAACTGTAAGGCCCAAAACAGTGCAAAAAAATGCCATTGTGGGATTCACATATATACTCTTCTTTATGGAGAGACACACAGAGCTGGCTGCAGTGAGAATAGAATCCCTTCCAATCTAAGTTTACAGATTATAGAAAGTACTTATTGCATGTGCCACAGCTCAAGTCTGATGTTAACATGACTTTAGGTAATCTTATAGTAAAGGACATCAGTAGGCCTTGTGCAGGCCAATAATTTGGAAGCCTGCATCAAATGCATGGCCCAAAACAGTGCAAAATCACACCAGTGTTGGATTCATGCTTATTTTCTAGGGAAATGGACATGTACATCTACACACCAAGTGGGTTGGAGTGAGATTAGAACCCTTACCTACCTAGCTTTGCAGGTTACAGAACACAATACTTAATTCATGTGGCATGGCTCAAGTTTGACATTAATATGACTTTAGGTAATCTTATTGCAGATGACATCAGCAGGCCTTGTGCAAGCCAAGAGTTTGGTGGCCTGCAAAAAAACTGCAAGGACGAAAACAGCTGCAAAACCATGACATTCTGAATGTCAATGCAAGATTCACAGTTGTTCTGTAGGGAGAGGCACCCACACATGTACAGACCAAGTGGTCTGGAGGGAGATCAGAACCCCTACCTATCTAGTGTGACAGAGTACAAAACACAGTACTTAATAGACGTGCCAAGGCTCAAGTCAAGCATTAACATGACTTTAGCTATTCGTATTGTAGATGACATCAGCAGTCCTTGTGCAAGCCAAGAGTTTGGAGACCTGCATCAATTGCAAGGCCCAAACAGTGCAATCCTATGCAGTTTGGAATTCACACTTGTTCATTTGGGAGATACACACACACACACACACACACACACACACACACACACACACACACACACACACACACACACACACACACACACACACCTGGAGTGAGATTAGTATTCCTAACTATCTTGATTTACAGACTAAAGAACACAGTACTTAATGCATGTGCCATGGCTGAAGTCTGCTTTATAAATAACTGTAGGTGAAGTAATCCTAGATGACCTAACCAAGCCCTGTGATACACAGCTTGGGAGGCCTGCAGAGTCATATTGCTTCTTACTGTCATCTGCAGCTAGTAGCCTAGCAGTCACATAACTGATTAGTAACAGCTATGTGACAACAGTATCCATTTTGAGCATATGTGTCTGTTTGCATTTGGATGGGCAAGTCTGTGGCCACAATCAATTTGCTCGGTCCATGAGTGAGCACACAACATTATGTATTACACAACTTATTCAGTTGTTGATGTATGTGTGATGAAATACAGCAGACACAAGGGGCTATAGTGAATGTGGGTGTTGTTGCTGGTGTAGATACAAACATATGATTTCACAATATAGGTACATATTTTTATATTGTGCCATACATTTTCAAGGTTTGGCATTTAGTCTTAGGGAGACATGTGGTGTTGAATAATAGTGCACTATAATTCTCTACTGTCCAGATATTTGCAGCAAGTCCACAGGTTTGACTCATATTTATGTGCTTCCCATTAAATTCTGGTCTGCTATCAAATGTGGCATCATTTACACATGAACTGAGAGAAGACTGCCAGAAATCTGAACTTCAAATATCCCAGTAGTCCTCCAAATGCAACACATGTTATCCTATGCACTTCCACATTTTGGAAGTGCATTATCTAAAGTTGAACCCTTACTTTTGGTTCTTTGTCTAAAATTATATGTGGCCTAGTACAGCTTTAGTCTCTATGATTTGGGTATGTACGGTACTACAGACATACACACATTTCTCCCTTTGCATATATATATATATATATATATATATATATATATATATATATATATATATCTGTGTGTGATATGTATATGTGTATCTATATATATGGATGTGATCCGTACAGATGTGCGACTGCATCTTTCACTGAATCCCAATTTGGTGAACATACTTGCAGAGTGATTCCGCAAACAGCTGATCCGACATGCACAAGCCTCTCTATGCTGTTACTGCATGGAAGACCGAGCGGTATGCTAATCATTGCATTTGCTGGTGAAAATCATGCAAATGAGGTGAATTAGCGATTCAGGAAGCTGCCAGGTTTCCGTGTAGGAACAGTGTCAGTGCAGAAATGTGTTCAGTTACTAACCGAACACATTTCTGCAAAAAAAGAGACAGAGGCATGACAGCACAAATAAAAGCATGTATTCATATCTGTAGGCATGCCAATGGCCAAATATATGGATAAATGTTTAATTTTAATATATATATATATATATATATATATATATATATATAAAATATATTTTTTGTGGCCGATCTCGGCCGTTTAAGCGTAGCGCAGTGGCACGCAAACATGATTATGCCGATAAAAAAATGTGAAAACCTAAGTTTAAAGAAAATCTGCATTTTACCATTATAGACTATGGCATACAGAATCAAAACAATGCCAGGGGACAGTGGTTGTCAAGGGGAAAGGCTCTGTGTCAGTGCAGTATCTATGGGCTAAGGCAGTGGGGTATGCAAATGAGGGGAAATTTACTGAATCAGAAAATATTCTAAGTCCAAAACCTGCACCTAACTGTGTAGGTGCTAGAACAGGATCGGGTTGACAGAAGGAGCAACTAACATGAAAAGGGGTTGTGTCATGCTTGCTGTAAGCACATTGGAGCTCCATTGCCCGGGTTTGCGCTTAGCTAAGCACAGCTAAGCGAGGCGGTGTATCTGAGGCTGAAATGTCTTACACCATGAAATGAGAATGTTCACATCCAGAGAGGGACATTTCTGCTAAAATGTGTTTAACTTAGCTAAACGGGTTTGCATGGCGTGCCTTAAACAAACCAAAAAAACCCCACAGGAAATAACAGCACTGTGTATATGTGAGCAAGGGGGTGTGTCCAAGGCTGTATAGTATTGTTTACCTTGCCTAAATGGGTGTGCGTGGTGCACACTGGGATTTAAACCACAAAAATAACAAAATACAGGAAATGGTAAGTGGAACAAGAAAAAAAGGGGAAATAGCAGAATAGAGGCACTCAAATACAGATAATAGAGCTGGCAGGTGGAATATTTCATACTCAGTCAATCACACAGGCAGCATCTGCAGCACACCACTATAAACAGTGCAAACACCTTTTAGTCTGTTTTTTCCTACAAACTCTAAACCACTGGTGTACACAGATGGGGAAATTTTACCTGACAAAACTAACAAAATGTTAGGGGCTGCTGTTGCTCTCATACATCAGTATGTGCAAGAGGCTGAGGATGATGAAGAGGACAATGCTGACAACCATCCCAGACTTATGAGGAGGAGGAGAAGAGTGTTCAGGCTCAGTGAAACCTACCAGCAGCTGCATGATTTGGAGATAGTAGAGTGCTACAGGATGGACAGGGACATACTGCAGAAATTGTGGAGCTGTGCCGGCCTCGCCTCACATCCAGAATAAACAGAGGGGAACTCATCCCAGTGGATACCAAGGTATGTGTAACTCTAAGAATACTAGCCTCAGGTACTTTCCAGAGACCAACTGGGGATATCATGGGGGTCTTACAGGCATCTGCATCCAGGATACTCCACCAGTTCCTGAATGCAATGTGGCCACATGCCAAGGAGCACATTCAATTCCCCACCAGCAGTGAGGAGAGGACTTGCAATATGCATCTCTTACACCATGTAGCAGACTACTCTGAGGTACTGGGTGCCATAGACTGCATGCACATCCACATCAAAGCACCACCTGGTGACCAGGGTAGGGTCTACATAAACCGCAAAGGTTTCCACTCCATCAACTGCCAGGTCATGTGCAATGCCCAGGGCATTATCATGAATGTGTGTGCTGGCTGCCCTGGACGACTACCACATCTGGCATTCCTCGCAGCTGTTTCAGCAGTTTGCTGGGGGGGGACATCCCATAAGGCCATTTAGTGAGGGATGCTGGCTATGCACTGGAGCTATGGATGATGACACCTATCATAAATGCACACATACCAACACAAGAATGCCATAATGAGGCACACGCACAAACCAGGATCATTATGGAGTGTGTGTTTGGGATGCTCAAGTCATGCTTCCACTGCCTTACCATATCCGGTGGAGCCTTTCAATACTCTCCAGCCACATGTGGACGCATGGTCATAGTATGTGCCATGCTACACAATATGATCCTGCAGATACAGCTGCAGCAGGAACAAAATGGAGAAGGGCCACACAGCCCCTACCATTGCCAAGGCCTTCACAGGCACAGAGGGTCTCAGATGAGGAACATCCTGAGCCTATCATGTAGACAAATGGAGGCATGCCCACTATCCCCTGGCCCTGGCAAAGAGGCAATGCATAACACATACACTGACACTGTAGGGACCTAGGGACTGATTTCTCTCTGTCTGACTTGCACACACAGTAAAATGGATGACAAACATCACACCACCTATACCTGACCATGTATAGGCAGTATAGTGTGTGTATCAAACATAGTCAGCCTTCAAGCACCACCCTCACAACAGCTACAGGCACAAGATAAGCCATTCTCTGTAACAAATTAAACTAATGGAGTGGAATTTACTGATATCTATGGTATTGATCAAGTATGTAAGGGATGGGATGGCTAACTGGGATAGCAGCAGACAACTGACAGCTTTGTGGGACAGCAGGATGTGTATCCCCAGTACTGTCCTACCCACATCATGCAATACCACCCTAGTTGACAAATGCCACTGCAGTATATGTGGTGAGCCACATAACTGGGGGGGGGGTGTCATAGGAGACATGCATGGATGTCAAAGTGGGGGTCCCATACCCACCACCAACCCCACACAGCAGATCAGCTATAGACAACCATACATAAATGCCTGGCAAAGGCCCCCACATGGCGACATCCATGAAATCACCACCCACAGACCTTTACATAGTGATATCACAGCAGGTCTGGCAGTGGCAGTATGGCTCTGAAAGGTAAGAATTCTGAAACTACAAATGTCTATGCCATAACAATCTGACCTGTGGTTGATACTGTTATGCCTGTAGTCTGAAAAATAGGGCACACCACATGGGATCAAAATGTTAAGCAAATATCAGCACAGTCTGTGCAGATGTGTATCATGTACAGTTGTGTTACCCCCCCCCCCCATAGTCCCATAGAAATGCAGTAACATGTTCCTAGACTTAAGCAGCATCCAAATGTCACCCAGAGTGATAGTGCAATAGTAACAGAAATCAATTGTCAATAACACCCACAGTCAACTTACTGGTGCCATCTGAGGGGTGTCTCCTGCTGGCAGCCTGGGAACATATTATCATAAGAATGCACTGCCCTGCTACAGATGGCCTGCATCTGTCATATGTGGTCTACAGGCCTCTGGCAAATGCCTATGTCTCATGCACAGTGCCCTTTAGGGAGTGTCATGGGGTCCATAACACCAACATAACACAGTCTACAAAATGCAAAGAAAGGCCATGCTGACAACTGCTAGGAGCAAACCTGCCAGCCTCAGGGAGCAAGAAATCAGGACAAAGTCATGAATAATGGGGTGATGAAGATCCAAAGAGAAAGACACATGTGAAATACTGCTCTAATAATGTTATAAAATTGATGGAATGATTTGTAGTAGCATGGAATGTCTGATGGGTAAGACGTCTGAAACTGCAATATCAACTGTCAGTAATATTTGACTTCAACCCAGAGTGACTTGCAAAACACTTTTGCTGGAAAACCACACTTGTTTGGGTAACCAACAAAGTATCTGGGTCATGGATGTGGACATTCAGTGATACTCTGTACAGTCAACAAGCAGGGCTAAGATTTAAATATGGGAATGCACTCACTGCAGGAAGGCCTAACCCTGGAAGATGGTGACATGTCTGCACCCACAGAACTGTGGTCCACAGCCATGTGGAGTAACATACCCCTCATGATCACTCATCCTCTGCAACATCCTGACACCATGTGGCCATCCAAGCAAAATGAGGTGGGCCATACATATATGTGTGACAAACACACTCCTCCAGGCTGGTCAAACATATTGACAGACACAAGACCCTCCAAGTGCAGTCAACCATTCGGGACAGCCCATTGCAAAGTACAGATAGCTATAGGCAAACATATCTGCCCAGGACACCTCCCCCACATATCCTATCCCCTACAAATCTATCTGAAGTCTGCCTGTCACCCTGATCCTGTCTGACTTATATTACCCAATTATGGTCTGGAAATCAGACCAGGCCAGAAAATAAATGAACAGAGATTCCAACATTGTAATATATCACCAAGGTGCTGGACCATTTCCAAAGCACCAGTAGTCAATTGCTTGTAGGCACACCCCTCAACAAGCTGGAGTGTGCAAGAATGTGTAGCTTTTGTCCCATAAACCTTGTGTGTGCATCATCTATCCTGTATTCCTCTGGTAAATCAATGTGATGATCTGAGGAGGTATGTCGCAAGGTACTGAAACAATACATGACAGTGTCAAATGGCATATATGACAGATGCCTGCTAAAACAAGCCCTGCAACCCTTGCAAACTATACATTACTGAGAGAAATTGTCACAATCATGGTATGGCCCATTGTCCCCACAGTTGGATAGGCTATCTCCAGATATCCTGCACCAACAGGTTGAGAGGTATGGCTGTAGCACAAAACAAACCGGACTGGAATACAACAATCCCTGGAATGACATTCCACATGTACTATAGAAGGACACACTGGGCATGCTCATACACTTAAAGAAATGTCAGTAGGAGCTAGGAATGAACAGGCCTTCCCCCACCCAGTGCATTTTCCACTGCCCTACCTTAGCAGTCCTGAAGATGTCTGTCACCATAGAAGTCACTGTTGTTAGACCAAGCCCCATAAACTCTGTGGCACATGCGATAACTGCATAACATGATAGTTCAAATAACTAGTTAAGTAGAAGTTCTAATCTCAGTCCTGGCAAATATAAGTGTGTGTGTGTGTGTGTGTGTGTGTGTGTGTGTGTGTGTGTGTGTGTGTGTGTGTGTGTGTGTGTGTGTGTGTGTGTGTGTGATAGTTGTGAGTACAAGACTGAGGGAGTTGTGATTTTGTTTGTTTATAGGTGAAACAGTTTTATGCCAGTCCCATCCACGACACTTCACAGTGCCCCCACCTTATCAGTCCAGATGATGTCAGTCCCTTATCAGCAACCTTGGCTAGCTATCAGCCCTGTAGGCACAGTAGTGCATGTGATAAATGTGTAACACTATACTACAAATGACTAGTTTGGTAGGGGGTCGACTCTTGTAGCTGGCAAATGTGTGTGTGGGTATGTATGTTTGTAAGTAGAAGTATTTTGATATGTTTCCCACCCACTGCCCTACTTTATCAGTCCTGCTGATATCATTCCCCATATCAGCACCTTTGACCAACTCTCAGCCCAGTAAGTTCTGTAGCATGTGTAGTAACTGTGTAACACTATGGTACAAATCTCTAGTTAGGAAGGGGTTTTACTCTCACATCTGGCAAGTGTCTGTTTGTAGGACAAACTATTTTAATAGGTTTAACATCCACTGTGCTACTTTATCAGTCCTGCTGATGTCATTCCCTTCATAAGTGTGTAGTAGGTAATGGCCCAGGAACCTTAACAAGCCTAGCACATAGAAGGGCTGTGCCATTGTGCCATCCGATGTTACATCCCAGTGCCTGTATCAAGTATAGTCATTATAGTGATCCTTGGGTTGAACTGTCTATTACCCATCCACTCATCAAGATTTCTCTGGAACAGGGTCAGCTAGGTGCTCTGCATGACATGTATGGGAAGTGTATTCCAGGGCATGTGCAGTTTCTTGGTGAAGGACCTGTCCCACCAGCATGTTGTGGTGATTGTGGTACTGAGGTAGAAGTCTCTACAGTGTGTGGTGTGGATGGATTTATATGTAGCATTGCTAAACCAGCTGGGTCAGACATGGCTTTGTAATTCAAGCACAGATAGCTGTGAATTAGGTGATATGACACAGAGAATAGCTTGAGTCTTCTGAGTCTGTCTGTGTAGAATGTGTGTTTAATGCCTAGGAACCCCTTTGTGATGTGCTTCTGTGGCTTCTCCAGCTGTAGCAGGTGTCTAGTGAGGTACATGGCAAATGGGCCATAGTACTTGGGGAGTGGTCTAATGAGGGAATAGTAGACAGAGATCATTACCTCTGTCTTCCTGGATGCTAAACCCTTGGTAATGCAATGTGCCATATCGAAGGACTTCCTGACCACAGTGGCAATGTAGTTCTTGAAGGAGGAGTTGCTATTAACCTGTGTCCCCAGATCTCTTATAATGTCTACAGTGTTCATTGGGCTTCCATTGATGTGGAACTTACTGGGAATTGGATGTTTTACCAAAGGGGATGATGATGCATTTTGTGGTGTTAAGCTTCTGGCCATGGTTTCCACACCACTCACTGGTCTCACTGAGGCCTTTCTGTAGGACATCTGCATCACTTGTGGAGTTCATGATAGCTCCCAGCTTGCAGTCCTCTGTGAACTCAGTCAGCCAGAGTTCCTCTGTGTTGGGCTGGAATCCTGAGAGGTTGATGCTGTACAGGACACTATCCAGTACTGATCCCTCTGGGTCTCCACTTGTGACTGCTTGCCGGTCTGACTTGGAGTTTGCCATTGTCACACTGTGTGTTCTGTGAACCAATTTGCAAACCACCCACTGATATAGCGGTTGATGCCTAGTTTGTTGTGCTTACTAATAATCCCTGACTGAGGAATGGTATCAGAAGCCTTGGCCAAATTGAGGTAGGCTGTATGCAGTTCCTTGCTGTCATATGCAGCCCTGGTGACTCACTGAAAGAAGTCAACCAGGTTGAGCAGGCATTATCTGTCATTCACAAAGCCAAACTGTGTTGGGTCCAGAGTTAGGAGATCACCCATATCTTGGTCAGTCAGGTCCCTAATGATGTGCCCATACCCATGCATCGTAGACTTGTCAGGCTAAGGTCCCAATAATCCACAGGGTCTGTAGATGCTACCCCTTCATGGAAAGGAGGGACTGCTGCAGGGGCCAAAGCCTTTGGAAATTTTCTGAGGGAGAGGCCTGAGGGTGTGACTGTACAGTTGTGATGTGGATAGACTTTGTGTATGGATTGTAGAACACAGCCATGGATATGTTGGGGGCAGCCATGGATATGTATCCTTGCCTGTGGAGAATGCAGGTCTTGCCTGGCCTGCAGTAATGCTGAGTGCCTAGTGTTCATCTGCCATTGTGATCATTCAATGAATATAAGGCAAGGGGGCGGTCAATATCTGCTGCAATGTGATAGAATCTGTGGTCAATATCTGTTGTGTCAGGATAGGAGTTAGCATTGTGCAGTAACTTATGTAGCATGTGCAGGCTGCGCTGTGGAGGGAGGTTATTGCTGTGGTTGTTGCTGTTTTGTGATTGTCGTCATTGGTCTGGGATCCCTGCTGCAGTTGAGGCCACTGCTGGGGGATTCCAGTCCATGATCCCAAGTTGTGCTTGAGGCTAATAAAGGGTTCTGGTCTCTTGGGACACCACTTTTTTGGTGTCCTTCTACCTTTCTGTTGTAGATACACATTATCCATTGTTGGACCTACAGTGTGGCCATGACCGTTTGGGTGTGGTCTAGTGTGTGTGGTGTTGCATGCAGAAGATACCATGCATCCCATCATGTTTGTCAGTGCACGTGTGCAATGTGCAGGTATGTTCCCATTGGCATGGGTGCAGGAAGTCATGCGAGTGATCATTTATGGTGTGTTTTTTTTGGAGACTATGCAAAGGTGGGTTGTGGTTGGTGGTGTGTAGGGATGGGTGGTGGTTGGGCGATGAAATGTCTCACCATATGTCATTACATAATGTTTGGGTTACCTCTACTGGGGCCGCATGAGCTATGTAAGAGTGCAAGTCAGGTCCAAGGTTCATCAAGCATCTGGGTCCAGTGGTTGGTGCCAGAGCCAGTCCAGTGCATTGGAATGGATGAATTTGCGATGGAGCCCAGTGTGTTGGTGTGTGCCTTGACTACAGGGTGATGGAGGAAGCTTGGAGTTTCCAGAGAGATCAGTGTGGG